>NC_067137.1:19670202-19970202 GCF_903995435.1 Acomys russatus
CCCGGGTCATTATAAAAACTTGCATTCCTGATATTTCTCCAAAAGAAAAAAATAGCTTCGATATCAGTGTGCCAGGCACAGTCTGCATCTATGGCAAGGCTTCTGGCTTCATGACTGTGCGAGGACCCTTGTCATGAAAATAGGAAGACTTGAGGAGGAGGAGGAAAAGGAAAGACAATACGGATGGTACGCAGTTGTGATCGAGAGTTAAAACGCGTCTCTCTATCTCTTATCTATCTCTATCTCTTCTTCTCTCTTCGCTCTCTCTCTTCCCTCCACGTCCCTCCCTCCCTCTCTCTCTCTCCCTCCCTCTCTCTCTGTACATGCACCCACACACTCACATACATGAACTACACACACACACACACACACACACACACACACACACACATATATATATATATATAGATCACACTACACAACACACACATGCACGTGTATAATTTTATTTTCTAGTAAAGTTTCCTCAGTCTCACTGTAGAATGATGTCAAGAGACAGCTAAAAACAACCAAACAAACAAAAAACCAAACTAAACCAAACCAAAGGCCAACTCACTTAAAGGGCTGTTTTAAGGTGGCTTCTCAGCTGTTCAAAGCTGACTCTTTTGATGGCTTCAAGGCTTCTTCAGGGAGCATTTGCTCGTGCATCTCATGACATGAGTGATGTGCATTTTCTTAGGCCATCTGCTTTTCCTCAGCCTCCAACAAGAAGGTCCCACTGTACAAAGAGTCCTTCTATGAGAGGCCCCATCACTTCCTCTAGGAAATCTTCCTGAGAGTGACTTAAGTACACTCCAGACAGCTCAGTCTATGCTGTGGATGGTCTGTAGTATGTCCACTGCTAAAAGAAATTCTCAGACCTACTGAATTCTCGGAATGTGCACCAGTACTGCCACCTCTTCCATTTAAGTTTAAGTAGGAGTTTAAACACACAGTTTTTAGTTAGCAACATTATTTAGTTGTGGTATGTGTGCTGTCCCGAACCTGTAGGAATCAGGGTCCTGAGTGGTGATTCATCAAGTGGGAGGACTGGGGACAAGAAACCGAGAAAACAAGAAACAAGGAGGTCTGGCACAAGCTGATGACTCATGTGAGGCAAATTTATTAACAATTTACCACATATTCTATTTGTAGAGGGGGAAAATGGCAAAAGTCAGCAGAGAGCTAAGTCAGAAATGCTGGGAAGAGAACCCAGGATTCTGCAGAAACAGCTGCTAAGGCTGATAACCCTCAGCCCACAGGGAAGAGTCAGGGCCCCAGAAGCTGCGACTATAACTCATCTGAAGATACTGGCTCCAGCCTTGCCGAGTCCACTCCTGGACAAGAACACAGAAGTATAGTTACGTTTGTTCTTTCATCAGGGCCTCTGAGAAAGACGTGGGTTGGTCTGACTCCTGGCACTATACTACAATGGAGGAATGGTAGACTTACATATGATGTGTCCCTTCTCTTAGTTTGAGGTACGAGGTCGATGTTTCCTTTCTTTCCACTTGAAGAAACTCTAGGACCTACAGCACAGTTCCCTTAAAGAGTCCCTTATCACAAATTCACTTCTGTTAAGTATGAGGAGTGGGGAAATGGGTCCTCTCGGATCTCCTTTGAAGGTTTACATCCGGGGAGAGCATCTCACATAGATGAGGTTTTTTTTTTCTACTTTACTGAACTAGTGGATGGGTTTTTCGCTTAAGATGGCTCCTCCATGCTAGCACATTCATGTTGCCACTGTGGCAGCTTGTGGCACACAACACTTTGCTGTGAGCATGGACTATATGACCAGCTGGCTTTCTGTCATCACATTACACAGAGTCTGCGCAGGCGTGCTCAAGGAAATAGAGTTAGAGTTTGCATGCTGGCAGCTCCACCTCTGGGATTTGCAGCTGGGAAGAGGCAAGAGGGATGAGGTGGTATGCTAGACTTGGAGGAGACTTTGTCATGCTCTCACCAGCATGGAACCTGAACTTCTGTGGTGTCCAGTGGAATTCTGGGACTTGAGGGCTTGATTGTGCCTTAGAGCTCATATATTCATTTTTATGGGACTGTTGAGAAAAAAACCACCTTGATTGTCATGGTCTATTCAGTATGTGCCCATTAATGCTACAGATTTTGGGATGAGCTATGAAAGGGAGAAAATTGGCTGTAAAAGAATGGATAGGTGATTTTTTGATGTCTTATTTTCTTGGTAGGTGGTGGAGAGAAATGCAGACCCGGAAACAACACTTCTGGTCTACCTGAGAAGAAAGTGTATCCTGACTCTGCAATGGGAGTGAGGGAGAAGAGACTATGGGACCATTCTCTGAAGCTTACAGAATTTCCCAGTGGCCAGGGGGTGGCCTTGAAGGCATCTGAATAGCTGTGGTAATCAAGAGCTGGGAGACCATGGGTAATCCCAGTTCTCAAATGACAGGCTATTCATGGTGTTCTTCCATGATTTGGTTCTGTGCCCATGAAAGCCCTTCCTTTCCAGCCCCTGTGAATTCTTGGTCATTTACCTTGGAAGTAGTGGGCTTTTCCTTAGTTGACATTTGCTTAATACATAGACTACCCAGGAGCCTCTCTGTCTCCATAGAGGCCCTGAGAGACCAGAGAAGGGGTTTCTATTTTTTTTTTCTTGTACTCTTGGGCATTGAACTATGGCCTTCCATATAGTCGGTGAACTTTCTATTACTGAGCATTTCCAGACAAGGGTCGCACTATGTAAGGCACCAACTGCTTGGTTGTAGGCTTCAGAGACATGAAAGGCAGGTGATGTCTTTGAGCAGTGGTTCTCAACCTGTGGGTTGCAACCCCTTTAGGGGAGGTTGTCAGATGATGCTTTCATCGGGGGGGGGGGTCACATATCAAATATTTGCATCATGATTCATAGCTGTAGCAAAATTACAGTTGTGAAGTAGCAACGAGAGTAATTTTATGGCTGGAGGCCACCACACTATGAGGAACTGTATTAAAGGGTCACAGTATTAGGACGTGAGAATCACTGCCTTAGAGTGTCCTGGGCTGCTTGCTGCTCTTCATCCGTTGTGGGGAAGGCTTCTGTAGAATCCTCCACACTGTTTGCTCTTTCATGTTATCAAAGTATTCTGGGACCCTGGATCAAAAACAAGAGAAAATATAGGTGCTGACAGTTAATGAACACTTATTATGAACAGGCAGAGCTCAAAGTAGTCTGTAGAGCTCATCTCACATAATTGTCACAGAAATTCCTCTGGGAGGAAATGAGGCTGACACCACTTAAGTGACCTGCTTTTCACTAAGTATATCCTGGGCAAGTTCTAATGGAAGCTGGAGCCATGAATGTCCCTTCTCATTTAGGTGGGAACTCTCCAGGGGCCTGCTGTCAGGACTATGCTCATTTTGACATCTATGGTGTCCTCCTCCCCCTGCCATCTGAGGTATGCCTGTGGCTCCTTTGAAGTGACCTGTTTTTTTCTTCATTACTCACAGAAGTGAGCCTGGAATCCTGGCCTTCACTTTGGGTCACCCCCATCCTACTAGCATGGAGGATGACCTGGTATGGGCCCATCTTCTGTGGCAGAGAGTCCAGTGAGTAGGAAAAGGGGATGCCATTACCAGCCCAACCCCACTAGGAGGTTATTGAGATGAATTTCGGTGTTCTGAAAACAGAGCTCATTTTAGCTCCTTACTAGTTTCAGTTTTTGTTCTGTAAGCTTAGGGGCCCCAGAAACTCCTTATCACAGCAGACTGATTTAAAGACCAAAGCTCAGAGGGATTTTAAAACTGAAAGTTGCCACGGAAAGTACAAAGTCTGCTTCCTTATTGCAGTCTGGGTTGGCAGTTAATTTGTGAGGACCGGAGAAACGTTCCACCTAGCCTTGATTCAACTCCAGGCTTCCTAGAAAAATGTCAAGGCTGGAGGATAAAAACTAGATGGCAATACCATCTCTGTCCATATACCTTGCTTAATGAGAGCAAAAAAGCAAACAGAACTTTAGGACATAAGGAAACCTCTTTGGCAGGAGGAGGAGGTGGACTACACACAGCTCTGGAGTCAGAAGACTTCTGAGTCAGAGGACTGTAACATACAAGACAACACTCTGCAGCTCATGTCACACTTAGGCCTTGATTTTGGTCTGTATTTTCATGTGTAGAGAAACAGTAGCTCTTGCCTAGGCACATTGCTGTGAAAAATCAAAAGCTTTAAGTCTAAGATGCAGTACTGTTGTTCCTTGTTGACTTTATCCTGATAATGGAGGACGTGGCCCTCTGTTAACAATCCTCTATGTCTCCCATCCTCAGAAGAGGTATATGGGATCTTAGGGACTGACAGAAACTCAGCAAAGAGGCCCATGTGACTCAAGGAAGGTGGTCACGTGTCTGCCATGGGTTTGAAATTGCCTCCTAGTTAGGCAGTTAATAGATTAACTTTCTACAGTATATATAAGATCTGGGTCCATTATTGGTTCCTTATCCTTAAAACTTTTATTTTTCATTTGTATATATTATGTGATATATTCAAATGCCCGGTCCAGCTTTAATTTTAGTGTCTGGGACTTTATAAGCCTGAAAATCTCAGGGTAAAAACCCCAAGGCTTGGCAAGTCCTAAAGCATATCACTATCTGGCTGAGGAGTTTCACTACTCACTTAGGCACCCTGTATACTCAGTCTTTGAGATGCAGGATTCTCTTGCTCAGCCCCTAGGAGATCCTGTCCCTGGAATTTGTATCCTGGATGGTGTTCCTTAGATGCTGGCTCATCTGTGCAGTAGAGGTCATCTCTTCTCACATCTCTAGTGTACAGTGGATTGAGGAGGCCATAGGCCGGCTGCCTCCTAGGTCAAGGGCTTGGGATGTGTGTAAGCTGTACCTGGGAGGCTCTGCCCAGCACTCCCATCCATCTAGAGAGTCCTTTATCTGGATCTGTGTCCTTAACAAGTGGCTACTCAGTGGGGCTGTGCGGGACCAAGCTTGGCTGTGGAGAAGGTGGCTGCGGAGCATGCACTGTGATGATCTCTAAGTATGACCGTCTTCAGAACAAGATCATGTATCCTTTGCCTGCTGCCTGGTGGTCCATGGGAGGGTGGGGTGCGGGGTCACCTTGTGAGTAAGCGTGTGAGCATGTATGTTTCTAAGCAGACTCCAGTTGTGAGCAAGGAATGTAGAATAATGTCTTATGGGGGCTCTTTCCTGGCTGATGAATGGAGACCAAGCTCTGAACTATTGATAAAACTACGGACCATTCTACAGTCGAGGCCAACACAGCATCCCATAAAATCCTTCTGCAACTCTTCATAGCATGTCCCTGACTTCCTCCCCAGTTTCCTTTTCCATCAGGGGCCTAGTACTCCTCAAGCTGAACAATATGAAGACCTCATGGCTTAGGCCCTACTCATTTCCTGATCTTGCTCTAAACTGTTGTCTGCCCTGCATGTTATCTCACCCAGGAATTTTCTACCTAGAAATACTGCAGCTCCCCTAAGGAGTGGCCCTTGATCTGCTAAGGTTGAGTTAGGTCCCTCTTGCCTATGCAGGTTTCTTAATGCCCTCTGCACAGCCTCCTGAATCACTTGCTGTCAGAGTTTTACATTGCACCTGCACACCCACTTCCGTTCTCCCATGCTGACTGCATGCTGTTGCAGGGTAGGGAGTTTTATCTTATTCACCCTGACTTCCTCAGCCCTTGGATGAGAGCTGGCATGTTCATGTCATTAAGAAACCTATGTTGTTTGTTTTCATAAAAGGGCAGTAATCAAGCAACGGATATGGGTAAGGGGCTAGAGTCTCATCTTTGCCAGAATAGGGGGGATGAACACATGGAAGAAAAAGCAATCAGAGTTTCTGGTGCTGAGGAGCAAGGAGGGCCCTGCAGATAGAGGAGTATGCTCCTTTAAGGCTACAGCTTGCTAAAAAGTTCCTTTCAATGCCCTCTAGATTTGGGCTAAGAGCTATCTTAAAGTGGCCCATTTTCTTCCATTCCAGTTTTGAGGCTGGTGCAATGGCAGCTGGTCCACCAAGACTCAGAGGAGGCTCAGTCTCAGGTGCAACAGAGCCCCGTTTTGTTCCTGGCTTAGGGTCTTAGATCTCCATCTAAGGACAGTAGCAGACACAAGAACATAGCTCAGAGCAAAGAGACACCCAGAAAGCCTCAATGTCCTATCAGGCAGCCCTGTGCTGTTCTGGCGGCCTCAGCGGCAATGAAATGTCCTTAATCTGTGGTTCTAGTCATTTTTCTGTCAATGCCTGCTTGGCCCCCATCTGCTCCCTGCATCATGTTGCCGTGACAACTGTGGAAGGCATAGGGAACAGCAAGAAGCTGCATCCTGTACAGGTGAGTGGAGTGGTGGATGTTAAGCCGGACCATTTTACAAGGAGGCCCAGGGCCGAGGCTGCAGCTTTGTTCTGGATTGTTGGGAGAAACTTCACTTCCTGAGCAAAGGAGGTTGTTCCAGCCGCCCCTGCCCCAAATCTCTTCTAGATGCTCAAGGTAGAGAGCAGGTACCCAAACCCAAAGCTCCCTTACCACTAGGGCCAGGATGATAAGCATGGTCCCCAAGGGAACAACAACAGCATAGGCCGCCTGACTCATGTCCAGGGCCACCCTATCTCCAGACCTGGGAAGATAGAGAAGAACAACGCCTTGTTTTTTTAGTATATCTGCAGTCTCCTCAATTCCAGATGTCCATGACTCCCAACGGTAAGCCTGTGTACTTCCTGTTGTGTGAAGGGGTAATCCCAGTTGCACCACTCACTTCCCATCTTCGGACAACACAGATGTTGATTAGTCAGGTCACACAGCTGCTACAAAATGCCGGACAGAGGCAACTCGAGAACGGAAGAACTTACTTTAGTTCACAGTTTGAGGGGACTCATTACCACGGTAGGGAAGTCATGGTGATAGATGCTTGAGGCAGCTTGGCACACTGCATCCACAGTTAGGAAGCAGAGAGCAGTGGAGTGCTCACATCCAGCTACGTTTTCCCCCTTTTATTCAATCCTGGATTCAGCCATTTCCCCTCCTTAACACAACCTAGATAAGCCCCCATAGAAAAACTTAATCTAGATAATTCCTCACAGGATATACCCAGATGGTTGTTTCCTAGTTTAACGTTATTGACCTACAATCAATATTGATCACCACAAATATGGACCACCAGATGTTTACCCTCTTGAGAGGGAAGGATAAGAGAATAGAGGGGGCTAGGCGCATGACTCAGTTGATGGAGTGCTTGCCTAGCATGCATGAAGCTCTGGGTTGGTTCTTCAGCACCATATGGTGTAGATATGGCCCTCTGCCCACTTGTAATCCTAGCCCTTAGAAGGAGGCAGGAGAATCAGAAGTTATACACAACTACAGCAATTTTAAGGGACAGCCATACAGGGCTATAATTACCTCACTGAAGTTTTCTTCCTGTGGAACTGGACCTCTTGACAATGGGTGGAAGGAAGGAATAGTGAAGGAGACCATGTACAAATACTTAAAAAAATTAATTTATTATAATTTATTCAGATTACATCCAGAATGTTATCCCCTCCATTGTGTCTTCCCTTTCCCACCCTCCCTCCCTCTTCTACCCTATTCCCCTTGCCTAGACCTCTGACAGAAGGGGACCTCCTCCCCCACCATATGGCCACAGCCTATCAGGTCTCCTCTAGATAGCCTGCTTCCCCAGGTTTTGAAGAGAGAATTTGGATGCTCTTTGGCCATGTAGAAACAAGTGGGAACAGGAAACAGTGGGCAGTTTTTTTTTTCCCACTGGGGTAACAGAGGCAAGGGCTTTTGGAAAATTGCAATCAGAGACAGTTCCAAAAACCCAGGCATTAATACTCTGTTGACCACTCGCGGAGACACGTCTTTCAGGAGGTCACACCTTCCTTGGTTAGTCTCCTTCCCTGACACCAGGCACTGGTGCCGCCCGATGAGCAAACAGGCTTTGTTCCACAGGAGAAGGAATGTGTAAGTCAGTCTGTGACATCAGAACAAGGTGAGGGTAGCATTGCTTCATCTCTGTAGCCTTATTTCTCAGTCAGGAAAAGGGGACACCCCTAAACTTGCCCAACCTACAAGAAGCGGGAGCTTAATTTGAGCCTGTCATTTTCTTTGTTGTGTAACAAAAAATGAGTAGTTTGAACACAGGGCTATGTGCCCTTCCTTCCAACAGTATAAACCCTTAGCCTTGTTGTTCTTATTTTATCTTCATATAAGCAACAGGAGATTCTACTTTGTTTTTTTCTTGCTTTCTTGCTTCCCCTTTCTCCTCTTCTTACTCCCACTGGCATCATGTGTTGACTCAGCCACAGACTGCTATAGTACCCAGGATTTGGCCTCCGCCCCACCTTTCTCTGTTCTCACACTCTCCCTAGGTACCTTTAATACTCATTACCTGAAAGTGGTGCACACATTTCAGCTTCAGTCTCTGTTCAGAAGTTAGACTCATTCCGAACTGCTTGCTTGATATCACTGCATAAGTGGCTAATCACAACCTTATTAAAACAAACTATTTTCCCCATAACATCTACCAGGTATTGCTCTATCCGAGCCAATGGCAAAACAATCTAGTTTTCATGATAAGAATGTAGAAGTAATCTTTGAATCTCTCATATATTCTCTCATCTACGACACCTCCCCCATTTGATTTTGCTTTTGGTCCATGCATTATCTCTCTTTGGCTGGCTGTACCATATCTCAAAGCCCCATGTCTCTGCTTATAGAATGCAGTTTCCATCCAGTGGTCCAGAGTGATTAAAAAAAAAAAAATATATATATATATACCATGAATGACATCACTGCTGGTGGAACTCTCTTAAGGCTGTCCAGCGCACAGAGACAGTTCTGTATCCTGTCTTGGCTTGTGAGGAGCTGTTTTCCCAGCCAAGGTGTTTAGCACCAGCAGGTTCCGCCCGTATTCTCTCAGCCGCTCTGGCATGCCAAGCTTGCTCTGTGTCAAGCCTTCTTGCTGACAGCTTTCTTTCCCTGATCTAAACTGTGCTGTTGAAGCCAGACTCAAAATCCTTTCTAGAGCGGCCTTTTCTGAAAAGGCTAAGCAGATGCCAGGCATTCTGGGGCATCTCATCTTGTACAAGTGCTCTACACAGCACTGGCCACCACATGGAACTGTTCTTATTCCATTTTTATTGGTATCACCCATGACAGCGTGGGCTTCATGAAATTTATCCCCATCTCTCTTCTCTATTTATAGGATCTTTCCATGCCTAGTGCATACTAGTCTCTTAGTCTGTGTTCACAAAGTTAATGTATAACATAGATTTAGATTTTTAATGTCCTGTCAGCTTTACTTAAGTACCAAGAGACATTCCCAAGAGACATAAAGAGAAGAGAGTCATTTGGATGAGGAAAGAGACCTTGTGTGGGATTTTTGTGACACCCTGTGCATAGGGTAAACTCAGTTTAGCTCATGTCCCAGCTCTCATGCCCTCACTGTGCTTTGAGGGTACCTTCTCTTAACAACCCAGGAATGTGATGGTGGCGGGTTGGAACAGGAGCCCCTCAGGGGTGGTCCTTGAAGCTCACTGCAGGCTCATATAGCTAAAGGAACAAGCACAGTGCTTCTATTTAAGACACGTGAACCTGGGTACATTCCTAAATTCACTGAGGTAGAACCGTTGTGTTCTCTGAAGGGACTTGTCCATGAGTGGCTGACATTGATAGATGTCTACAGAATGCTACCTAGAATGTCAGGAGTTTAAGGTGCCTGTAATCCAAGCTACTCAGGAAGCTAGGGTAAAAGGAAATCAAGTTCAAGGCCTGCCTGCGCTATATAGTGAGACACCATCACAAACAAACCCTAGGGAAAGGTCTGCAGATGTTGTTCAGTGATGGAGACCCTGCCTCAAATGTTCAAGGCCCAAGACCAACCTCTAGTAGACAAACAGAAAGAAATGGAGGAATAAAGAAAAAAAAAAAAAAGATAGAGTCTTATAGGAATTTCCTCTTTAAATCCTTAGCTAATAAGTAGCAGGATGGTCCCAGTCATGAAGACGAGGGACCTGCGTTCAGATAGGCTTGTTGGCCCACTGGTGATCCCACAGCTTTAAGTGAATTGTGAAGGAGCTAGTGGGGGGGGTTTCCTGATAACATGAGCATATGTTATGTGTCTTTTTTAAAGGAAAGAATTGCCAGAAGCCATGGTTCCCAGTGTGGGTTCTGCACCCCTGGCATTGTCATGAGCATGTACACACTGCTCCGAAACCAGCCTGAGCCTACCATCGAGGAGATTGAGAATGCCTTCCAAGGTGTGGACCTTCAGGGACTGCCCAGGGAGTGGGATAATGCATGGGCCCTGAACAGGTCAACACAACACGTGACAGTCAAGAATGGGCTGGGAATGCTGGGTGTGGCTCTTTGGAAAGGCTTTGGCTACAGAAACATGGTGGCCAAGATCTGCTGGGAAGTTATTTTTCTCCTGGTTTCCTGAGTGGGTCTCTGCATCCTGGGATGTCCATAGCCTACCCTTCATGGGGCAGCCTTGTCCTGGGAAAGCTAGCATGGAGGAGCACTGGTGTTTGGGAAACTGCCTAGAGCAGTGGTTCTCAACCTTCCTGACATTGCAACCCTTTAGTACAGTTTTTCATGTTGTAGTGGCACCCCTCCCCGCTCACCATAAGGTTATTTTTGTAGCTACTTCATAACTGTGATTTTGTTATGATTATGAATCATAATGTAAATATGCTTGGAGATAGACTTTCCAAAAGAGGTCACGATCCACAGTTGACAGCCATTGGTGCAGCGTCTCATAAGATTCTCTTTCACGTGCTCATCAGAATGGGCATTGTCAGGGTGATTGCCAGTCAGGAGGAAGACTGACTAGATGCTTAGCCACAGCCGTTGTTGGCTTCCTGTGACTGGATCAAAATTCTCTAGGGAACTGAATCCAGAAGGTTCCCCATCCATTCAGTACCTTTGTCGATCACCTTGTCAAACTTCTTTTGAGTCCCATGTTATGCAGTGTCTGAAGTATAAGGGATAAAAGATGGGAGTCCTCTCCTGCAGAGAGTCCCACTCTGAAGATGAAGCGTACTGGTAACATAGTTTGAGAAACTCACTGGGAAGGCTATCAAGACCCTGGGAAGGCTTGGATGTGCTTGGTCTGGGCATTCTGGGAGGACATCAGGATGGGCGTTTTGAGGACAAAAACATAACCAGGGACAGGACCTTTAAGGTGGCAGACACAGAATGTCAAAGGTCAACCACGTGCAGCAAGGGCACAAGTTCCTTGTCACCTGGGGAGGGAGATGACATTGCAACTTTCCCCTTGGCCTGCAGGAAACCTTTGCCGCTGTACAGGCTACAGACCCATCCTCCAGGGATTCCGGACCTTCGCCAAGGTAAGTGGGGCCCAGGAACAGGAGTGCCTGCCCTTAAAGCAGGAACCTAGGGGGAGCACAATTGGGAAGGATGCCAAGGGCCTCAGGTCTACAGGGAAGAAAGGTGTGAGGCATGCCAGTGAGTGAGTCTTTCCACTAGGGACATGTGGTAGGGCAAGCAGATGCCGCAGCCTTCTTATCCCTGGTGTGGGATTTCCTGCTGGGAAGGCCTGCAGCTCAGATTCCTGAGAAGGTATGCACTACCCAACTGCTACTTCCCACCGTGCCTCCAGGCTTTGGCCACTTTCCCTGGTGATTGGCAGGCTCCGCCTGCACAGGTGCTGGATGTGGCCTTTAATAGCATCCCTGCCTGGCTCAGCCTCCTATCCCTCCTCCTTCTCTCTTAGCTGCTTTCACAGTTGGCACTCTGCTGGCCTCATGAAGCTGATAATTAGATCTCCAGACAGTTTGTTAACCCCTGTAGAGTTCATAAACCTTTAGTCTGAAACCATAGCTCCGGTGTGTGGTCGCTGGTGGTGTAAGCACAGACACATGCTTAGCATGTGGTAAGGATAGAGTGCTGGCCTCTCTTCTCTTAGCTTATCTGCACCAGTTTTTACTTGACTCCTCAACTGGGTTAAGGGAATCCTGGCTTCAGTGAAACCTTCTCATCATGGTTTGATTGTGGGTCCACAGGGGAGTTAGATGCTGGAGAGGCTCCCTTACCTTTAGGGCAGGCACATCAGGAGAAAGCGTTGGGGTTTACCTAACTCGGGAAGGCTGAGTGAAGGTGGAGATGGTGCCTCATAAAGACAGGGGATGCCACACCCAGGAAATTGATCATGAAGTAAGAGGTATGCAATTAACTAGAAATGATAGTGATGACAGATTCAGAGTCTGGAATTATAACACCTAGTGTTTTATAAAATTAAGCACTTTTTTTAAAACTAAAAAGTACTTGGGCTTTTACAAAATTAGTACTTCCTGCTGCTGCTGCTGCTGCTGCTGCTGCTCCAGGTGAAGAATGTTGTGCAGTGGGGCTCAACGTTGGGAATGACAAACAAGGCTTCCCGTGAGGTGGTGTGTCTTGAGCCCTGCCAGAGGTGTCTACCGTGGAGTAAGGGAAATTCTTGTTATAGAGCAAAGTGACCTGAAGGGAGGAAGTGCAAGACAGTTCAGGGATGCATTGTAGATACCAATCTGAGTGTTCTCAACTTGGTTCTGTGGTTCTGTGTGTGTGTGTGTGTGTGTGTGTGTGTGCAGGCACATGTGTGCACATGTATGTATGAGAGAGAGAGAGAGAGAGAGAGAGAGAGAGAGAGAGAGAGAGAGAGAGAGAGAGAGAGAGAGAGTCCTGGACAGGTAGATAGCCTTTAAACAAAGAAGGAAGGCCAGAACCAAAGTACTCAGGACTTAGCATCTTGCTATTTCATATGTCCTGCCACACAAATGCCCGTGTATTGAGCAGAGAAAATAATCTACTAAGCAAAATGAGGAGGCTGCAGAATATACTAACATTTTGCAAGAAAGCTAAAGACAAACAAACAACACACACACACACACACACATACACACAGGCATGCATGCAAGCATGCACACACACACACGGAACAGACTGCTGAGAGAGGTTGCCTGTCCTTGCTGAGAGCTTCTGTGTCTACAATGACTGGTCAAAATTGAGTCTTTAAGAGGAGCACACAAATGATCAGACATTTAAAAACCTAAGTACCTCTTGCAGAGCTTTTAGGACAATACCTAGTATAACTTAGGGGTTCAACAAGTGGTACTTTAAGTGACAGTGCTGACAAATGCGTCCCCTTATCTGCCATATGGTTTTCATTAATTGCCTAGGCTTCTCTGAGAAACAAGGATTAGTCATCTTGTCCCTGTAGACCCCTCTTAGGAGTCTGCTAAAAGATGTACACTCTAACTAGCCCTGAGAGTACGTCAGAAGAGACAGATGCCAACCGCTCTCCCCTTCCCCAGGTCTCACTGAGGTGGTGCACGACTGCACCATGGAGGACTCTACCATCTCAAGCCAGCTTTTCCTGGGTTGAGCTGAGAGCTCTAAGCCTGGCACCGAGCAAGCATGCAGAAGTGCCTTCTTGTTCCTCCCTGGAGGCCCCCAGGGTTCTTAATTAGAGCCGGTTTCCTTTTGCGCTTGGCTGCAATGAGCTGGGTTTTCCTATTTTCTCACACACAGCACATCTCTACTGAAGCCCAGGCAGAGTCTGCCTGAGCTGGGCACATGGCTGACACTGAGAAGGATGGCGTCCATCTAGCAGAGAGGAAGGGAGTGGGGCAGGCCACTGGGACAGGCAGACGTGGGATTTCTGCTTTCCTTTCTGGTGTGTGAGGAGCCTAGAATGTTTCACTCTGTGGAAAGCCGGACAACGAAAAGGACATTAGTGGAAAGACAGGAGGACAGGATGGGCAATCACAGGCACGAGAAGGAACATATGAAAGGGAAGGGAAAAATGTCATAGTTACAGCACAATCTCAAAAAATTATTTTAAGAAAGAGAAACATATAAATGTTGTGCCAGAGCCTCTCCTTCTGAGGTCGTGTCATATCAGAGCCGACACTCCTAGGAGGATGACCATTTCTCCACCTCAGCCTCCTCCAGCCACTTTGACTGCAGAAAGGCCCTTGTGAAATTCACACTGTAGGGGCAGAGTCACTAATCCCAGGGCTAAAAGGCACTTATCCTTGACACTGATACACCACGAAATACATATTGGCAAGAGGTCCTTCTTTTCACTGCAACATATCTTACTTACCAATGAAAAGAAATCACCAGGCAGAAGCAAAGGCAAATGTGGTGTGAAGAGACCGACCGTACGGCAGAACTGGAATTGATATGACGTAAGTGTTAGAATGGTCAAATCATGAGTTTTTAAAAAATGATATAATTAATATGTTGAAGGTCTTAATGGAAAAAATAGATGTGCAGTGACAGGGAGATAATTTAAGCAGAGTGATAGGAAATCCATAAAGGAATGGTAGGGAAATGCTAGCGTCAAAGCCCCTGTAATAAATGCAGAATGTCCTTGGTGGGCTTATTTGTGAACCTGACGTGGCTCAGGAAAGCATTTCGGAGACTGAGGATATGCAAATGCAGACTTCCGGAGCCAATGAACAAAGAGTAGGGGAATAAAAAGCCAGAAGACCAAAAACTCAGGATCCAAACAAGTGTAACATGCATATGGGGGGTACCAGAAGAAGCAGAAAGCAACAACTGTGGATGGGAATTTCCCCAAGTGAATGTTAGACTCCAAACCTCAGAACCAGGAATCTCAGAGAACACCGAGATGGGTCAGTGCCGAAAGGAACAGTCTGACAAGATAAACAAAGTAAGATAAATAAAACAATAAGAACCAACCAAAACCAGCAACAACCTGATCCCCACAACACTCACTCCAAGATGTATTAAAGTCAAGCTTCAGAAAAGAAAGATTAAAGAAGCAGTGCTTTAAAGAAACCAGCATTACCACCTCATCTGTAGAGACACACAGCTAAGGACCATGTTTGCCTCGTAAGGAGCCACACAAGCAAGAAGAGAATGGAGTGGTATGCTAAAAAGCTCCCGGAGTCTGGGGGGAACATGTTCTTCAAAACTAAAGCAGAAAGCAAGGCATGATGGCTCACGTCTGTAATCTCAGTGCTCAGGAGGCAGAGGCAGGAGGATCTCTCCAAGTTTGAAGCCAGGCTACATAGTGACTCTAAACCCTTCATTAGTGGATCAATATAAGGCTGGTGCTTTAAGAAGACATACTTTTTTTTTAAAGCATGGGTTGGGGCGGAGTCACTAAGCAAAGACAGCTTACCAGGGCTGCACCACTGAGAAATATGGCTCCCTTTGCCCAGCAGCCATTAGCTGCCTATAGTTCCTCAGGGAAAAGGGGGCTTTGAGACTGATGCTGGGTCCAGTCTAGTGCGGGTCACATCAGGGCCACTCCTGCTGTGAGTTTCCGAGTCCACGCTTCAAAGACACAGAGACTCTTAACATGTATGCGACTAAGAGCAGAGCACCGCAAAAAGAAAATTCTAAGACAAACCTTGAAATTCCTTAAGCTGAATAAACCTTAAATTTAGAGAACCGAGAAGCAGAGGGTTCTAATGTTTTAAGTGGGTAGCTCGTCACTATTCCATCAGAAATGACCATATCCTGCAGATAGAAACAAGAAGGGCATAGGTGAATTCAACAGTACCGTCAGTTGGCTGCATGTAACTTGAAGTTTTTATATCACCACAACCAGTAATGATGGAGACAACGCTTTTCTCATGCTCACGTGGAACCTTCACAGAGATAGATCCCATTCTGGACTATAGAACAAATAAAAATATAATAGCAGTTACACAGTGTCTGTTTTGAGACTAGAGTCAGATTAAACTAGAAACTGACAACAGAAAGAAGAGAGCTGGAAAAATTCTAAAAATGCTTTCTGTGAGATTAAACAATACACTTCCAAATCACACACGGGGCAAAGAAGAAATCCCCAAATAAATTTAAACGTGTTTTGAACTGAATAAAACTGAAAATATATTTTGCCAAATTGCTTAGAGGGAAATTTATAGCATGGAATGTAAATACTAGAAGAGAAAAAAGGATCGAAAAATCAATAAGATAGGCTTTCACCGTAGGAAAATCTTAAAAAAGCAAATTAAATCCAAAAGAAACAGAAGAAAAGAAACAATATTTAGAGCATAAAGTTGACAAAATTGAATGCAGGAATTCTGTAAGGAAAAATGAACAAAACAAAATCTAGTTCTTAAAAAAAAAAAATCAATGAAAGCAATAAGCTTTGAGTCAAGCTATCCAAGGAATGATGATACAGATTACTCATATCAAAATGAAAAAAAAAAAAGGCAATGACTATAGGATAATAAACATTGAATGGATAATAAAGGAGACTTAGGGGAAAAAGCTCTAGACCATTCCTGCCATGGATGCTTCTAGGAACTCCGGAAGAGGAACGCTGCACATCAGTTAGACCGTCATGTATCGTTTTCATGGAACCTTTAGCCTTTGCGATCCTAACATCATGAACTCGGCTCCAACAGTTTCTCATAGTCTTTACTCCATAGCTCTGGCCCTGCCTGTTGTTGATGTAGAAGAAGACGGAAATGCACCTGCTCTCATTATTATGCTTGATGGAGATGCATGCATCCCCCCCAAAACAAAACAAAACAAAACAAAACAACAAAACCCTGACCAAATGTAGCCTTCCAGGCTCTTCTGAGTCAGACTTCAGCCTGGCTTAAAACTTTTGTGATATGAGTCTGAATTTGAGGTTTGATTTCCCGATTACCGACAAACAGTACACAGGATGGCAAGACAGATGCTTGTTAAATGGAGATAGTGCTTTCTTTAGAACAAATAATGCACTAATAATGCAGCCTGTGATTAGTCCTTGTCAAGGAAGCACAGTGACTTACCTTTGCACAAGTGTTATCTTTCAGTTTCAGAGTCCTCAGAATACATGCAATGAGAAGGTGCTGCTCTGTCCAGGGGCATCCCTTCTGAGATCTTGGCAGCATGTGTCCGTTTCTGATGGAATAGCATTGCAGTCTTCACTGAAAATATTTGCCCTTGCACTTTTCTGTGTTTAATTTTGTTCAGTTTAAAACATTTAAAAATTAAAAAAAAAAAACAACAAAAAAGGATTTTTTTTGGATGCCCTACTGTTACCTGCATTCACATGAAGTCTTTTAAAATTTTGTTTTGGGGGGCGGGTTTTTTGAGACAGGATCTCTCTACGTAGCCCTGGCTGTCCTGGTACTCACTATGTAGACTGGAACTCAGTATGTGGCCGCAAACTCACAGAGATCTGTCTGCCTCTGTCTCTCTGTGTACTAGGATGAAAAGCATGTGCCACCATGACCAACTTCCAAATCGAAGATTGTGTTTTGTTTGGCTTTCTTGACTTGCCTGTTGTACCTATGGCCTCCCCTTCGGCTTCTGACTGTATTGATTCTCTTGCCTCTGTGTCCTGAGCACTGAGATTACACATGTGGGCAGCTGTGCTCTTTTCTTGCATCTAACTTTTAAATACAAGTTTCAGAGAGTATAGAATTCTAAGTTGGTAGGATTTCTCTTTTTCACTGTTTTTATTATTTTATCCATCTCTCTTCTTGGTCACCTCATAAAGCAGAGAGCCTGGGAAGGTGTGGACAGAAAAGTCACTTCCTCCACCCCGGTAGACCTTGAGTGACTCATTATTATACACCACAATAATTTATAGCACAAATATACCAATGAATTACCAAGGAAATCTGTCTAAGTGGTAATATGCTGATACACTGACTGTTTGGAAACAGCTGCTCATATAATGTACGTCCTTCCTCAAGAAGGCCCGGTGAGCAAGGTGATGGTTTGCTATATGCAAACTCCTCTCACTTTCAGAAAGTCCAAGAAGAAAGCTGAAAGCAGGCGTTAAGGGATCATCCTCCCTGCCTAAGCATAGAGAAGGCAGGATGGGAGAGAGTGTGTGTGTCTGGAATAGAGCAGGCCTGGTGTGCAGTGACACAGCTGAGATGCCAGAGCGCTCTGCACACAGGGTGTGGAACAGCAATAGTTTCTGTTGGTCATGCTTACATGTTCTCCAAGGCCACACCTCCAACCGCCAAGGCCTTCTGGGAGCTTCTTTAGGCAGAGGTAGAGGGTTGTGGCTCTTTGGAGAGAGGCCAGCATGGAAAGGTGTCTCTGCTGACTCACACACTGAAGGGATGTCT
Organism: Acomys russatus; assembly: GCF_903995435.1. Taxonomy (NCBI): domain Eukaryota; kingdom Metazoa; phylum Chordata; class Mammalia; order Rodentia; family Muridae; genus Acomys; species Acomys russatus. Next base: position 19,688,215 of record NC_067137.1, read on the forward strand.
GTCCCCAGCTTGCTCCTTTCAGGACCAGGTACCCTAGAAAACTAGGCTCTCTCATATTTGTTTCTTAGCATTAACTTCATGATTTTGGACTTCTTGAGTTGGATCTGCCAGGTAAACACACATTCAATCAACCATGTATGACCTCAGTGGTGGGAGACAGCCATCTCTTCTATATCTGTGCTCTGCCACAGACCTTCTGAGAGGTCTGAGCAAGCCCTTCCACCTAATGATGGGTGACCCATGTTCTTTCTCCAGAGTGCAGTCACAGTGAAGAGTGGAGCAGTTAGCTTTCTGGAGAAAACCCACAATAAGAAATAGAGGCCACTGGGCACACGGTCTGGCTGCGTCTTTGAGATGGGTGCTGATGTAGCATATCTGTGACAGCGTCTGACAAAGACCCCAGCTGCAGAGACTCCCAGCCAAGCTTCATAAACCTCAGCTGGTCTGAAAGTAGCACCTCTCCTGTCTTGTGAGAAGCTGTAGGAAAGTTTCTCTTAGGAGGCTCCCCAGGAAGCAACAGTGAACAAGGAAAGTGGGTCTAAACTTAAGTTCTGATAAAGTAGAGCCTAGGAGAAATTTTCTTGAAAATAAAATTCCCTGTTGCTCCAAGGACTTCCTTAAGTCACGTTACTGAAGTGAGCATCCAGCAGGGACCCTGGAGGCAAGACCGGATGGGAGAGGCAGTGCTCTTCTCACTGATGCAGGCTGGGATTGCCAGAGCTAAACTTCAGTAGATAAGAATAATTGACTTTCTTTAGGTTCTGTGAAGCTGGAAATATTCTCACATGAGTATGTGTCAACTCCACAGGATGGTGGGTGCTGTGGAGGAGGCGGAAACAACCCAAACTGCTGCATGAACCAGATTAAAGACCAAATGGTAATGGGGCTTCCTGGGAGCCTAGGGGGTCACTCTCAGATCTTGGAGGGGGTCACTACACCTCATCCCTGGCAGTAATGCTGGAAGAAGGATCAATGAGAAGTCACAATGCTCAGACGAAGAAGATGCAGTGGCGCCCATTACTTCTGGCTTTTCTGGCAACGCTCCTTGTTTCTTCTCCCAGGAGCTTTCTGCCTCTACCTGGGGGTGAGCTCACCTGAAGGTCAAGCTGCCCAAGCATCTCATATATACTGTTCTCTCTCCTCGCAGGTTGCTCCCTCACCATCTTTATTCAAACCAGAGGATTTCAAACCCTTAGATCCCACCCAAGACCCCATCTTTCCTCCAGAGTTGCTGGTAAGGGATACTGGGGAGTCTAGCAAAATATCTCTTCCACGAACCCCTGAGTTCTACTTTGTCTACATGGCTTCTGAGAACATTGTACAGTTTGGTCTTAGATTTCAGCTTAGCTCCTTTTCCTTTTCCTGCTATTTCTAAGAGGTAAAGACCATCTATTCTGTGCTCCCATAGCATCCTTTGCTTCTTCTTACACATGTCAAACAGTTACAGACTCCATGTTTTTTAAAATACAGTATTCTGCCTGCAGGCCAGAAGAGGGCATCAGATCACATTGTAGATGATTAAGAGTCATCATGTGCTTGCTGGGAATTGAACTCAGGGCCTTTAGAAGAATAGCCAGTGCTCTTAACTTCTGAGCCATCTCTGCAGCCCCATGTCCATGTTTCTTGATGGCCTTTAAGTTCCACAAGAACAGAGACTGGTCTCTACAGTAATACACTATGTATCAATAGCACTTTGTATCAATTTGCGGCCCCCTTGGCTTTCTCTATGTGTAAGGCCATGTCTATTTTCCCCTCTCTGCCTGGCTTACTTCTTTAAAGGAAACATAAAATAGAGCTGCATTCAAAGGACATACATGGCTTGAGGTTTCATCTCAGAGATATATCCTCATGCCTGCTTTCTCATTTTCACTTGTATTTATTGCAAAGAAAGAATCAAGCCTCCTCCAGTGTTTCTGTGATTCATGTTTCTTGGGGATGTAGGTTCTTGAAGACAGTCTCAAAAGTTCAATAGGCCAGAGGGTGGATTGTCAGAGTCACCAGCACATCCTTCTCTGTACTGTGAACCCTTGAAGACACCATCAGTTTGATACTTGGGACTTCTTTCCTCCCCCAGTGTCACCCCCATCTACTGGATTCATCCCTCTTCTGCATCCGATTTGCACACCTGTTGTCCTGACCTCCAACCCTTCCCCATTCCTTGTCCTCTGTGTCTTCTGGACACAGTGTGGGGCAGTGTCAGAAATTTGTGGTTTCTGCTTTGGGCTCCTCATAGCAGGTAACTTTTGGCAAGCACCATAACCTCCTTGGTCTTGAGCTGTAATCGTGAGGCTCAGAGTGCCTCTCTCCTCAAGCTCTCCTCAAGAGTGCTGTGATGTGATGGATAGGTACCTTCCTGCATGTCATTCCTCTCACATTTGCCCTCGGCCTGCGCCACTCTTCCTTCTGAATTTGGTATTAGAGAGTCAGTAAACAGGCTGACTCCAATGCAGACTTAATAGTGATTCCTTGTGGGGATGGAGGTAGGAAGGAGACAGTATAGTAAGCTAACTACACTTCCCAGAGGCTGAAAGACACTCCCCGGAAGACGCTGCACTTTGAAGGGGAGCGTGTGACCTGGATCCAAGCTTCAACCATGGGGGAACTGCTCGACCTCAAAGCTCAGCACCCTGATGCCAAGCTGGTGGTGGGAAACACAGAGATAGGTAAGGCTGCGTGGGACCTTTGGGTATTGATGGCCTCTTTCGGACCCTCTTCTCTCTCCTTGATCTCCCCCAAAGCCCGTTCTCTACTCACTGCCTTATTGGAAGCTCAGGGACCCACTGAGAAGCTCAAGGTATATGGAATCCCAAGACATTGGCTCCAACCCTTCCTTGCCTTGCCATTCTGTGTATAGGTGATGTAACTTCTCACGGGGCTGCTTGGATATCAGGTGTAATCCTCACACTTGCTGATTTTCTCCATGAACATCCACAGAGGGCCAACTGTGACTCTTCCCATCTCTGAGAGGAGCTGGGGATACAAAAATCTAAGAGAAAAAGTTCCTTCCCTCACAGCTTTCCTGATAAAAAGAAAGAAGGGGAAAATGCCCAAGCCAGCGCTAGAGATCTACAGACGCTGCTGTGTGTGTTGCACATGTGTTTATGTGTTGGTCAAATGAAGAGAGCGAGCGTCTTTCTATTTCACTTGCTACCATATACCCCTGAAATGGGATCCTCAAAAAAGCTGGAGCTAAGCTCAGCAAGCCCCACACAGCATTAGTATTACGGATGCGTGTAGCCACCCCTAGTCTTTGACATGAGTGTTGGGGATTTGAAACCAGGGACTCATGCTTACACATGATGTGATAGGGCAATGGAGAGATTTTCAAGGGTGACTAGGTTGGCTGGACCATGCCACTATCCGGGTCTGAGGCCCACAATGGCAAAACAAGCCAGAGAGGCTCAGGTTGGGCACTCTCATCTCTGGCGTTCCATGAGATAGCATCAGGGGCAGAGGGCCCAAGTCTTGGCTATTCTCTATCTACTTCTAAACATAGCTTGCCTGGTACTTGTTCTGTTGCATCCAAAGCCTAGTGAGATAGATGCAAGAAGCTCATAGCACAGTGAAGGGTAGCTCAGAGGACTTCTGTTTGGTGTCTATGTGTGAGATGTGGATGATACATCATGCTTGAGAAGTCAAAGCAGCTGCTGGGAGTCTGGCTCTGGTTTCTGAAGGAACTCAGTACCTTAGGTTCTGGGTGGACCCTCAGCCCAGAGAGGAGAATCTGGCTTGTATCAGTGATGGAGCACAGTCCTGGCCCTATCCTCAGAATTGCAAATGTGGTACAGAGGCCCCCATCTGTAGCTTTGTGATACACTGTGTTCAGGGTATGAGGCATACCTCTGTGGTGTGAATTTGACGTCTGTGGCTCAGTAATATTCACGGTGGTTGGTGTTCTTGTTGTCCACATGGCTGTGGCTCTCAGGCTCTTTGTCAATATAACCAGAGCCTTAGGGAACAAGGATAGCATAGCTAAAAGGAATTTTGGAAATGATTTGACCCTCTCCATTAATCAAGTAGTGTCCTGGTTATAATAAGAGCTTCTGAGATTTCTCAAGATTGCATCCACCTGCTCTCCTTCCTCCTTATGCACACACTTTTCACAAAGCAAACACCTGTCTACAGCCAGTGCAGGGCGTAAGGGAAGTGTCGAAAAACCTTACTAAGATGGGACTCAACTGCATTAGTCTGTGTCCTCTCTTGGGGATGGACTCCTCAGATGGGTTACACCAAGATTGAGAATCTGGTGTTTCTTTTTCAACTTTTCCCATCTACAACCCAACTGGCAAGACTGAGAGAGACAGTGCATCATCTGGGCCCAAGGGTCAAAGGTGCAGCATCGGTGGAGGCTTCTAACTTGGTTAGTTGGGGTGGAGACAAAATCTGGGCAAAGAGGCAGCTCTTCAAAGCCATTCACCTTGAGGAACCCAGGCAGAGATGCCAGAGATTGGAGGGCAGATTTAAAGTTTCATATCTCATTTTCTTCTTTTGTTTGAATTGAAGGGTGTCATGTTTTTGCTGCTATACCCTGTCCCTAACTATGCGTCCAAGACTGCAACATGCTTGTTCTAAGCTGTGGATCTGAGCAAAACATTTGAGGCGAGTGAGGCTGTTCAGTGGGAGAAAGGTGCTAGCTACATTGGTCTGATGGCCTGAGTTCTATCCCCAGGACCCACGATGGAAGAAGAGGACCAATTCCTGAAAGTTGACCTCTTATTCCTCCATGCACATCACGGCATCACACGCTTGTGCTGCACACATGCACGCATACACATAAATACTCATTTTTTAAAAAGTTGGGCATTTCCACACCTCGGGTTTCACATCTATAAACAGACACCTGCAGGCCTGTCAGGAGTATCAACTAAGTTAAAATATAAAGTGTTTGGAAGAATTTCAGCCGTTCCTTAACGTCACGTGATTTCTAATGCCACCGGTGCCACCATTCAATACAAAGACAGAGATTCTGACTGGCCTAATTCTTCCTCACCTGTTCTGCTTCCCAATCCAGAGCCCCTTCCTGGTGCCCAGCATGATGCTGAACATGCCATGCATGCCAGGTGTGATGTGGGGAAACTGCTAAGGTCTCTAACGCAGGTTTCATATTTCTCGAAGGCATTGAAATGAAGTTTAAGAACAAGTTGTTTCCTCTGATCGTCTGCCCTGCCTGGATCCCTGAACTGAACTCAGTGGAGCATGGGCCCGAGGGTAAGGTCTCTACTTGCTTCCCCTGGAGCCAGGCAGTACAGAGTCAGGGGTGAGCTGGGAAGGAGGTAGCCTTCATCGCCTTTCCCCCACCGAGCGTACATGGTCACTGCTAGGAAGAAGCTGCAGTGTCTCTGGTGTGGATGATACACGGAATCATGTGAAGATGGAACTAGAGAGATGAGGATGGTAGAGTTTGGTGCCCCTCCCCCTTACACCAAAACTTCTCCTCTGGAGGTTTTGATTTTTGTTGAGAACTATGGGATTATAGGAAAGTGTGTTGATTATAGAATCCAGAGGTGGGGGCATAGTCCTGGCTCAGGAGGCATTAGTTAAGTTGCTTCTCTGGCTGCATAAAGATGGAAGCCTTGCTTCAGCCTGGCTCCGGGTTCACAGGCACTGCATATGTATCCCCCAGGAATCTCCTTTGGAGCCTCTTGCTCCCTTAGCCTGGTGGAAAGTGTCCTGGTGGATGCCGTCCTTAAACTTCCAGAACAAAAGACAGAGGTGTTCAGAGGCGTGCTGGAGCAGCTGCGCTGGTTTGCGGGCAAGCAGGTCAAGTCTGTGGCGGTGAGTCCTTGGGATGGAGGGATGGAGGGACGGAGGGATGGAGGGACGACGGGACGGAGGGACGACGGGATAGAGGACGGAGGATGGAGGGACGGAGGGACAACGGGACGGAGGGACAACGAGACGGAGGGACGACGGGATGGAGGGACGACGGGATGGAGGGATGACGGGATGGAGGGACGACGGGATGGAGGGATGACGGGATGGAGGACGGAGGATGGAGGGATGGAGGGACAGAGGGATAGAGCCCAGAGGTCCAGTTTTTAATAAGTCCCTGGATACTTCTCATGAAGGCGTGGGCCACAGAGACACTCTCACAGTTCTCCCACAAAGTTGGAGAGACAGTGTCCTGCCTCTCTCTTTCTCCAGTTAGTCCAGGTTCTCACAAATGGATGAGAAATAGATTAGAGAGAAGCCAGATCCGGGAGGGGATGGGTCCCTTTAGAGTTCAGGGAAGAACCAGCAGCACAGAGTCCTCTCTAGAGGAGGGAAGGGTTTATGTGTTGACCAGTCTGTCATGTTCAGAGCAGCCTTGAAATTTCTAGTTTGTCGATATTTACTTCCTTGCTCTATTTGAATTCACCCGGTTCACCGTATTGGGAAACTGTATATCCCTCCCAGGCTATTCTTTGAAATTTGCTTTCAAAGTTTACATAGAACAGCACACTTCCAGCCCCTACCCTGTCCAAGGACGTGCTGCTACTGGTTTCAGACGAAGAAACACAAATGTAGAGAAAGCTGTTGTGTTCTGCAGTTCTCCTAAGCGAGCTTCTGAGAAGGCTTTGGTCTCAGGTCACTCTGCTTTTCCTCCTTGGTTCCTGGAATAAGAACCTCCATCTATTCTTGTTCCATTTACTTTTTGGTCAAATTGCCAGCAAGTTCTGATCCAAAAAGAGCCAACTATTCATCTCTGAGTTGTCCTTTTTCCTTGATCTTTATCTTGGGCTTCCTTGTATTGACTCGTTACAGCCTCTGTGATAACTGACCTCAACCCTTCAAAAAAAAAATTGGGGGAGGAAGAACAATTCGAAAGAGCTTGCCTCAGTTTACTGATGCATACGTATTTTTCAGAGTGGAGAACCTGTCCCAAGTGTTCTGATTTTAGGATTGCATGCATGAATCCTAATGGCTATGGCTCACTGGGCTGCTCAGGGAGCCAGGTCCTCAGGGTGCCTCCCGCCACAGCTGAGTCACCTCCTGCCCTGCATGCAGGGGACTCAGCGGCTCTCACTCATTCTCTGCTTGTCCTCACTAGTCCATCGGAGGGAACGTCATCACTGCGAGCCCCATCTCTGACCTCAACCCTGTGTTCATGGCCAGTGGGGCCAAGCTGACCCTCGTGTCTAGAGGTAAGTTGCCTGAGGCAGAGATCCACATGAAGACTTGGAGAAGGAAAGTCTTATTGTGTGGGTCATTTTCTAGGGAAACAAAGCCCCAAGTTCAGTGATCCCCAATGCTTTATGGTTTGGACTCATAGAAGTCCCAGGGGCTGAGAGAATTAAGCATTGTCTTCTTTATTTTATTTTTGTTTCTTTTCCTTTTCTTCTTCTTTTTGTTTTTAATTTTAAAAAGTTTTTTTTTTCAAGACAGGGTTTCTTCTGTGTACTCTTGTCTGCCCCAGACTTACTTTGTAGACCAAACTGGTCTTGAACTCACATATATCCACCTACCTCTGCTTCTACCTCCTCGAGTGCTGGAATTATAGGCCTGTGCCACTAAGCTTGTTTTCTTTTTTGTTTCTTTTCGCTTTTTTAAAATTTGATCTTTAATTAGCATACAAACCAACAAGTTTCCTTACAGCATTGTCATATGTACTGGGTTTGGTTGGAGCTATCATTTGTTCCCTAACCTGTCCTTACTGTACCCTTTCAAGCCCGGCATTTTCCTTCGTCTTTATATCACTTATTTTCTTTGATTCTCTTTACCCATGTCCCTTACAGCCCTTTATCCCCCACCATGGGTCCCTTCCTAGTTTCGTGGCCAGTACCCACACTCACCCCTGCTAAGTACATATAGAAAACACTAGAAGCTAGGGACTTCAGATGCGAGAGACATTGCAGTGTTTGTCCTTCTGAGCCTGGATTACCTCATTTGATATGGTATTTTCCAATTCTACCCACCTTTCTTGCAAATTTTATAATTTAATTTTTCTTTTTGGCCAATTTAAATTCCATTTTCTCCATGTATCATGTTTTTGTTAACCATTCAACTGCCGATGGGCGTCTAGGCTGAGCCCGTTTCCTTGCTGTTATGAGCAGAGCAGAAATAAACACGGTGTCTTCAGAGGTAGGTCCCTTTGGGTATTTGTCCAGAAGGGACATCACTGGGTCCTATAGCAGCTTCAGTTTTATTTTTCTGAAACCACCACACTGATTTCCATAGCCTTTGTAGGGGATTCACAGTTGGACTGGCCACCTGGATGTGCTGGGGCCAGAATACATGACAATTCCCCCAGCAATGAATTGTGACAACATGAGAGAAATATTGCCTGCCAAAGAAGCTTGTTAGAGATTTACTACCCAAGATTTCTTGGGTGCTAGTTACATATGCTGCACTACCAAATGGTAGGAATCCTTCTGAACTCGGATGCCAGCTAGCCAAAGACAATGTTTGTCAGCTGTCCTGGCAGAACACAGTGGTCACGACAGAGACATAATACTTCTTGCCCATACTCTGACTCTACACTCAGTGACTTTGCATGGCTGCTTGACCTTGGCTATGGTGACTACAGTAGTTATACCATAAAATGACACACTACAGACCAGGTCTTTCTTCTCTCCTAATAGATGACTGTTAGACACTGACCAGCACATGCTGTTTAAGGACCCCAGAAGGGAACTTGGTTCTAATTTTTCTACCTGCTTCCTCTGACAGCAGTATCAGAAAGCATGGAGGGGAACTTGTCCACTGATGCACTGTCTTCTGCTCCCAGTGTGCCTAGCCTCCTCTGCACATGGCTGCCATCATCTTGTCTCCACACAGGTACCAAGAGAACCGTTCGGATGGACCACACCTTCTTCCCTGGCTACAGAAGGACTCTGCTCAGCCCAGAGGAGATACTTCTGTCCATTGAGATCCCCTACAGCAGGGAGGTAAGACAGCAGGAGTTGCTCCAGGCTCTGTCCAAACTACACCACTGTTGGACTCCAAAGAAAAAGGCCAGAGATGGCCTGAGGACTATATTAGCATCTCCCAACTTTAACATGGGTCCGTTTGCACTAACTCTGCCTTTGATGAACCAACACTATCATTTCTGGACACGGAGAAGTCACAGGCCATGGGCCATGGCACTCAGCAGTTAGGCATGGGATCTAGAAAGGCTTGTCTCACCTTCCTGAGGCCCCAACCCCCGCCCCCCCCATGTCCTATCTTTAAAGTAGGCACAGTATTACCTACTATACAGACTACAGGAAAGACTGAAGGACAGAGTTCATGAGGATCCTGGTAGACGAACAGAAGCCAGTGGTGGTCATCAACTAGCAATTCACAGCACAGTCCCAAGAACATCCCTGTTTCTCAGCTATTCTTGCCCTGTGCCAGCATCATTATTTTCCCCTGTTTATAAGCTATTCCTGCCCTGTGCCAGCATCATTATTTCCCCAAGGTGAAGTGTATAGGTCCTGCATGCTAAGTGAAGAAGCTGCCATGAAGGAGGCCCTCACATGCCGACCTTGGACTTGGTCAGTGTTGGCTCACCGACCTTTTCTGATTTGTTTGGGCAGATGCGGTGCCCTGGGTGGCTTGGCCTGGTGTACTTCTCTGCTCTTAGCAGTCACCGACTGAGAATATGGCCACAGCAGACATAGTACAAAGATGTTTTGGGCGAGGTCAGCAAAGCAGCTGCCAGGATAGCTACAGGAAGTGCTTAGGCAGTGTGAGAAGGGTTTGCTCTTGCAGATTTTGACCTCCATAATGAGAATGCTAATTCAGTTTGAGCAATTATGCCCCTGAGGTGGCCCTCCTAATGATGTTCCAGATTGTGTTTATAGACTATTTTGAGCTATGAGTCTCAGAATTTTGAATTTCACAGATCACTAATTTTTTTTTTTTTAATTGGGTGGGGAAAGGAGATAGAGTCAGGCTTCATATGAACCAGCTTTTGTTTTTTTCAGATATGGCCTTTACCAAAAGCTATCATTTGATAAAAGAAAGGAGGCTTTCTGCTGTGAACCAGGCAGTTTTATCAAGAAAGGACACTGTCACCCTGACAGCTGGTGGCACCAGTGTGGTCCTAGGAGTGCCACCTGGAACCACAGCCTGCTTTAGAACAGCCCAAGCTATGGGCAAGGTGCTCCGAGCAAGTCAGCGCCCAGGGACGAAGCCTGGAGGTGTCGCCATGGCTCCTTCAGAACAAAGGATCTTTGGTGTTAACAAAAATATGCAGCCACACACCTGAGAAGCAGCACAGTGTGGAGGGCAGACATCACATGATTTCTTCCTGGAAAGTGATTGTTATCTTCCTCTCTATAGAGACAGACCTGGTTCAGGCCCAGGAGAGAAGTGTGCTTCTATTGCGAAGCAGCCGTTGCCTCACAGAGGGACACAGGCTTACAGGAAACTGGATGTCTCAATCTGCAGAACACTGGTGGGAGGGACGAATTACAGACATCTGGGGCGTGGTGCTGTCACAGCCTGTAACCACATCTCCCTGTCCCAGCTGGAGAGGCATCGTGCCAAGGGGTTTTTATTGCAGTCCCTGGAAGGGCTGGCAGATTCTGATACTGGCCCCAGGATGGGTCCCTGGGAGGTTTTGTAGGGGCATCTTTCTCCTTCCAGCTGTTGGTTCTGTAGGGACCACTCATCCCCAAATTACCTGACAGGCAGGGAAGTCCTGAGCCTTCCCAGCTTCTGGGAGTGGGACCTGCAGCTTCTGAGCATGCCGCATGTCGTCCAAGAACATGCCTCGTCTTTGTTACCTGGGACTAGTTCCTCACTGGTTTTCAAGGCTCAGTTACACTCTCCCCACTTCTCTTCCCTCCCATCTAGTCACAGCCCCCGTGTTTCATGTTGACCATTTGCTATGCTTTCAAACTGTAGGGAACACTTTTTTTTTTTTTTTAATTTTTATTTTTTTAGGGTGAGTTTTTCTCAGCCTTCAAGCAAGCCTCCCGGAGAGAAGATGACATTGCCAAGGTGACAAGCGGGATGAGAGTCCTGTTCAAGCCGGGGAGCATTGAGGTACAGGAACTGTCCCTTTGCTATGGAGGGATGGCCAACAGAACCATCTCAGCCCTCAAGACCACGGCGAGACAGCTGTCCAGGTAAGCACTGCTGCACCAGGAAGCTGCCTTCACTGCTGCACTGGCTGCTGCGGTGTTACTGTTGCTGCAGTGGCTTCTGCTGCTGCTTCCAGCAATGCGGCTCATCCTGCCGCCATGACTACTTCTGCCTCTGGTCTCACAGCTGCTGTTATTCAATCTAATATCACTGTACAGCTGGCATCTCTGTTGCAGTAGAGTCTATTGCTATTGCTGCTATTGTGTTAATATGAACACAGCCACTGGTAACACGACTTGTATGGGCTATCTAATTAGAGTTACTGCTGCTCCTCCCCTTACTGCTCCTAGGGCAGCTAGCACCATCACAAGCCATGAGCACTGTTGATGCTTGCTGCTAGCAGCATATCGCTACGGTTACTAGGCCTACTCTCTGCCGTCACTGTTACTCTTACCACACTGCTGCCACAACTGTTGCTGCTGTTACTACCAACCCAGTGGCAGTATTTCTGTTATGCCTATTGATGCTATTTGCTTCTATTATTCCTGATTCCATGCCTAGTGTTACCATGACTATGGCTACCACCGTGTCTCTTACTAAGAGTTGTAATATCATTGTAAAAGCATTGCAACTTTTAGTTATGCTAATGGATTAGCAATGTAAAAGTATTACAACTAATAGTCTGCTGCTGCTGCTGCTGCTGCTGCTGCTGCTGCTATCACCACCACTTCTATTACCACGACTACTATTACCACGACTAGTATTGCCACTGCCGCTGCTATTCATACTCCTATCATTGCTATTACTATTATTATTATTATTATTATTTATTTTGAGACAGTATTTCTCTGTGTAAGACTGGCTGTCCTGGACTGGCTTTGTAGACCAGGCTGGCCTTGAACTCACAGAGATCCGCCTGCCTCTGCCTTCCTGAGTACTGGGATTAAAGGCGTGCGCCACCACGCCTGGTTTCATGCTTCCATTACTACTATTCCTACTACTGCTGCAAGGTAGCAGTTGTACCAAGAGAGTCACTGGCACTACCTTATATTATCCTCACAATGACCACATAGAAGAGAGAGAGCTGAGCTTGAAATTTTGCTTTTTGGCTTCACTACCAACCATATGAGTTATAGAAGCCATATTACTTAGTTTCTCTATTCCAAAATTCCTCAGTGGTAAAATGGGAATCAGACTTCTCCCTACAAAACTAGCAACTCATATAAAGTATTAGGACATTGCCTAGTACATTATAAGAACCTAGAGTTACTATTATTTTTAGGACTTAAAAATATATACAAGTAATGCTATATGAACTAAATAGGATATATATATATATACAATTTAAAAGGGGGTCATGAATTCAAAAGACATTGGAGAGGGCTTTTTGACAGGGTTTGGAGAGGAAAAGAAAAGAAGAAATGTAATTATAGGATAATATCAAAATTAAAAAAATAAAAGAAAATTTTAATCTATCTATCTATCTATTTATCTATCTATCTATAGATGTATAGAAACATGGTGTGTGCTTTTAAAGCTGGGGGACTAAGGCACCAACAGGTTAAGTAACTTGCCTGCAGTTGTATGATTCGTGGCGTGTGAGCCACAGCCTGAACCCAGGCCTGTTAGACAGAGCCCTTGGGGGTTATGCTCCACACTGGAGATGGGCAGGGGGAAGCAAGCCCACATTCTGCCTTCTTCCAGGCCTTGGAATGAGGAGTTGCTACAGGATGTGTGTGCTGCCCTGGCAGAGGAGCTGCACCTGGCCCCTGATGCCCCTGGTGGCATGGTGGAGTTCCGGCGTACCCTCACCCTCAGCTTCTTCTTCAAGTTCTACCTGACAGTGCTTCAGAAGCTGGGCAAAGCAGACTCTCGGGATGTGAGTGTGGGCCAGGGGCAGGCACAGAAGCTCTTCAGCACCATGTCTGGGGACTCAGGAGACTGCTCTGGGTGTCAAAGTTGCCCCTCCCCCTCTCAACATCTGAGAACAGAGGAGCAGGGGTCAGGACAGCCTGGGGCTGATGCCAAAACCTCATCTACCAATGTCCATCTTTGGGCTTGTACACATCACTTTCTAGGCAGATTTGGAATCATGCTGAATAAAGCGGTTTATACCCTGGCTTGCTCTCCTTGAGGCTATATTGTGACTGTCTTCCATAGCATTAAATATTTCCAGAGTAAAGGAAGACTATAAGAAAGGATGGGGGCGTGGTGGTATTAGAACAAAGAGCAGCTTGCAGAATGTGGAAGGGTGAAAAAGCTATGGGTGTTGGAAAAAGGAATAAGCATTCAGGGTGTAGGATCAAGGTGCTAGAAATGCAGTTGGTGTAGTTATTGAATATCGAGTCTTAAGAGCCCACATCTGAATTTTGAGACAGACCCAGCATCACACTCAAAACTCTAGGATGAGGGGATGAGGGAATGGGAGAGTGAGAGGATGAGGGGATGGAGGAGTGAAGGGATGAGGGGATGGGGGAGTGAGAGGATGAGGGGATAGGAGATGAGGGGATGGGAGATGAGGGGATGAGGGGATGGGGGAGTGAGGGGAAGAGGGGATGGGGGAGTGAGGGGAAGAGGGGATGGGGGAGTGAGAGGATGAGGGGATGGGGGAGTGAGAGGATGAGGGGATGGGGGAGTGAGAGGATGAGGGAATGGGGGAGTGAGAGGATGAGGGGATGGGGGAGTGAGGGGGAGGATGAGGGGATGGGGAGTGAGAGGAAGAGGGGATGGGGGAGTGAGAGGATGGAAAATGAAGGGATGGGGGATGAGGAGTTGGGGGGATGAGAAGATGGGGTAATGAGAGGCTGGGAGATGAGGGGATGGGGTATGAGAGGTTAGGAGAATAAGGGGATGGGGGAGTGAGGGATGGGAAATGTAGGAATGAGGGGATGGGGGATGAGGGGACAGGAAATGAAGGGATCGGGGATGAGGAGTTGGAGGCATGAGGGGATAGGGGCATGAGAGGATGGGGATGAGGGGATGGGGGGATGAGAGGATGGGTATGAGGGGATGAGGGGATGGGGATGAGGGGATGGGAGAATGGGGAGATGGGGGGATGGGGGACGGGGGAGTGGGAGGATGGGGGAAGACTCACCACCTTTATTACTCGCGGATGATAGGAGGAAAACAATATGATACAATCCCAGCCTCCTGTTATCTCACTTCCACAGGTATGTGGTAAACTGGACCCCACCTTTGCCAGTGCCACTCTGCTCTTTCAGAAGGACCCTCCAGCTAATGTCCAGCTTTTCCAAGTGAGTACACGTGGCATGATTAGTATCGCGGCCTCCGCAGTCACATGTGATGACACAAAGCTGAGCTTTAGCAAATAACTGACTTGAATGCCAAGCAGATGCTTAAAGTTCCTCACCCTGTGCAAAAATATACAGGGAGGAGCCCCAGGGTTACAGTGTTGCCAGTGCAGCTGTCTTGTTCTGATGGCCTCTGTTACTCTCTTATGATTGCATGTTAAGATGCATCTGTTCCTTAGGGAAAAGAAAAAATCCATTTTGTCTTTCCTGACCCCCTAATGTGTCAATCCAAAAGTCTTCTTGAAGATAACATGTGTGGATGAGTGCATGCACACAAACACATCATTCTCACAAGCTTTGCAGATGCACTAGGTTGGGACATTTCCCAGATGCACTAGGTAAAAGATTGGGACATTTCCCATCCATACTTCAGATTTTGTGAACCATATGGTGTATTGTAGTGTCTAAGTCCTGCCACTGTAGCACAAAACAGCTGTAAACATATAGCTGAATGAAGGGCTGGGATATAGCTCTGTTGGTGGAGCTTGCCTGTGCACGAAGCCCTGGTTTCAGGCCCCAGCACACAGAAAACAGCTACGGAGGGGCATGCCCGTGACCCTAGCACTTGGGAGGTAGAGACAAGAGGGTCAGGAGGCATTTGAGGCTATCTTCAGCCACATAGAAAACTGAATACAATCCAGGATACAGGAGACTCTATCTCTAAAAACAAAACAAAACGTGCAAAATAAATAAATGTGCTAAGTTCAGTAACTGTTTATAGAGTCAAACACTGGCTGCAGTGTGCTGTGCCCTGAGTTGGCAGCCTGCAGATGAGCTAGCCCTAGGCCATGGCTGCCTGATTGGAATCCAAAGTTTTGCCCTTTCTTTACTTTGTAACCTTGGGCAAACCACCTTTGTGCTTCTTGGGCAAGTCAATTAGACCCACCTGCACATGCAGATAGAGACGGACTTGTTTTACAGAGCGGGGGAGGATTGAAGTGTGTGTTTGCTGGGCATGCAGCTCAGAACTAGAGCACTGGACCAGCAAGGGTAAGACCTTGGGCCCATCTCTAGTGCTGAAAAATAAAATTCAGATGTGCATGAAAATGCTCAGTAACTGCTAGACACTTTACTACTCTGAAAAACAACTAAGATAGAAATTGAATCTAGAATTAATAAAACATTTTGGGAAATATAATAAAGTATAAGCAGAAAAATGAAAATCACCCAAAATCTAACCTCCAAGAGAAAGTCATTGCATTTTTGTTTTATTTATACGTTTTCTATGCTTACGTGGATATATATATCTCAGATATATATGTGACATTAGTAGCATTTGCTATTTTTTCTATAGAATTAGTCAATAGATACACTTATAGGATGTTTTATGCTTAATATAAGCATTCTTTCTTCTCCTTTAAATTCTTCAAAGTATGTTTTAGTGGCTGCATACCATTCTACTGTATGAATACAGTACAATTGGGTTTGAAGCTAATGCATATTTAAGTTCTTTGGTTGTTTCTTGATATATTTGCACTATGATTAAGTGACTTCTTATGTGGCCCTCTGTGTCCTTTACCCTAGAGCTATCTGGCTCTCCCTAGTTCCCAGCAGCCCCTTGGCCCTATAGAGGAACTGTCCTCAGAAACTCAGCCTGACTGGTGGCCATATTGTTTCAGGAGGTGCCCAAGGATCAGTCTGTGGAGGACATGGTGGGCCGGCCCCTGCCTCACCTGGCTGCAGACATGCAGGCATCGGGGGAAGCTGTATACTGCGATGACATCCCCCGCTATGAGAACGAGCTGTCTCTCAGGCTGGTCACCAGCACCCGGGCCCATGCTAAGATCACGTGAGTGTTGCTTTCCAGGGAGCCAGTGAGAAACATGATCTCAGGAGGTGGAGATGCCAAGTAACGAGGTCCCTCAAGAACTCCTAGGCAGCAAGTCCTCTCAGATGCATCAGAGAACAGCAGAGAAGAATTCGGACTCCACGCACGGTGCCTGAAGTTCTCTTGGGGCAAGAGGATGGAAGTTAAGCAGGGAATGTTGAGTGTAGGTGGCAGGCTCCCAACAGGGTCGGGGAAGGCTTACATTCACATCTGAGCGTATGCAGAACGTCAGCAGAATGCTGGACAATGCCACAGGAAGGAACACAGTCTTAGCCCACAAAGCTGGCATTGGATCTTGGCAGAGCGACTGGGTGGGCGTAGCTGCCGACACCCGTATCTGCCCTGAAGTTTTGGTTTCCCTACCTATAACTGGGTGTTCGTGAGGGTCCCTGAATGTGTCCACACAGCACCTAGCAGAGAACAGCCACCCATACCTGTTAGATGCTAAGAACCAGAAAAGTAAGTGTCACCACTATAGCAACGCAGTGGTGAGCATAGTGCTTAACACTCAACGCGATGCTCGGTGCCGGCTACCCAGTTTCACGCACTTTCCATATGCTGCCTCATTTATTCTTTGAAGCAACTGTACACGCAGGTGCAGCAGAGTAACTAAAGCACAGGCAGGAGGCGCTGCTTGCTCCAGATGATATGATTGACAGGTGGTAGGGACTGTGTTTGAGGCAGGGTAGCATTTGACGCTGGGCCATGACACCTCTGGATGTTTAAAGCCAGAGGCTGAGCTTCATCTTCTGGTGGCACTGGACACAGAGCTGGAGGCTGGGCAGAAAAGCCAGGAATAGCTCTTTTTGAGGGCCCTGCCTCAGGGCTAATCCAGGCATCTCTGATAGTCTCCCCGCCAACCCCTCCCAACTAGATAAAAAATGCCTAATAAGGTAATCGACTTTTCTAGGCCTTGGGGGGAAGTGGGGCCGGGGAGGTGTTTGTTTCAGCTACCTAGGACCAGGGGTGAATCTTTGCTTGGTCCTTGCCTGGAGCCGAGGTTAACAGTGTCATGACTCATACTGTCTACATTCCAGCAAGTTCCTCCGCATCAGTGTGTGAATGAGTGGGTTGGTAGGGTGGCAGCTTCGCTGCCTGGGATCATCATCACTTTCCTTGGCTCCAATCCCAGATATGTTGCTTTCTGGTTGGTTGACTTACGTGACTCCTTAACTGTAACACTGAGGTAATGGTAATTATGTTTTATTGTTTACGTTTTTTGTTTTGTTTTGTTTTCTTTTAAACGAAGATTAACTGTTTGGAAGATGATTCTTTCAAGGTACTTTCTAGAGCTTTCCACAAGCTCCCTCTTGCTCTGTAGTCAGCTAGGCTTGGTCAACTCCAGCATCCTCCTCCTAAGTCCAGACTGTCTAATTGTGTCTAGGATGCCCTGCTATATTGGCACAGCACTACTAATGTATGGAGAGGAATTGATCTATGAGCAGATATTCAGGCCACTGTATCCATGGCATAGCAAAGGCCCTAAAGTGCTGGTTGCAGTGAGATCTATTTTAATCAGAACCCCACCCCACCCCCAGAGTTATTGCTGGCAGAGTTATTAGACCTGGCTCCCTGTACTCAGAGGGCAGACCAGGACCAGCATCTGACCCAGGGAGACAGCAGCATTTGACACAACAGCTTCTCCGTGGAAGGCATCTAACCACCACTCTCAGAACAGGATGGAAATGAGTTAGAATCTAACTGTGAAGAAGATAGAGATGTCTCATTAAGTGAGCCAGGCTATCCAAGCTGAACCATGTGCCTCCTGACCCAGCTTGCTGACCTGGCCCCACACTCTGCTCCTTCTCCAGGTCCATAGACACTTCAGAAGCCAAGAAGGTGCCAGGGTTTGTTTGCTTCCTCACCGCAGAGGATGTTCCTAACAGCAACATAACCGGCCTTTTCAACGATGAGACGGTCTTTGCGAAGGATAAGGTATATTTGGACCCATTATTAGAAATAACTGGAATAAATATCATGGTTTTAATTTGTGCTCATTGCTCCAGATTCCTAATCCTGTGTATAATGTGGCCATCATGTAATTGGCCAGCATTTGGTATAATTCACAAAGGGACAGAATGTGTTATTTGGTTATTTAATTGATGGCCACTGTTTTTGCATACTAGGAGACTCCGTGCCAAAATGGCAGGAGAAAAAGGCTGGTGATCGTATGTGCATTAACAACCAGGACTCTTTATACAGCGTTACACACCTTTATTGAAAGGAAAAGAATATATTAAATAAGCTAACTAGAGGTGAGATCATAATCCCACCATTAGGTGTAGACAGCCCACTTTCATGAGAGTTTATTTGCTGATTTCAACTGTATGAAAATCTGCAATTACAGAGTCTCCAAGCCCTGAAGATAGTTGCTATGAAACTCCCCCCCATTTTTTGTTTGTTGGTTGGTTTTTGCTTTTGTTGTTGTTGTTGTTGTTTTTTGTTTTTGTTTTTTTTTTTTTTCTTTTTGGCACAAGGTTTCTCTATGTATCCTTGGCTATCCTGGCCTCACTTTGTAGACCAGGCTGGCCTCAAACTCACAGAGATCCGCCTGCCTCTGCCTTCTGAGTGGAGTGCTGGGATTAACGGTGTGTGCCACCACGCCCGGCTGGCCACGAAACTTCTTATGCTTCACCCACAGCATAGTTTCCAGATGGTCATTTTATAATTCCAATACTGATTAAAGGTTGCAAATTAGGTTCGAGTAGGTGTTGCCAAAGGCTAATCACCTTTTTAAATATTAATGTGAAGGTGAAGCAAAGAGCAAAATCCTGCAAACACAAGGACGCCAAAGGCATTTACAGAGGACATTTGTAAAGGGTTTATTACAGAACAAATTACCTTGTTAATGTCTAGAAGAACAAATTACCTTATCAATGTCTACAGCCCCAGGAGTGTTGCTAGCATTTTAGTTAGGGAGAGTCAACTAGGTGTAAGCAGATCAATACTGCAGAACCAGTTAGGTCAATACTTTTTGGTCTTTTGGAGAGCACTTCCAGAGGCTTGCAGGCCGAATATTGGCTGGTGTTGATAGAAGCCTTGCATCACAACATGATAAGCTATAGAATAAATTTTCACTTATTTTCTGGTGGGCATACGATTAGAATTACCCCTGAAAGAGGTCCCCTACAAGTTCAGTAGAAGATGGCTCAGTCTTTCATGTGCTTGTTGCAGAACCATGAAGACCCGGCACACCCCCAGCACCCATGTAAATTAGGAGCTGTCATGGCACACATATGTAGTCTCGCCAGGCAGATCCCTAAAGCTCACCGGCTAGTCAGTTTAGCCAATCGCTCAGCTCCAGAGTGAGTGAGAGAGCCTGTCTCAAAAATAAGGTGTAGAACAACCGAAGAAGACACCTGACGCCGACCTCCGACCTCCTCAAGCATGTGCACACAAATCCACATGAACATTTACAAGCACATATAGCAGTTTTAAGGGACTGGGCTATTAAAAGGAAGCAGCAATCATTATAAATAGAAAAACAGGTGTAATCACGTCTCAACCAGCATTTGTGATTTACAGCTTTGGAGCGTGTAGACCAGCGGCTCTCAGCCTTCCTAATGCTGTGACCCTTTAAAACAGCTCCTCATGTTGTGGTGACCCTCCCCCAACCATAGGATTATTTCTTGATTCATACCTGTAATTTTGCTACTGTTATTAATTGTAATGTAAGTATCTGAAGTACAGGGTATCTGATATGCAGCCCCCAAAGGGGTTATGACTGACTCACAGGGTGAGAACCGCTGACCTAGATGAAGTTATAAGATGTGAATGTGGACTTTAAGCCATCTCTCTCCAGCACCCTAGGTTGTTGGAACATTCTGGCACTGACAAACAGTTGCTGGGGCCATGCCTCCCATTTGCCTCAGGGCAGCTGAGGAGAATCCTTGTCCACTTCTCAATAGACTACCAGATTGAAAATACAAGAATGGGGCATGGAGCTGAAACCTCTTCTTAACCTGGTGCCCGTGATCTCTATGGCTTCTTCCTGCTGTACTGACTAAATTCACCTCAAGGAGGCTCATGGCCTCAGTAGGGTCAGGAAACGAAAGGCCTGAAGGCCTTCTTAAAATGTGCCCTGACCAAAGGGTGGGGACCGCCTCGTCCTTTTTAGAATGTCCATAAAGATTTGCTTCCCGAGGAACTGTACGGTCTTTAGCAGCTGGTGTCTGCTCCTAGGTCACTTGTGTGGGGCACATCATTGGTGCTGTGGTCGCCGACACCCCGGAACATGCCGAGAGAGCTGCTAAAAAGATAACGATTGCCTATGAAGACCTTCCAGCCATCATCACAATCGAGGTAACTGAGAAATGGGGTACTCCTGGGGAGGTGTGAGCTCCTATCCCCCAAGGCATTCCTTTGGAGAAGCCTCTAACAAAGAAGCTGTCCTTCCATCTGAGCAGCCTACCAGTGACAGCCAGCCTCCCTCGGTTCTGCTTAAATGACTTTGATTAACAATTGTGCACAAGCACAGCGTAGCCTGCAGACACCCAGTCTTTCACTTTCAGTGCCGTACTCAAGTCACATGCGCTATGCAACATTACACTTAAAAACAGGGTTCGTGCTCAATGACTTTGCCTAACTGTAGGCTAATACAGGTTTCCCGAGTTTAAGATCAGCTACTTGAGGCTATCCTATTCACTCAGTGTGTTAGGTACATTGAATCATTAGTAAATAGTATTTTCATTAATGATAGATTTATTGGAGTGTAGCCCTATTGTAAGTTTCTGTGCATGTTCTAGGGCATCTATAAGTGGGTTTTACAATTCCTGTCAGCCCTAGAGTTTAATCTGTGCTCTAAAACACCTTTACCTTTCATGACCCTGGATTCAGTCCACTAATGGGCAAACCGAGCTCTTCACTTCCCACATTTCAGCTGCCATTGGTTCCGTTTGGGGTTCTTTGCTTTCCTGGAATACTCAGAGCTGTCCATGTCTCAGCACCAAGGGGGTGAACAGAGCACGGTTCCCCAAGCTCCGGTAGAGCGTCCATTAGGGTATGAATGAACCCACAGAGGTGCATTTGTGAGGAGAGAGAGGCAGCAGTTCAGAAAGCCCCTCTCTTCCTGGCCAGAGTCACCTTCCTCCCTGGAAAGCCACGTTCCTAAAGCTTCTTTTTTTGACCCTCAGGATGCTATAAAGAACAACTCCTTTTATGGCCCTGAGATAAAAATTGAGAAAGGAGATCTCAAGAAAGGCTTTTCTGAAGCAGACAACGTTGTCTCAGGTATAGTGTCACCATGTGGCAGAGGGGGTGGGGACACGGGCCTGTGAATTACATTCTAGAGATACACGTGGAGCCCTGGAGAAGGGACGTGATTGACAGCGTGGTATTTGGTATCAAGCTGTAGGCAGTAGCAGGGATGGGGCGTCCCCCATTTTGATCTCCATTCTCCCATCTCTGGGCCGGATATAACTAGGTGCTCCTACATTATGCCTTTGGAAGGCGCTGTTACAAGTACAGTGGCTACAGATGTTGTCCAGCTCTGGGACAAATTTCCCACTCTCTCCAGATGCCGGAGGATGCTTCTGTGAGCTTCTGTGCCTGAACTCTAACTGTATGAACCAGGTCCACAGCTCCCAGCCCAGGCCCCCTGGGAATAGCTTTCTACGTTGACCCTTGGGCTGTGCTAAGTCACTAGTAGGCTAAATCAATCTCTAACAGGACTGACTGCTTCCATTCTGAAAGGCACTCACGTTTCCAATCAGGTTGGCCAATTTCTTTTCGTTTCTTTTCCACTTTTTCTAAAACTTCACAATGATCATTTTAGAAATCCCAGATGCCCAGTGGCTGCAGTGAGAAGACTGTGCCAGGTGTATTTAACGCTATTCTGGCTTCTTTGATGGGAGGAGGGTTGGAGGAGCAGATGCAACTCAGAGTGCTAACACTTTAAGGCCCTTTCATATCCCATCGGTCACCAGTTGCTGTGACAAAACACGGATCAGAAGCATCTTGGGAGGAAAGGGATTATCTGGATTGCCGGCTCCAGTCCAAGCCAAGGCGAGAACCTGGAGGCAGGAACTGAGCAAGGAGGAATGCTGCTACCTGGCATGCTTCCTTTGGCTTGCTCAGCTACCTTCTTTATAAAACCCAAAGCCTGCCTGCCCAAGCTCAGCACTGCTCACAGTGGTGGTAGGCCCTCCTCCATCAATTAGCAATGAGGAAAATGCCCCACAGACACCTCTACAAGACAACCTGATGGAGACAGTTCTTCAGTTGAAGTTCCCTCCTCCCAGATGGGTCAAGCTGACAAGCGATATTAATCACCAGTGTGCAGGCATTCCCCCTTACAGATCTGGGCTCATCAGGGCTCTCTCATTGCTTCCCCAGGAGAACTGTATATCGGCGGCCAGGAACACTTCTACCTGGAGACTAATTGCACCATCGCTGTACCAAAAGGAGAGGCAGGCGAGATGGAGCTCTTTGTGGGCACGCAGAACACCATGAAAACCCAGGTCAGCTCAAAGCAGTGGTGGCAGTGACAAGAGGGCTGAAGGAGTAAGAGGGCAGGGCAGGAAAAAGGAAGAAGTAGATATGAGCTACAGATCCTAAAAGGGACATGACCCTTGAAACCAGACCCTGTTGCCACCAAGGTGGCATTGCACTTGTCACTTAACTTTTTCTGCTTCGGCTTTCTCATACTTGCTAGTGTTATTGCATGAATTCGATGCATTTAAGTACTTGTGTTAGAATCTATTAAACCTTCATTTTTTCTTTTTTATCATTTTGATGCTACGTGGCCAAAGCATATGAAGGCATATCCCACCTAAATATCTCATCTTTTAAGTATGAGACCAAATAATAACTATAGAGACCACTAACTTAGCAGCCACAGCTAGATTTTTTTTCTCGACTACCTGTAACACTGTACCGGTTGTCAGGAGTTTTGGTATCTGCTCCTGCCATTCTGACCTAAAAGCCCTGGCCATATGAGATGACTTTTGTTTTTTTCCCTTCTGAAAGAATGCTGCTATCTTGCCCTTCTGGTTAAAAATATGTCTCTGAGTTGCCTGAATTCAGTCTGTGGTGACCAGTGACTGCAGGACCCTGGCACCAGCCAGCTTGGGGAAATGAGGGGACTCTTCACCCCAGAAATTCCAGAATTCATAGTAGTGCTTAGGCTCAGACATGTTGGGCAGGTTGAGGTCAGGCCTGGAAAAAATCCAGAGGGTACATCAATGCAAGCGTTTTTTCCCCCCCTTTTGCACAGAGCTTTGTAGCGAAAATGTTGGGCGTTCCAGACAACCGGATCCTAGTCCGAGTGAAGAGAATGGGAGGAGGCTTTGGCGGGAAGGAGACACGGAGCACTGTGCTGTCCACAGCGGTGGCCTTGGCTGCATACAAGTGAGTCCCGAGGCCCCCTCTCCTACCACAGTGAGATCAGCAGAGACAGAATAGTGCCAGCTAGATCAGGAAGGCCGTCTAGTTTCTCCCTCTGTTGAAAGTAATTGTCCCTTCTTTGATTTCTCAGTTTTCTGTGTTTCGAACCCTTGAACATAATGGCAAGGGTAACCTCACTATTTTCTTTGCATGTTGTATCCACGCCTTATTTTCCTGAACTGTTTGTAAACACCCCAGGAGTAAGATGAGGGCTTGCAGCCTGGCATCCCCAGTGTGTCGTTCAGCACAGCACCTCCACTGAAAAGCTTAGTGCACAGACAGAAAGGAAGTCCTCCTTACTGCACCCTTGAGACTCACAGGGCTAGACTGTGGAAGGCTCACAGGTTTCTAACCCTCTTGGTCCTCCACCGCCACCCCAGGACAGGCCGCCCTGTACGCTGCATGCTGGACCGTGATGAGGACATGCTGATAACTGGTGGCAGACATCCCTTCCTGGCTAAATACAAGGTTCTTGATCTTTTTTGTTTCCTTGGGTGGTGGATCAGAGCTGGACAGGTGTGGGTGCTATTGAGAATGACCCTCCTTTTATCAGGTTGGCTTCATGAAGACGGGGAAAATAGTGGCTCTGGAGGTGACTCATTTCAGCAATGGCGGCAACACTGAGGATCTCTCTCGAAGTGTAAGTAGGATCAACCTACTGCTAGGGTTGACTGGGAGGCCGAGGGCATTCCCTGCAGTCTGTTGGCCTCTCTACACATAATTTTGTATAGCCACCTAACTACTTGCTCCTTACTTTCAGCGTCCCACCCTTGTAATCTCTGAGCAGAGAGTGGTCGTATTTTACACACACACACACACACACACAGACACACACACACACACTCTCTCTCTCTCTCTAACATATAATATCTATAATATATTATTATACACACACACACATATGATTAGAAGCCCACACTTCCTGTTCAAGATACTTTGCCATGCCAGCCATGTCATATTTACATCTTTACATGTGTGCATATGCGTGTATGACAAATGTATGCAATATTTGTTGGTAAAATAAAATCTTTGAACAAATTAAATTCAGAGACCTTAAATGATCAAAGAACACTTCACCAATCAGTGGGCGCTCAAAAACTGGGGCTCAGCGATGTGGGTGGGGGGAGGCATTTGTGGGGCAGAAAAGGGAAGCGTAGTATCGAAATGGCAAGCATCTTGGTGTTTGCGTCATTTGAGTGTAGCTTGATTTCTTAGCTACCTACTTGTAAGTGGTGATGGCTGCCGGATGACATGGCACTATTTGTTACTAATGTAAAGTATACCCAGTTTGGGAACCCAGTTAGGTTGTGGGTTATATTCCAGCACAGAGGCAACCTCTGACAAAATTCAGTTGTATTTAATAACACATACAGCAAGCATTTATCTTCTCACAGTTCCAGAGGCCAGAAGTGTAAAGTCAAAGTGTCTGTAGGGCCACCCTCCTGGGAGCTCTGGGGAGCATCCTTTGTTTGTCTTTTCCAGTGGGCGGGGCCTTGTCTTGTCCTGTCCCTCCAATTTCGTTATCTGCTCCATAGCACCCTATTTGTCTTTCTGTACCCACCCATCTCTGCCTTCTCTTTTAGAGAGAGGTGATTGTGTTTCCAGTCCACCCCAGTGATCCAGGATAAGCCACTTCCCTCAGGGTTCTTAACTTTATGGGACCTGCAGCCATTTAAGGTAGTCCCAGTGAATCAGAGGTGAATGTATCTTTGGGGGGGGGGTTGTTTTCTTTCTCCCGCAAGCAGCATGTTCTGTAGATGTCCCATGGCTGCTGCCGCCCTGTGCTGAGTTCTTCCACCTCCTCCCAGGTTTTCCGTCTAGTTTCTCTGTTGATTTTGAAAAGGGGGCATTGGATCCTCCTATTGTGAGGCTTTTCCTGCGTCTTCCTCCAGCTCTACTGGTCTTTATTTCCTGTGTTTGTCATCTCTGTTGTTTGAGATAAAAACCAAATAGTGCTCTAAGTCTTTGGGGGGAAAACTGACATGTTGTCATTGTATAATCTCTCTTTTTCTAACAGTTTGCTCAAAAGTCTCCTTTATCTGATGTTACTAAAATATCTTTTGTTCCTTTTGTTTAATATTTACATATAATTTTTGTTTTCAACCCACCTATATTATTATTTTTGAGGTGAATTTTTCTATTTTTTGGTATTTTAAAAAATTTATTTTATTAATTTATTCAGATTACATCTCAATTGTTATCCCATCACTTGTATCTTCCCGTTCCTCCCTCCCTCCCTCCCGCTTTCACCCTATTCCCCTCCCCTAGGTCTAAGACCAAGGGGGACCTCCTCCCCCATTATATGGTCACAGGCTATCAAGTCTCATCTTGGTAGCCTGCTTATTCTTTCTCTGAGTGCCACCAGGCCTCCCCACCAAGGGGAAGTGGTCAAACATGGGGCACCAGAGTTCATGTCAGAGTCAGTCCCTGCTCTCCACATAACTGTGGATCAAAGTAGGGGTTCGACATTTATTGCTTGTATTGTCCTTGGTTAGTGCAGTAGTTTGAGCAGATCCCCCTAGGCCCAGATCCTTTGAGGTGAATGTTTCAAAGACGTGTAGTTAGGTCATATTTTTAAATGTACTGTGTTAGTCTCTGTTTTTTATTTCTATTTCATGATGATGATGATGATGATGATGATGATGTGTGTGTGTGTGTGTGTATGTGAGTGTGTGTGTGTGTGTGTGTGTGTGTGTGTGTGTGTGTGTGTGAGTGTGCTTGCATGAGTGCATGTGTACCAGCTGTGCGTAGGTGCCGGTGGAGGCCAGGAGAGGGTTTCAGGTCTCCTGGAACTGGAGTTAGAGATGGTTGTGAGCTGCCTTGTAGGTACTGGGAACCGAACCCTGTTCTTCTTTCTTCATTTGAACTAGCTTTCTTGGATACCCCCCTGACAAGGGTGCTGGGACACTCACTGCATTGTAGCCTCATGTAGTCTCTATAATTATTAACATTTCTAGATTGCTTGATCTTGATAAAGATTTGAGGTCTAGGAGGTATAAAAAAGAAAAAAACCTCAAACCTCTAAACCCTAGAACTCCTCACCACACCGTTTCATGCTTCCTGAGGACTGCAGTGTGCCTGCCAGTTTCCGTTCCCTTTCGAGAATATTTTGTATTGTTATTGACTTAGAACATATCTATCATCTGTCTGTCTATCTATCTATGTCTATCTCTGTCTATCATATATCTATCTACCCAACTATTTATCTATCTATCATTTATCTATCACTCTGTCATCATCTATCTATATTTATCATCTATCTATCCATCTATCTATCATCTATCTATGTATCTTTACCTATCTCTATCATCCTTTATCTATAATCTACCTATATTTATCATCTATCATCTATTTATTATGTATGTATGTATCTATCTGTCATCCTAATGGAGTTGGCTGGAATGGGAGAAGTCCTTATACCGTATATCAATGCTGGGTATCTTCTCCCAGAGTAAAACCCTGAGTAATGTCAATCATGCTCCTTGGGTATTTTTGTACTTAGCTTCTGCTGAGTCTCCTTCAGGCATATAAATGGATAGGATACGACCAGCAGCAGCAGTGTGCACTCTTCACTGTTGTACAGCTTTGGCACACGAGCTTAGAATAATTAAATGTTCAAATAAAATAAACTAATATGGCCATAAAGATAGTTCAGTGGGCAAAGGTGGTTGGCACCAAGCCTGGTGAGTCAAGTCTGATCCTGGAACCCACATGGTGGGAGACTCTCCCAAGTTGCCCTTTGACCTGTTTGCACACGCTGTGACATACCCACTCAAGTAAACCAGCAACTGTAACTTAAAAAGAAAAAAAGAAAAAAAAATGAATAGATGCCAGAGGGTGAAATAAAAATCATCTGTGAGACTTATCCAATTTAGCTTTCTGGAAGTCATTTTTAAAGTTATCATCCACATTTTATGACCAGACTAGTTATATGTGTGTAGGTTCCTAGTGTTTAAGGTAACATTTCAGAAAAAGCAGTTTCCTGTTGTTCCCTTTGGATCCTTCTCACTGCTAGAAGCTAATTAGTTAAGTTAGAAAACTTTACCTTCTGGACCTACTATTACAACTGCTCAAAACAGGAAGCATTCCTACCATTCTCACCACGTGCAACATACTTTGGTGTTTTGGAGTAAATCAGGTTGACAAACATGCAGTAGTTATCCCCAAAGGTCGTAAAAACATGTAATTCAA
Source organism: Acomys russatus (assembly GCF_903995435.1). NCBI lineage: Eukaryota > Metazoa > Chordata > Mammalia > Rodentia > Muridae > Acomys > Acomys russatus. The sequence goes on from NC_067137.1 coordinate 19,715,920, forward strand.
TCCCATAAATATATTTTGAGTACCTACCTAGCTCTAGGCAGCAGTGTCAAGAGACTATGGCATTGTGTCTGCCCTGAAGAAACACAACAGTTAGGAGAAACAGAGAAAGAGAAGAATGAAGGAAGAGAGGAAGGAAAGAAGGAAAAATAAAGGAAGGAAAGAGTTGATAGAATTGTAAAATGGAGCAAAAATGAACTTGAGACAGAGGGACATGAAAAGCAATTTATTTACGAGAAGCAGAACTTCACTTGGGGAAAAGAACTTGAACCAAAGTGAAACCAACAAGCAACAGCAATGAAAACAGGAGCATTTGTCTTTTCAGGAAGACAGGATGTTATAAACAGAGAGCAGCATGCGTAACACAGAATAGCTCAGGATGAAATGAGCTCTGATGAATTAAAACTATAAGAGAGGTTGAAAGAAACCTGATGGAAAACACTGTGGGAGGAGAAAAAAAAAAAAAAAATACAAGAAAAGTCAAGGACCAGTCCAGGAGGTCCAACTAATTGACACTTCAGAAAACAAAGAGTAAGAATAAACAGTGGAAAAGGCAATCAAGAAACAATTAAAAAATAAATACCCAAGCTAATGGACACAGATTCTGAGATTAAAAGAGAGCACGCAAGCCTGGCGTGGTGGCGCATGCCTGTAATCCCAGCACTCGGGAGGCTGAGTCAGGCGGATCACTGTGAGTTCGAGGCCAGCCTGGTCTACAAAGTGACTCCAGGACAGCCAAGGCTAACACAGAGAGACCTTGTCTCAAAAAACAAAAACAAAAACAAACAAACAAAAAGAGAGCACGCAGAACAAGCAAGATAGAGGAAAATAGACTCATCCTGAAAGTTAGAAATCTGGAGACTGAATTTTAGAGTCTTTAGGAAGGTGAAAACACAGCTCTTTTTATATTGAAAAGTGTTGCTGGGGCGATGGTGGCGCACACCTTTAATCCCAGCACTCAGCAGGCGGATCACTGTGAGTTTGAGACCAGCCTGGTCTACAAAGCGAGTCCAGGACAGCCAAGGCTACACAGAGAAACCCTGTCTTAGAAAAAAAAAAAAAAAGAAAGAAAGAAAGAAAAGTGTTTGTTGTTCTTTAGTATTAGGGTACTAGAACATAGCAGCAAAATGCTTTCAAAATATGGCAGGAAATTAATAAATTTACAAAGCAGGATTCTATTCAGAGCCAGTTATGGTTGAGAACACAGAAAATACATAAACCACTCTTTTTTAAAAATTAAAATATAGATACATCATTTCTCTTTGTTTCCTCCAATCCCTCCCATATAAACTCTTGTGCGTGCACTCTCTCTCTCAAATCCATAGCCTCTTTGAAAATATATTGTTACAGACAGACAGAAACACACTCACACACACACACACACACACACACACACACACACACACACACACACACACACCAAAAAAATCTTTAAAAGAAAACAAATTCACAAAGGACCAAAAAGGAAAAAGAAAATCACCTTGGTATTTTTAAAAGAGGTAAACAGTCCATTTCAACTGGAGTTCCCTAGAGAATCCTGGGACGGGTTCTCATGTGAAGAGCTGGGCTGGGGACCTTCATAGGTGGGTAAGTTGTCCTGGGGGAGAAATAGCATGGGCCCGGAGTAGAGAAGTCCACAGCTGCCCTAGGGAAGACAGGCTTGAGTACACTTCCTGTGCTGACTTGCGAAGGGAATCAATGGATTTCCCAGTCCTACCTGTTTTGGTTTCCTCTGCCTCAGATAATGGAACGAGCTCTGTTCCACATGGACAACGCCTACAAGATCCCCAACATTCGGGGCACTGGGAGGATTTGTAAAACCAATCTGCCCTCCAACACAGCCTTCCGAGGCTTCGGGGGTCCTCAGGGAATGCTGATTGCGGAGCACTGGATGAGCGAGGTTGCAGTGACCTGTGGGCTGCCTGCAGAGGAGGTGAGCTGGCCTAACAGTGGGTGAGCTTGTCTGGGGTTGGGAGGGCGGTGGAAAGTGACTCTTAACCTGGGGCATCTCTGGGGCAGGGTGTATAATCAGGCATTACACAGGGACCCAGAAGCTGACAAGATCTAACATCTCTCTTCTTGGAAAGGTACGAAGGAAAAACATGTACAAAGAAGGGGACCTGACTCACTTCAATCAGAAGCTGGAGGGATTCACCTTGCCCAGGTGCTGGGATGAGTGCCTAGCGAGCTCTCAGTATCTCGCTCGCAAGATGGAAGTGGAGAAGTTCAACAGGTAAGCGCAGGGTGGGGAGTCTACTGTAAGCATGTGCTGCCGCTTTGCTGTGGTCCAGCCTTTCTGCTGATCCCCAGATAACGAGCTGATAGTTTAATGGACAACTTAATATCTGGTGATGATCTTAGGCCAGGACCAAGGAACCTCCAGCTTTTGCTCAACATTGGGGCCATCAATTGAGACTCCTCTGCACCCACATGTGTGCTTCCTGAGAGTACTGCATTATTGAGAGCATTAGTTGGAAACCAAAAACACCGCAGCTGTGTGCCTATCTTTGAAATCAGCAAATGCGGCTGACCTTGGCAGTCATTACATTTCTCTGAAGTGGGCGTCAGTTAATTCATCTGTAAAGTGGGGTGCTTATATTGGCTCTTTTTTCTTCACTGAATTATTTATTTATTTATTTTTAACAAATAGAGAAAGCATCATTATCTTCCTCCTGAGGACAAGGACAGTTGAAGGCCATTGTAGCACACTGTGTAAATGCAAATCCTACCTAGGCAAGAGTTTGATGGTACTATGAAGTCTGTGCCACCTGCACTGGAAGACCAGGGACCTAGATTCCCATCTCTCTCATTTGTGTCTATCCTGCTGAGGCAAAATTCATGTATGACAGTGACTGTGTAAGTGGCCCCAATAATGTCCTGTTTTGATTTAATACAAAGATGTTAACTGAAATATACCCAACTAGACCTAAGTACATATTCTATAAGAAGATTCTTTTTAGCCCAGGTCTGGTAGCACACATTTTTAATCCCAGTACTTGGGAGGCCACAGCAGGCAGATCTCTGTGAGCTCCAGGCGGAACAGATCCACAGGGTGAGGCATTGAATGTTCTTTGTACCCCAGGGAGAACTGTTGGAAAAAGAGAGGGCTATGCATAATCCCGACGAAGTTTGGAATCAGCTTCACGCTTCCTTTTTTGAACCAGGTAATTGCTTTCTATGATTTGCCACGTATAACTGAGACTTCATTCCACTGTGTCTGGTTATTTTGGACAAGAGGAACCCCTCGTCACTGGCAGCAGGCCTGACTAGGGCTCTCTCTGCTGGTGAAATAAAATTTGCATGTCCCCATTGGTGTATTATGTGAGGGAGCAGTGAGATGGGGCTCTGGGCTCAGCTTCTGGTTCTTGCCCTTTGATGCTCGACTTCTTCATTCTGTTTCTTCAGGTATAGCATAGGGACGGAGAGAAATGACCTATGTCCTTCTTAGGACAAGACATACCTACACACACACACACACACACACACACACACACACACACACACACACACGCACGCACACACGCACACACATAAACACACACACATTCCTGAAGGGCTACTTAATTAAATAACAAGGTTTATATTGTGCAATTTTTGCCTGGGTTTTTATATAAAACACGGCCGTGGCTTCTCTTCTTCTTGGGTTCTGTACCTTCCCTTTCAAAGCTTGAGCTGAGTCAGGATTTACTGGATGTCATGGCTGCCTTCTCCTCCTTCCTTAGGGAGGTGCGCTCATCCACGTGTACACTGATGGTTCGGTGCTGCTGACACACGGGGGCACAGAGATGGGTCAAGGCCTCCACACCAAGATGGTTCAGGTGAGAAGCCTGGGGACCGTGTCTGGGATGTCTGGTGTCCTGGATGATGCGTGGTGATGCTGGGCAGTGTGGTGTGTCAGGAGAAGCAACAGGCCTGAGAACACACTTACACACGGCCTTGGACAAGTCTGCTCCTCTCTTGGTTTGTTTCCTTATCTGTGCTAAAGGATCTGCAAGGACACGTCCATTACTGTTGTCCTGGGCTCTGAGCTCGCTCTATGGATGCAAACAGCTCATTTCCTGCATTCTGTAAGACCTCACAGGGGAGCTGGGCTAATGGTGCTGGGTTTCAGTCAGGATGTCTGCTTGGATCTTGAGGTTTTTCCAGACTTTAAAAAAAAAAAAAAAAAAAAAAACAACAAGAACCCAGTATTTGCTTAAAATGGGTTTATGGATGCCTTAGCCAACCAGACCCCACTAAAAAGTACTCCTTCAAACTCAGCCAGGTGAGACAACATTCCAGTCTCAATAGACTGGGCCTTACAAGATTGGTTCTTGCCTCTGTCAGTAGAACTGAACTTTGCCCTGGGAAGAAGCCAAGCTCCATGGTAACCTCTTTCCTAGAGGGTAATGTCTCCTTTGTTGCAGGTGGCCAGCCGAGCTCTGAAAATCCCCACCTCCAAGATTTATATCAGTGAGACAAGCACAAACACGGTACCCAACACCTCTCCTACGGCTGCCTCTGCCAGTGCTGACATCAACGGCCAAGCTGTTTATGTAAGTGAGGAGCCTAGGGGACCCTGAGCAGCTGAGCTTGGGCTCTGCGTTTGGGGGTCTCTAGAGGGCTCCTTGATGTTCTGGAATAGGCTCTTTGGCTGTGGTCGTGACCTCACTCTGCTGCCCAGGAGGATGCTAGTCCTCCATGTCCCCAGCTAATAGAGAAACTCAAGCATAACCATTTCCCTCAAAGCCAGGATAGTTGGATACAGAATGGGAAGGGGACTGGAAGGAAACCAGTGCCTTCTGGGAAAGGATGCTACCCAGGGTTGGAACTGGCCACAAGAAAATAGGCTAAAATTGATATTTGTCTATAGGGTCAGCTGGATCCCAGCTACTTGCTTCTTTCTCACGTGAGGGTTATACTCAAACAAGGAGCATGATGGGAGTCCTTCAGAAGTTCCCTCCCTGTCAGCCTGGGCGTGGCCTCAGGAGGGCTCTCCAGTCAAGGGCCAACAGTTGTCTACTATCAGGGTCACCTGGGTTGCTTTGAGGTAGCACCGCAGGCCCGTAGGTTGTAAAGGAGGCTTGCTGTCACCTGGTACAGAGGGCAGAACACTGACATGCCTGGTGGGGTTCCTTCAGGAAGCTTGTCAGACCATACTGAAAAGGCTGGAACCCTTCAAGAAAGAGAAACCCGAAGGCTCCTGGGAGGACTGGGTAAGTCTGAGATGATTCAACCTGGTTTTTTTTGTTTGTGTTTGTTTGTTTGTTTGCAAAGGAAGTACGCCAACTACAGCAGGGCTTCTAATCCCACCCAACACATGTAGGAGACGATGACCTCGTCACACACAAGCAGAAGGAGCTGTGGCTGAGACACAGGGCAGGGACAAGCTCATGCTGAGCCTCTTGATATAAGTCACTCGAGGAAACCTTTTGATCCAGAATCTTCACGTAGGTGGAGATTAGGATTCTGGCCTCCCCAAGCCTGAAAGGATAGATTGTCTGCCTTAAGCACTGCCACATGATGCCTTGGCTCACTCGGGCATGGATCCACACATATGTTCAGCAGGCCCAATGAGGTGTGTCTCCTTAAAGCTCCATGTCTCTGAGGGCCTCCCTGGCAGCTTCTCCTCTCACCCAACCTTTGAGTCTGAGGCAACTGAAATGCCATCTGTGTGAGAGAGAGATCTAGGTGTCCCATCAAATGCTAGGAGTGACAGAACAGAAAATGCCAATAAGAATGAGCCAAGCTGTCTGAATTCTAGACTAGATGTCTGCATGCAAAAAAATTCTGAGAGGTGTTGCATACCTGTAATCCTAGGTAGAGGCAGGGGGATTGTGAACTAGAGGCCAGCCTGAGCTATGTAGAAAGATACTGTCTCAAAAAGTTAAGGGGTAGAGATATAACTTGATGGGAGGACACTTACTTGGCATATGCAAGGCTCTAGGTTCAACCTCTAGCAGTGAAACACACACACATACACACACACACACACACACACACACACACACACACACACACTGGAAGGAACAAAATGAGACTGTATATGAACCATATGATAGCACAACCTTATGTCACCAAATGCAGAGGAAACTAGCTATTGTGTCACAGCTGCTCTCTTTTCATGTCCCACTTGAGCTTAACATCCCTTTCCACATTCACTGAATGAAGTACCATATGCATGAAGGACTGCTTACTTCTAGTTTAATTCTGGTAGCTTGCGCATTGGTTAGTCAGAACATTGTAATATTTTTTTATAACTGCCTTGACGATGATTTTCTTTCCTTGAACCTGCTGCTCTGGGCTTTGTCCTGTGCTACTGGCCACGTAGTCCAGTGTCCATTATGAGCAGATAACATCGATAAGTAACGCACAGTCACCAGTCTGTGCATTATATTATATGCCTAGAATGAATCCTAGGCCAAAAATTGTTTTCTCTAAGCTTTGGTTTTCTCATCTGAGATATGGGGACAATGAAAGCTTAGTGGTGGGTCAGGTCTTTAGAAAGCACAGTCGTCCCTTCCTGACAGCCACTGTCTTCCTCAGGTCATGGCTGCCTACACGAGTGCAGTGAGTTTGTCTGCTGCTGGATTTTATAAGTAAGTATGATCCTTCTCCTGCTTATTCCTGGGCACTGACAGGCCAGAATGCTGGCTAGCCCAGGGCCAGAAGGAAGCAGGTCCTAAAGCCCTTGTCATGTCAGTGGGACTCATGCTGTTTTTGAATGATACTTTGCTCCGTGCAGTTACCAAGTATATATGAGAGAGGAACAAAAGCAGAAACTGTTGTGTCAGAAGACTTCAGGCCCAGTCCAGGCCTCAGAGCACGCTGTTTCCTAAAAGAAAGACGAAGCTGTCCTGCATTCTGCAGGACATGGCACTTAGCTGTGCCATGACAGGTGTTTGGGCAACTTGTGTGTCTCCTTGTGCCAGGCACTGGGTCTCTTCATAGTGACTTTCCCTCAGGAGAACAGGAGGATTTAGAGTCTGTGATCTCCTTACAGGAGAGTAAGGTGGAGCTTTATTAGTGCAGCGACACATACAAGGGAACACACACATTCTACAGTCTTAAACTTGTCTCACAGTGTGATTAGCTAGAGACCCCTCCCATCCAAATTTGGAGTTACAAAAAGATATGATAATATTTACTGTCCTATTGCTATTATAAAAGGCCCTGATGAAAGCAATGTATGGGAGAAAAGGTTTAGCTCATAATTCTAGTTTATTTCATTGTTGTAGTCGCAGGAGTTCAAGCTACTGGGTCACAGTCAAGGGCAGAGAAGTGCATGCTTGCTTGCTTGCACTCATCTCACTTCCTTGCCTCATACAGGCAAGGGCCCAGCACGATGATGCTCACATTCAAAGTGGGTTTTATTCACTTCAGTGAACCCAACCAAGAAAGCCCCTCATTGATATGTCCATAGGCTAGACCAATCTAAACAGTCTCTCACTGAGGCTTTATCCAGGTGATTCCAGATTGTACCAAATTAACGATGAAAAAAACCACCAAATGTCCATTGTAAGTTTCTGGGAAATGTAATGGAAAGCTTTCCAAGTTTGTTTTAAAACGTGTTGAATGAATGTACGGATGTGAACTACACACATGCTACTTTTCTCTTTGCTGTAGAAAAGGCAAGTTGAGGAAGGAAGGGTTGATTTTGGCTCGGTCTGATTTACACAGCAAGGAAGCTGATGGCAGGAGTATGAGGCAGCTGGTCACATCACAGGACAAGTCCAGAGGCAGAGAGCCGCACACTGGTGTTCGGCTCACTTTTTCCATTTCCTTTTTATTTAGTCCTGGACTCCAGTCCATGGGCTAGCGCTGCCGTAGTCAGGGAGTGGCTTTCTGCCTCAGGTGAGCCTCTCTGTTTCCCGGGTAACTCTGCATCTAGTGTCAGGTTGTTGATGATGAAGATCGTCACCCCAGCAATCCTACAGAAATACAAACTCATACAGATTTCCTCCTACTCCCTCTGTGTTGGGGTAAATCCAGGGAGTGCAGGTAGGGTTTCTGAAGGACCACTGTCTTAGTTAGGGTTTTATGGCTGTGAAGAGACACCATGACCACAGCAACTCTTATAAAGGAGAACATTTAATTGGGGCTGGGTTACATACGTCCATTATCATCATGATGGGAAGCATGGCAGTGTGCAGGCAGACATGGTGCCAGGAGCTCTGAGAGCTCTACATGCTGATCCACAGGGAGCAGGAGACTGGTTCCACACTGGGCAGAGCTTGGGCATAGGAGCCCTCAAAGCCTGCCCCCACAGTGACACACTTCTTCCAACAAGGCCACACCCACTTTTAAAAGGCCACACCTCCTAATAGTGCCACTACCTATGGCCAAGCGTTCAAGCACACAAGCATCTAGATAAACAAGGTGAAGTCAGAGGCCAAAGACTGTGAAGTTTCTCAGGGTTGAGTTTTATCCCTCAGCCCCGTGTTTGGTTTGGTTCAAGGGTGAGTTCTGGTCATATTAGCTCACATTGTTTCTATGTATCATATTTTATATGTACGTAAGTTAAGTGTTAAATGCATGCATTGTATATATGTACTATATATCACATAAACATACATTATATAGTATGTACTATATGTATGTACATATTTACATGTATATATATGTATGCACAAAACATAGGGACAGCATACTTTAGCCTCTAGGGGTGTGAGTACACATTTATAGGCTTCATAGAAAAGGAAACACACACACAACATACCACCTCTTTCTTTTAATAACATTTCCTCAAATCAGTTGTTAATGTTCCAAAAAGACCAGGAGATGGCAGGGGGTGGGGTGGGTGGGGCTGTTTGGGGATGGACCCAGGTTGCTGTGAAACCCTGACCTTTCACCTGGAGAAAGGTGAGCAAGTGAACTTGGGAGAACAGTCCAATACCATCCCATGCAGAGCCACAGTGCTGAGGACCTTGGATTCTCGCTCGCTCACTCACTCACCCACTCACTCACTCACTCACTCACCCACCCACTCACTCACCCACTCACTCACTCACTCACCCACCCACTCACTCACTCACTCACTCACCCACCCACTCACTCACTCACTGTTGTAGGGAGTGATTCCACCTCCTTCATGAGCCCGAGAACATCTGCCACTGTTGTTACTACCATGTGGAAACCAACATGCTTCTGCTAGATGCTGCCAGTTTGTATAGAATGCTTATGACACAGGCTTTGGAGAAATGAAACACAAGCCGGATGCCTTAGAATATCTGGTTTTCATTAAAGATCAGAGTATTTGAAATGCGTGGGCTTGAGGGGAGGCTGGATGAATGGAAAAATAAGACCTTTAGGATGTACAGATTTATGGGGTAAGACGTGTGTATGGAGAGTGGTGGTTTGCCTCACAATCATACGTCTTTTCTCTTTTCCAGGACACCCAACCTTGGCTACAGCTTTGAGACAAACTCTGGGAATCCCTTCCACTATTTCAGTTATGGGGTGGCCTGCTCCGAAGTAGAAATTGACTGCTTGACAGGGGATCATAAGGTAAGACATTTGCGATACTTTAGCCTAAGTGAGAAAAGAAAGAAAGAAAGAAACAAACAAACAACAAAAACCAAACAATTGAACTGCAATCTGAATTGCTGGTCGAGGCATACTCTCTGATTGGGAAACAGGCCTTACCTCAGAGGCAGGTGACTGCACCACGAAGCCAGAGAGCACATACCTCAGTCCATGAGCCACACAGTCTCTGCCTGGGCCATTTGACTGATGCCCTAGTCAAAGCCTCAGGGGGTAGGGCTGTGATCCATAAATGGCTACTTCTGGTGGACACTGACATTTAAATTGCAGATCATATTTTTTTCCAATCATTTATTTATTTAAAAATTTTTCATGTGTGTGTGTGTGTGAGAGAGAGAGAGAGAGAGAGAGAGAGAGGGAGGGAGAGAGAGAGAGAGAGAGAAAGAGAGGGAAAGAGGGAGAGAGAGAGAGAGAGAGAGAGAGAGAGAGAGAGAGAGAGAGAGAGAGAGAGAGAATAAATATAGACCAGGACCTCATGCAGCCAAGGTCAGAACTCTACCAACTAAATTATACCTCCAGCCTTTCAGCTATTTAATAATATATTATTATTTGGATTCAGCCACAATACCATTTGTTGCCTGCTTTCTTACACGGTCTGCCCAGACTCAGGTTCAGTGCCCTAGTCCCTGGAAACCTTTTCTCACCACTCATGAGCGGATGTGTGGCAAGATCAGCTCTGGCCCACCCCTTATTTAGCGGCTAAGATCTTAATCATCAGCTTTGATAGTGGCAGTCAAGATGTGGCAGGAACCCCTGTCTCAGCATGCTGCTCAGGGCTCGGTGCTTGAGAAAGTGCTGTTTGGGCGGGGCCTTACAATCTGAGTTATGAAGACACACCTGGGAGTTCAGGCATTCCTTTCTTCCCAAACTACTTTCCATCTACAGAATCTCCGTACAGACATCGTCATGGATGTTGGTTCCAGCTTGAACCCTGCCATTGATATCGGACAGGTAAGGTCTATGAGGGACCAGGGTGGTGACAGTGTGTGCCCACCCTCACCCTGCTCACTAAAGGCCAGCAGCTACACAGCGTGTTGGCATTTTTTAAGTAAGCCAGAGCATGGTACTTAGAGGACCTCATTCTGAAAAAGAGTTAGCTTGACGATCGCCTGTCCACCTCCCAAATCAGAAGACAAGTGAGTATAGATTAACTTGGAAAGGGCAGTGTGGTGCATGAGGAAACGCTGGATGCTCATCTGTAACAGAGACACAGGGAGCAAAGGGGGAGAGGAGGAGGGAGGAAGGAAAGGGAGGGAAGGAGGGAGGAAGGGAGAGAAGGAGAGACAAAGACAGGAAGACACAGACAGACACAGACACACACACAGACACACATACACATACACACACACACATACACACACACACTGGACTGGTTGGGGGAATGCCCTCTGTAGGCAGGCATTGCACCAAGTACTACGGATGCAAAGATTATTGGCAGTGCCCTGTGGGGACCAGCATAGTGTAGAGGGTAGGCTAGATCTGGGACACTTTGTTTCAGAAGACAGGCATGAGTGGGAGCCCAACAAGGCTGGAGGTAAATTTCAAAGAATTTACTACTCAAGAAATTCCTCCTATGAGCTTGTTTCCAGCGGTGCCATGGAAACCCCCCCATCTGCACAGTGGCAGGTTTTAGTGAGAAGGAGTACCTACCACACTGCTGGCACACTCTGAGCCCCTGTTCTGCCTGAGACCAAGTTCAATGGCAGGCCACCAGGGATGCCTTGGAACTTAGGTAAGAGCCAGACAGACTGTTGAAGGCTGTGTTAGCCTCCTTCCAGGCCCCACTATAGGTCAGGTTTTGTATCCATTGCAGATATCAGTATCTGTCCTGGGGGCTGGATGGGAGGCAGTAACCATGGTCACCTTTTTTGTCCTGCAGGTAGAAGGGGCATTTGTCCAGGGCCTTGGTCTCTTCACTATGGAGGAGCTGCACTACTCTCCTGAGGGGAGCCTGCATACTCTTGGCCCCAGCACCTACAAGATCCCTGCATTTGGCAGCATCCCCATTCAGTTCAGGGTATCCCTGCTCCGTGACTGCCCCAACAAGAGGGCCATCTATGCATCCAAGGTACCATGGCTATGTGCTGCCTTATGACCAGCAGGATGGGAGACCACGGTGGGTGATAAGGACTTCCAGTCACCTGCCTGGTGGGTCTGCAAGGGATTCCTGCTAAAGATGGAAGAGAATTGACTCTGGCCATGGTTAGGCAGCGGAGCTTGAGAACCACAAGGACTGTGCTGTGGACACGTCTTGGGCATATCCACTGAAGATGGCTCCTTTTGGGAGCCACAGAGAGATCCCCTAAGCAAATCCTATGGGTCAAATTCTGATCTAGACTCAGGTCTTGGCCATGCATCATGGTCCTTGATCCTTAGGGATGATTTTGCAGATTAAGCATCTCTGTGTTCTTGTGAGAATTATGCAAATGCACTGCAGAGGCATTCCAACACATTCTGCCATCCCCTCTAGTTGTTGAGATCCAACCTTAAAACTATACTAACAAGCCTGGGGAACTGTGCACAGAGAGCTTCCTGGAGTACTGTCCACCAAAAGCACAGAACATGGTTGAGAGTCAACTTAGCTCGTCGGTGTAGTCCTGTGTCTCTGAAGGAAGGGAAGCCATGACTCACGAGAAAAAAAAATGCATCTCTGGGGGACCATAGCCCCAGAAATTTTGGGTCTGTAGTTCAAGGAAGCAAAGCCTCAAAACATACATTTTAATAAGCATCCTTGATGATTCTGATGCAGGCAGTGCCCCGTCTATGCCTCATAGGGAAGAAAGGCCACCCTCTATCAGGAGATGCCTGTCGTCCTAGCAGATCTGTACATGTAATTACAGTGCATGTTTAGCATTGCTGTCAGAGCTGCAGATAGACTATTCCCCTGCACCGATAACCGAGGAAATGTCTAAAACTCATACCAAGGCTCTGATCTATAGAACAGTAGCCAGCCATGGCGGTGCACACCTCTATCCCAGTATTTTAGAAGCTGAGATAGGAAAATTTCTGCACGTTCAAGGACAACTGGGGGTTACATGGTGAGTGCCAGGCCAGGCAGGGCTTCACAGACAAGCCTTGTCTCAGTAATAAAAAATAATTATTTAATATAGCTTTCAAAGGCATAATAAATATATAATTATTGCATGTGCATTTTATAGTATCATCAGAGAACATTACACACTATGAGCTGAAAATAAGTGTATAAAGTTCAGCTATATAAGAAATAGTTTCTCAGGTGTTTATTAGTTTTGGCTGCTTCTTTTTGCCTTGTTTGGTGTGGTCCCATTTGTGCTGGGTGGCATTGTTTGTGAGCCTCCCTGGCCATCATGGGGCGGGCGGGCTCACAGCCTTGTCTCCTGGGTCTGTGTGATGCTGCGGAGCCTGGAGGCACTCTGGCTGACTCCCTGTTCCGTGTTCTGTCCACTCAGGCTGTTGGGGAGCCACCGCTTTTCCTGGCTTCTTCTATCTTCTTTGCCATCAAGGATGCCATCCGCGCAGCCCGAGCTCAGCACGGAGGTACTAATGCAAAACAACTCTTCCGGCTTGACAGCCCTGCCACCCCGGAGAAGATCCGAAATGCTTGTGTGGACCAGTTCACCACCCTGGTAGGAGACTTGAACAAATTCCCACTCCACCCTGGGGAGGAGAGGAGCTAAGGGGGCAAAACTGAGGGGGAAAGTTCCGTACAGAGGAGAAATGCCAGGCTCCGCTTCTCCTGGGCAGCCTTGGGTCAAGGACTGCCTTTACTGAGTTGAGCTTGCGGGGAGAATAACGAGCACCCCCGCTCTCACCTTGAGCTGCAGCTTGTGCAGGGCCTTTCTCGCTGTGGGGGCGGGATGTGTGGTGTACAGCCACTCGTTTTCCACAGATCTCACCACTTTCCAGCTGCCTACAGGGATTGGATAAATCTGCAGAACAGCCCAGTCTTTGCTGCTAATCGCTATCTGCTGGGGGCGGGGGTCCTGTTAAAAACACCATGTGGACCCCCGTGGAGAGAGATGACGGGAAGGGGAAATAACGGCACTAATGGCGTTTCTTTCAATATTACCATTTGCCTTCCTGATACTGGGGAACATAGGTACCCTCGAGGAATTCGCAGCCTTCGAGGACACCAAATGGCTGCATTATGTGGTGACTGACGCCCACGCTGTAGGGGCATACAGTAGGCCAGCGGTTCTCCACTCTCCTGATGCTGTGGCCCTTTAATACAGCTCCTTATGTTGTGGGGATCCCCAGGCATAAAACTGTTTTCAACCCTGTGATTTTGCTACCGCTAGGAATCATAGTGTAAATATCCGACATGCAGGATGTCTGATGTGTGACCCTCAAAGGGGTCATGACCCACAGGTTGAGACCCGCCGCAGCAGAGGCACTCAGGGCCCTCAGGATCACGTTGGGTAGTCCCTTCGTTTCCCTTTCTGTGGACGATGCCAGGCAAAAGCAGAACATGCTAGGAGCACTTCCTCCTCCATGGGGATCTCAGCGCTAGCCCAGCCTGAGTTGGGTGATACAGCAGCTACACACAGAGAACTCTAACTGTACTCAGCGGCCTCTGTTGGATTAGCAGACAGGTGGGTTTGGACATTTCACAGCCTTTGGGCTTGTGGGTAAAGTGAGGACTTATTGCTCCCAAATATTCTAGGCCCGAGGAATGGGTAGAAGAGTCCTCAAGGGAGAAAAGCTGCCACCCAGACCTCTACATTGAGAGTGAAGGAAACAGGGCCACTCTCGCGCCCCCCCCCCCCCGCCATAGCTTCAGCTCAGAGGCGACAACTGGGGAGCATGGGTGAGGTCTTAGGCACTGTGGTTCCCACTGCTGTGCAGCTTAATTCCTGCAAGCCAGGACCCCACCATGGTACCCATGGCTGACAGTCACCCGAGCCCTGTATCTTTAACAAGAGTAGTACCTATGGGCAAAGTTGGCTTCTTTGTGCAAGGAACGGGATGCAAAACCTAGTCATTTAAAGAGGTCCGCAGAGGCCTCCAGTCTGGAACGCACACTCTTTTCTCTATGCAGCACCCCGGTGAGTATAAACCCTTGCAGTGGACTCACGTGGACAGCCAATTCCACGTGTCAGTTGTGGATGCCACGAACAAGGGACCACTTCTGTGTTCTTTATCACCATCTCTCTTGAGCCCACTAGACTAGCTGCTACGTGGAAAGTGCTCAGTGGAAAGTGCTCAGTGAAAATAAACGAAGCACTAGCAACTTAAAGGGCCCTGTGCTGGGAGGCAAGGGTGCTCCCCATGGCTGAGACTATAAAATCTCTTAGCATGGTGTCAGTTGTGGCATGTATGGGACAGAGTGGGAGGGGCATCATGGGGGAAAAAGCATGGCAATAAAAATCCTCTTGCTTCTTCCTAGTGTGTCACGGGAACATCGGAAAACTGTAAACCCTGGTCCGTGAGGGTCTGAAGAGCATGTCCTGTGGCGTTTTTTACTGCAGCAAGGCTTCCCTGGACCTGGACGTGCAAACTGTAGTGTCCAGATTTCCACATGCTACAGGGGAGAGCTGTGAATCAGCGGGCTGGCATTTTCCAGAAATTGGAATGCACCAAGACGGTTTTGATCCAAATAAGAGTTGCAAACAAAATTGATAAGCAAATGAACGCTGTTGGGCTTAAGTGGCACATAAGCAGCTTGGGTAATTAATTTTGAGTCCATTTTGATCACGTGTTTGAAATGGGTTTAGAAAGTATTTGTGTCATGCCGATACTCATGGAATGGCCAGTGTAGCCAGGATTCTCACACACCCTCAGAAGCTTAAACCAAAGGTTCTTCAGATCCACATGTCTTCTTCAGGAAGCCTATATCTGCCAAACCAGTGACGACCACACTGTAACCTAAGACTCACACTCATAGTCTTCAGAGAGACAATGGAGGGAGACGAGAAATTCCAAATACTTTTGGGTCATGAAAGACAATAAAGAATGAGATGAATTTGAGGTTAATTCCAAAATTCTTGACCTATTAAAGTAAGATTATTCTCAGATGCAAAACTCCTGTCCTATTATCGAGTGCCTACAGTGTACTGGGTCTTCTTCCTCCCTATGCCCCTCCCCCACCCCATCTGTGTATATATAAAAGATTTGGTTTGAGAATGTGCCTTAGTTCTTAATTCTCTAGTTCCTAATTTCCTTAGTTCCTTTAATTTTCACCTAGAAATGCTGATGCTGAAATCAATATGAGACAGAGGGGAAAACCCGAGTTTGACATCTGTGTGCCCTTCAAATGTTTCCCCCTCTTCCTGTGCTTCATTTTATTGGGAAATAAAAGAGTTAGACCACAATAATCCCTGAGATCTTCCCCTGCTCCAAGTCTATAAATACATGACCCAAAAAACTCCAGTTACATAAGGGAGCTGCAGCTATCAAAAGCTTGGCCCCCTTTGCTCTTATGCAATGTCTGGGCCTAATGAACCCTGTGTGGACCACCCCACCCCACACACACCATGTGCTTTCAGTTGGTAAGGAGAAAGGCAGGCATCCCCTTTCATGGCCCTGGCAGGAGGTTCCAGCACAGCACAGTACTGGGTGGACAGTGTGACTGGGTCAGGTGCGGTCTTTCAGCCACAGCCCCCAGGCCCCCAAGCCTGTCAGACAGAGTCTGCATTTCTGGCCATGGAGGAAGGATAGGCAGAAATGATGCAGGCTGGTTATGTTTGATACTACGACTGACTGGCATGTGAGAAATGCTTATGGGTTCTCACATCAAATGCTAGCACCTTCCGTACTGCAGCCAGTCATTATTTCTAAAATGTGTGTGGGTTTGAGTGTGAGCGTGTGCACACACATTCACACACACAGAATGCACACATAGAGAGAGAACACACATGGAAACACACACACACACACACACACACACACAGAATGCACACAGACACAGAGAACACACACAGAGAACATTCAGAAAGAATCTACACACGCACACATGCACGCACGCGCGCACACACACACATACACACAAACATATACCATGTTTTCTTTTCATATTGCTTCTTCCCTTCCACTCTCCCCCTTTTTGGGATAAGCTCTCATGTGTCCCAGGCTAGCTTCAACCTGTGTAGCTGAACATAACCTCGAACTTCTGCCTCTGCCTCCCAATTGGTAGGATTACAAACCCCTGCCACTTTATCCCAGCTGTGGAATGCTGAGATGGATCCTGGGGCTTTGTGAACGTTAGGTAATCACTTTACTATACAGTACCCAGCCCCAAACACCTTTCAGTGTATTGTAGAAATGCTGTTGTTTACAGCATAGGTGAGGTTGACAACACCTTAAATACCAAGCTGGTATATCCACTGGGCTATACAGGTTGGTTTCAGATGATTTTCTGGACTGTTATGAGGTAGGACTTGAGATTTACCACAAGGTTCCGCCAAATGAGCAATGAATGACTGGGAATTCCCTTGTGTGCAAGGACAGTGTTCATGGGAACTCACCCAGAAGGTAGTTTGTGAATTAGAAATCTCCATGCTTCTGAAGTACTGACTTCATCAGATTTCTTGCTTTACCTGCTGTTGCATGAATTTGGTCCCTCGGTCATTCTGAGCTAGCCAACATTGCCTGTAGTGCGGTGCTGTGACCTCTAGAGGGCGGTAAAAGCCCAGGATAAGGCACGAGTCTCCAGATGGCCCAGCAGCATGGCATCTGTGGTTATTACTAGAATACTGATTTAGGGTCTTGGAGTAGATCAGCTATTCTCAAGGGCCTCCCCGGGAGCTGGATTTGAACCTGACAGGCTGACAAAAATCTTCTCAAAGGAGCTTTTTCAAGACGTGGGTCAGCCGTGGGAGGATGAGAGCCAGATGGGAGGCCAGCAGGGGAAGGCAATTCTTGATTTTTTGAACATCTGCAACATGCCATGTGCCAAATTTAATGCTTTATCTACAGAGTGTCATTTAATCCTCCAAGTGGCCCTAAGAGGTAGGTACTCTACTCCCTGCATGCACACGAATGAGGAGCCTTCCTCTTGCCATGCCAGGGGTACAAGGCTTACTCACGATGGCTTGCTCCAAAAACCTACCACAACCCAGCTAGCTCCTCTGCCTCAAAGGCTGAGATGCTTTCGGGAGATCAATCTGCCTATCAGAATGGATCCTTGCTGCGTAGAACGCTGGAGGCTAGTGAGGGTGTCAGAATCCCTGGCTGCTCCCTTGTAGGTGGGGTAAGGCCTCCCATATTGGCATGTGGTAAGGGAAGCTGGTAAACTTCATCCTTCTCCAGGGGCAAGGTGGCCAGTGGGCAGAGTGGGGAGGACTGGATGGAAGACATAAGGAGGAACCCTGGGCAAAGGCTTAGAACAGAAATAGTTCTGGCTGATTGATTTATGACTGGGAATATCCCCGACCCCGTGATATTTTTATCTTTAGCTGAGGGAGCACTTGGAAAGGATCCCTGTGTTGCCTGTTTTGGATCCCCAGATGAGCCTGTTCATCATATCTTGCAGTTTCCTTCAATAGCTGAGGCCTGAGATCGGCCTGATGCTCCCCAGACCCAGGATGTTGCCCTTTTGTTTTCGTCTCTGTCCTGAAGTGGAAAAGGACAGGACATGTCCCCGAGTCAGAAGACAGACCCTGTGACAATCTTGTCACCTGAAACAAAACAGCCATTGACACTGGTGGAAATGACAAGCCTGTGCCCAAAGGGACTCTGATGTCATCTCTGCCCTTGAGCTCCCAACGTCTTGGTGTTGCATAATCCCCCAGACCAATTTAGCATCCTAAAGCTGGGAGGAACTTGGGGACCATTGATTTAGCTTATTTGCTTTTGAGATGAGAAAAGTGAGTTCACAGAGAGGAAACTGGCTTGTTCAGATCCCTACAGCCATGTAGTGGCAGAGCCAGGCTTTACAACACAGCCTCTCAGCTCCAAGCCCAGCACGTTTTTGCAACAGAGCCATGAATCTGCTAGCCAGATGGGCTTCCCCTTCCTCAGCCTTCACTCTGAGAGCTGGTAGGTGATAGAAATCTGGTTTACCCAGCTCAGGGAGAAGGTGAAGGACCAAGCTGGGCACTGTCAGTAAGGGGGACATATCTCATCCCAAAAGCAAGGGCCAAATTGTCATAAAGGTCTCGTGGGAGGGAGTGGTGGGAAAGTGATTTGCCTCCCGTAGCTTACCATTCACCTCAGAGGAATAAAGCAGCTGAGAATAACATCTGAGAGGTTGGACAGAGGTTTCCTTTGAAGCCAGTGGCTGTATATTGTCCTTGACAAGGAGAGACAAGTGTGTGTGTCTGTGATATTTCTCCAACCTGGAAGGGAACGGGGAGAATTGTGAAGACCATTTGATGATCCATACCAAGTGATCTCCTTGGGCAGTTGTGGTCAAGTCCACTGGAGGCATCAGGACGGTGAAAGGCACAAGGACAGGGTGAGGAGTGCTCCTGTAGTGGCACAGGAAGGGTACCAGTTGGCCATGGTAGAGTAGGTCCACCCAGGATGACCACATGGAGCATTTAGTGTCACTGCAAGGAGAAAAGGAGCTGACATTGTGCAGGGCCACTTGCTCCAGTGTGACCCCTGAGGACTGTCCTGTGTCCTCTATTCCAGCTTGACATCTTTCTTTCCTATTCCATCCCCCTTTCAGTATGGGGGGGAGTAGAAGTGCTTTCTCTCTGGGGGGGGGTCTCTGTGAACAGGAGCAAGGCCAAGGGTTCTCATCTTGGGATACAGATGTTTTGGTTCTGACATGCTCCTGCATCAGACCTGCCTTGTTGAGAGTCTGAGTGGCACGTGGTTGGGTGCCCTGATAGGCTGATGGTCCTGAGGCGTGGGCTATCAACAAATGTGGAGCTGTCCTATGTGTATGTTCCTGTGTTCCCACTAGGTCGCACATTTTCAGTTGCCCTCCTAGGTGGCGATGTCCTGGTGGGCACTTCTTTGTCTTGATTTCCACCTGCGCCAGACTGAGCTTGTGGAGAGTGACACCAAGACTACAGGCTCTTCAGGTGTCAGAAACACCCATAGCCTACCCAGGCCCTTCCCCTCTCCATCTTTTCTCTCTCAGACAAGTTTATTTGCTCACCTGAATCACAGGTAAAATAGTAACTTGAGATCACTAGGCTGTTGTGAGGAATGACCTTGGATTCAACCTCCAACACAACTTCCACCCCATCCTCACTCCCAACCCCACACCCACCAAACACACTTCCACTCTGTAGGCAGCAGAATACTCATGGCTGCCGAGGGATACTGTTGAGCATCAGGAGGTGTGGGGTAATGAGGAACAGGTGAGCATGGATAGCCCGGGCCTCGAACCAGGTGAGACCGGTTTCTACCATTTCACTTTGATGTACATGTCACGGTGATGGATGATCATGTGACATACACGACAGCTGTTGTGACTTCCTCAGTACACTGGGCTGGGAAGAGGATGGCCTCTCGGCTCCCCACGGCTAAGTGGCACAGATCAGACTGGACCAAGGAGGCCATCTGCCTCACCCATCTGGTTTCACAATCCTTTATTCTGACATGTAGCTCTATTTGCTTTATATATCAATTTACATCTTAGGACCAGGTACCTAAACACTAAAATTCCAAGCACCTTTAGAACATTCAGAGTCCTTCTGCCCCATTTTTCCCCTCCACGCTGTCAGTATTCATTACAAATTAGCTATTCTTTCCTACATCTGCACCATCCCTAGGTCCACATTTCCGTTCCTAACAGCCATAGAGATTCATCTTATTAAGCAATAACCATCCATCCAGGTAGTGGGCCACCCTCCCAGCAAAAGTTTAGCACTGGCTATACACTAACTGTTACGCTGTTTTCTGAAATGAAAATGAAGGTGAGCCCGCTTCACGTATCACTCTAAGTCTCACAGAATCCAGGAGGAGAATCATGGCCTATGCAGCTACAGCAGTAAGTCCGGGTCCACTATGGTGATGTCTAGCGATGCTCGGGAGCTGAGAGAGTGGAAAATCCAGAGGAAGAAAAACTTACCATGGAAGTGTGGCATTTGTACTGGAGCTAAATAATATCCTATGTTCCGATCAACTTCAGGCTACTATGATGAAATACCCGGGGCAGTTTCTCTAATTAACAATTTGGGAGGTTCAAATACAAGACGGGGCAGCATTGTTGTTTGAAGCCTCTGTCAGGGCGTGTGGATGAAACGCATAATGGAACAAATGCCAACATCCAAGCTGTAACAATGAGGGTGAGGAGTCCATTGGCATAGCTCCAGAGATACAGGACCATCCACTATGACCTACTCCTTAAAAAAAAAAAAATTTAAAAACCATGTTTGCTTGCTTATGTATTTGTGTATGTCTCTGCATCTCTGTGTGCAATGCATATGTGTGTGTAGGTATCCAGCTATGTAGGTATGCTTAGGAGCCCACACAGAGCCCTGAGGAAGACATTGGATGTGCCTCTCTATCACGCTCCATCTTTACCTTTGAGGCCATTCAGAACCTGGAGCTCATATTTTCACAGTTAAGCTGGACACCAGCAAGTCCTAGTGATCCTCCTGTTCCACCACTCCCTGGAGCTGAGGTGACAAGCATGCAGGGCAGGTCCAGTTTGTTATGTAGGTGTTGGGAACCAAGCTTGGAGCCTCCTAATTGTGCCCTTAACTGCTGGAGTATCTCTTCAGCCTCAAGGACACACTTTTCAAAGGTCTACAGAACTTCTAATACCATCACCCTAGGACCAAGCTTTCACGGACCTTTAGGGCAGAGGTTCTCAACCTTCCTAATGCTGTGACCTTTTATTATAGCTCATTCTGTCATGCTGACCCCCAACCATGATATTATTTTTGTTGCTACTTCATAACTGTAATTTTGTTGCTGTTATGAATCATAATAGAAATATCTGTCTTTTTCAGTTGTCTTAGGCAACCCTTATAAAAAAAATGTTACTTGACACCACTCCTAAAGGGATTGTGACCCACAGATTGAGAACCATTACTTTAGGGGCTACTGACCTAAACCACCACAGTGCATTGGTTTCCCCACCCCTTAATTATTGGCATTACAATTACAAGTTTTACATATTAACCCAGTACCTAGGTCTCACCTGCAGTGGGCCTCTCCCAGGTCCTCTCCTTAGAATTCCAGATGCTGACATCAAGGTGTTGCAGGTTTGCTCCTTTGTGGAGACTGACTCTGCTCCTGAGCCCGGTCAGGTTGTTGGCTGGATCTCTGTGGTTTAAGGGCTCCACTTCCTGGCTGCCTGTCAGCTACGGCTACCCACAATCCTCATGCTCTCCCTCTAGCAACAGGAGACAGCTTCCCTGACCACTGCTGCCATGTCTTTTCTGACCCCAGATGGACAAAGTTCTATGTTTTCATGTGCTCACGTGGTTAGGTCTCGTGGACCCATCTGCGTAGCCTTAATCACATTTGCAAAGTCACCTCTGTGGCACTGTTTAATCTTTTTTACCGGATCCCAAGGACTAGGGCTTGAACGTCTGGAGGGAGCTTCGGGTGGATCACATCTGTTGAGTCATGAGAAGGGCTCTTCGGGAAAGGGAAGGGAACAAATAAAACAATGGAGCGAGTAGCCATCGCTGAGAAGCAAAGAGACAAATCCCCCGTCCTCTGGACACAGACCAGTCAGTCCCTCCAAACAATGAGCTGTGCGTGCGAGCTCTCCAACAGAGAAAGACCTTCTGAGGGAGACGTGGGTCACCACTCACTACATGGACACTGGGCTCGGTTCTGCGTGGGGACTGCTGCTGTACCATTTCATACCCCTGTGCTGGTTAGTTTCATTTAGTACTATTGATGCCTTGCGCAAAGCACTTGCCTGCCACGTGAGTGAGCTGATGACTGGCAAATCAGTGAGGAAACCTGTTAACACTGTGCTGTTTTGCAAGATGACTTTAAAACTTGGCAGTATATCTCCACCCCCACTCCCTGCCCCAGCTTTCCATGCCTATTTATATGCTTCCTTGATGTTATTTTTATTGGGGATGTAATTTTCCATTGTATAGATGGAACCATAGTTTATATAATGAACTCTCCCGGTGTTGACATTTGGCTTGCTCCCAAGTTGTCTTATTATCATCAACAAGACGGAGATGAACATAACCAAGTTGTGTGTTTTTGTTTGTTTGTTGGTTTTTGCTTTTTTTTTTTTTTTTTTTTTAACAGGATGAAACAGGATGTCCTCAGATCCTCAGCAGGAACATGGGAGAGGTGCAGAGAAGCACATTGCCTCCTACCGTCATAGGGGAGGTGTCCTTGCCTTGATCCAGTGGCTCCTGACCACTCCCGGGGACTCTTGGCATACAAGGAAAAGGAAGAAAAGGAGAAGGGCCGTGACACCAGGGGAGGGCTTCTTGGTGCTAGACATAGAGCTCAGGTTGGGAATGGCCTGAGGTGTGACATCGGCAGGCAGCTGAGCCACTGAAAGGAGTGGCCAGGAAGACATCTCTGGAAGCTGTTAGAGACATCCCTGGGAAGCTGTTTCCTTTGGGGTGAAAGGAAGTGGCGATAGGCAAGTCACAGGGCTGGGAGTGCAGCCTAGTGGTGAAGCGCTTGGTTAGGATGTGCAAGGTGCCCAAAAATAAATAAGTAATAAAGACTTTTTGCTTCCATGTTGTAGCAGGGGTGGATACGGTACCCCTTCTGCTCCCATTTTGTCTCTGCTCCTGCCTCTGTTTCCTCCTGTGTTCAGCCTCAATAACAAACAAGAATGCCTGAGAACTGAACCTCTTCCTCAAAGCTCTCCTTTGGTCGACAGGGAATAAGTAGGAAGGACACAAGGGGTGGTGGAAAC
Organism: Acomys russatus; assembly: GCF_903995435.1. NCBI lineage: Eukaryota > Metazoa > Chordata > Mammalia > Rodentia > Muridae > Acomys > Acomys russatus. Next base: position 19,739,168 of record NC_067137.1, read on the forward strand.
ATTCTGGATGTTGGTTGAGGTGAGTTTGTGGAGCTACCAGAAGCCATGGTGCTCTTAAGAGGCAGCCCCACATTTCAATGCATGTGAATAATGTTCCATCTTTTAAAAAAATGTAGACATTTTCTGTAAGCTTGGGAACTGTCAACCAAGATCTTGTTGTGTTTGTATATGTTAACACAAATGGAGTAAGGCAGAAGGAAACCAAAGGCTCAGAACGGGCTACCCAGGGGCCCAACTCCTACATGGATCAGGCTTGTGCGATGGGTTCTTCTGGGAGCCTGCTCAGGTGTGTGGTGATGGGGATTGGTGAATGCCACACTGTTCCTCTCCTCAACATTCTCGCTGAATGGGTTCCCACCATGCAAACCTGAGGCATGTCTGCATTAAGATCCCATGTGTTGAGGCCGCCATGTCTGTTAGGATCTTATTATGTATTGAGGCCCACTGTGGTACCTAACAGTACCTGACAAAGGATGTGAAGTTTGCACATGGCAGCTGTTCGGGTCACGAGGGAACATTCCAGAAGCTTTGCAGTCAGTGGTTGCCCGCCATTGTGCTCTGTGGTTTCCCCAGTGCAGAGACAGTGAGTCAAGCAGGCGCTGGCAGGAAAGGAAAGGCGATAGGGCATGCGGATGGTACTGACTGCTTATTTCTGAGGACCGGAGAAATGCCTTCACTTCAGTGGGCTGTGTCTGTCCAGGGCGCCTGGCACCCGTGGGTAGAGCTGATAGAGAACTCTGACAGGACGGGAGGAAGAGTTGGCTATCCCGAGGGAAGAAGTTTGTCCTAAGGTATAAGGGAAGCTTCCTTTTTTTTTTTTCCCCCTTCCCAAAGAAATAAACGAAAGAAGTGACACTAATTATTCTCAGAATCCAACTCAGGGCATCTTAAAAGTCTTTATCTACTTCCTCCATGCCCCCACTTTGTATTTCCCAGTGGGAAAAGGGCTGATTCCTATAATGAGCTGTGAATATAAAGCCCAATTTGGAACGACTGTGTACACACTCTTTGCTCTAGCTTTGCTGTTATTTGCATTTGAGCAGAGTGCTGGCTAGTTTTATGTCAACTTGATATACACTAGCGCCACTAGGAAGGAGGGAACTTTAGTTGGGAGAATGCCTCCATAAGTCCCAGCTGTAGGGCATTTTCTTAATTAGTGATTGATGGAGGAGAACTTAGTCCATGGTGGGCGGTGCCATTCCCTGGGCCAGTGGTCCTGGGTTCTGTAAGACAGCAGGCTGATTAAGCCATGGGGTGCAAGGCAGTTAGCAGCACCCACACCCTCTATGGTCTCTGCATTAGCTCTTGCTTCCAGGTTCCGGCCCTGCTTGAGTTTCTGTCCTGACTTCCTTCAGTGATGAACCATGATGTGGAAGTGTAGGCAAATAAATCCTTTCCTCTCCAGCTTGCTGTTGGTTGTAGTCTTTCATCACAGCAATAGAAGCCCTAACTAGGACAGGCTGGTATCTGTGGGGAAGACTGTGGAAGGACTTTGGATCGTTGGACTTGAAAAGCCGTTGAGTGTCGAGAGCTCAGTGGGAGCTGGGAAGACAAGAACGTTAAAGGCAACGCAGACGGCAGAGGCCTGGCTTGTGAAGTTCCAGAGGGAAGCTTTGAGAATCCCTTAAAGACTCTTACCCATGCCATTCCCTGTTTTGAGAATCTGTGGTTCCGGTTAGCTGGTCCTGAAGAACCAGTTGTGATTAACAAAGACCAGAACCACACCGAAGTTGAACCTTTGCTTTCTTGGGACAAGAGATGCTGGTGACTAAGAAGAGACCAGCATCACCAAGGTGAAATCTTCTGGGAAGTGTTTTTCCTCAGCATTAGCACACAGAAGCTGTGTTCTGGAGGCGGCCAACGTTGTACCTTGAACTGGCAGCTGAACTTAATAATGTGTAAGCATCACCCAGGTGGTACTAGCTTTGAGGGCATGAAGAGGTCATGGAGAGCACACTTGGCACTGTGTGGCAGGGCTGGAGTCCCTAAAGAGCATCCAGGAGAAGCTACTGGTGCAGCCCAGTTGCAGCAGATCCCAGCATTTTAGAGATGCCAGTATCCTAGCATGACTGGCTAGGACAGCCGCAGCTGTAGAGCGGAGCCAGCCTGAGCCTAGGAGACAATCTGTGTGTGCAGAGCTGAGCCCCTTGGAGGAGTTCAGAAGGCCATGAGTAAACCCTAGACAGTTGGGCATTGAGTTATTTACACGACTGGAGCTTGGTTTTGCTTTGTTCAGATTGTGACTGTGCTTTGGTTCTTCTCTCTTGAAGTAAGAAACTGTTTAATTTATTTTTCATTTGACAAGAGCCCACAGCGGAGAGACTTTGAATTTTAAAAGACTTTCGATCTTAAGGAGACTAAAAATTTTAAGTGTTTGAATATTTAAAGGCTATGGAACTTTTAAAATTTAGAATATTTTATATTGTGATGTTCATGTTAATGGGACATCTTGGGGATGAATAGGAAAGGAAAAGTTGTGGCTTAGCAGTGATGTGTTTGTGTACCAAGCTGACAAAGTGTCAGTTGTGCTGGCTAGTTTTATGTCAACATGACACAAGCTAGAGGCATTGGAAAGGAGGGGACTTCAGATGAGAAAACAACTCTATAAGATCCAGCCTTAAGGCATTTTCCTTATCAGTGATCAATAGGGGAGGGCCCTGCCCACTGGGAGCAGTGCTATCCCTAGGCTGGTAGGTTCTGGGTTCTTGTTTTTGTTTTTGTTTTTGTTTTTGAGACAGGGTTTCTCTGTGTAGTCTTGGCTGTCCTAGACTCGCTTTGTAGACCAGGTTGGCCTCGAACTCACAGAGATCCGCCTGCTTCTGCTTCCCGAGTGCTGAGATTACAGACGTGCACCACCGTGCCTGGTGATCTTGGGTTCTATAAGAAAGTAAGATGGGCAAGCCGTGGAGAGTAAGCTAATAAGCAGCACCCCCCATGGCCTCTGCATTGGCTCCTGCCTCCAGGTTCCCACCCTGCTTCGGTTCCTGCCCGGCTTCCTTTAGTGATGATGTGGAAGTGTCACCCTCTCTTCCTCCAACTTGCTTTTGGCTGTGGTGTTTCATCACAGCAATAGAGACACTAACTAAGACAAGGAGTGAGCTGTCTCTCTTCTAGTTCACTTACTGTGTTTGTGTTGATACTAAGTTTTATCTCTGCGCTGTGAAGCCATAGTGAGGAGCCAGCCATAGAAGGGACCCATCAAGAAGAACAGCAGTGTGAAGGGATGAGGGTTTAAGACAACGGTGAGGGCCTCTCGGTCCTGGGGGGACTGTCTAGATGGAGATGGGGTCTTTCAGTGAGTTTTGTAGACATGGACCCCATGGAGGTTCAGAGAAGGGCCTGGTGCTGCCTGGATGTTTTCTCACTAGCAGTAGGCTGGAGTCCACCGCAAACCTGGCTGAGTTCCACATGTGCTGTGTTATCAGTGTCAGTTGTGGGGTCAAAACAGCTGAGATCCTCAACTTAAAAGAGGGAAGGGTTAATTTTGACTCACAATTTCAGTACCTGGTAGCTTTGGGCCTGTGTCTACAACGTATATGTGTTTGTGTTGGGGGGACACGTGGTAGAGGAAGTCTCCTCATCAGGGTCACAACATCCCTTTCCAGGACACACCACTAAAGACAACTCTCTTCAACCATGCCCCACCCCTTCAAAGATTCTACCATCTTCCCATAATGACACAACTTTGGGGTCAGACCTCTGGAGGATGTTTGAGTTGAGACCATGTCTAGCATGTAAGTCTGTGAGTTCTGAATAATAAAAATAAACTAAAAAAAAAAAAAAAAAAAAAAAAAAAAAAAAAAACCCGCTGGAGAGGTATTTTGCAAATGATCTTTTAATGTAAATTAAGAAAGGATCAGTAGTTTATTAAAGGAATCTTCACAGTGCTCCATGGGGCTAAATATAGTCTGAGAAGCTTTAATGAGAGCAATTGAATCACCGGAGCTTATGGTTGAAAACACTACTCCAGGGTCCTGTTAGATAGATTCTGATTCAATGGGTCTACAGGGGCTTCAGAGCCTGCATTTTAAGGAAGCATTGGTGGGGCTGCTGATGCAGGGGTTCACACTTACAAAGCGATGAAGCCGCCTCAGAAGAATGGGGCTAGACACTGTGGGCACTGGCTATTCTGAGAGCAAGCCCACGGCTGAAGTTTGCCTCAGTCCCACTCTGAGTGAGGAAATGACTTAGGCTGGTTCCTAGAGAGACGGGGAGGACACAGAGGAAGGCTGAGACGGAGTGAGTGGGCTGTCTGCATTGGGAATATTTTTGGTTTGATCTTCGTGTTGTGGCAACTTAAAAGGAAGTGCGGGCCTCTTAGGGGTGGGCAGCGTGAAGAATGAGACTTAGTCACAGCTAGAGAGGCAGAGAGGGTGGTGGATGGGATCTTGGGGCAGGACGGAAGGTGATAGGAACCACAGTCGCATGGGGCTGAGGGCTGCGAATGCACGTACCTGTGGCACTGATTCCACACTCGGGCTGCATGTATGTCATTCCATTCCCTCCCACACAGAGCTCTCTCTCTCTCTCTCTCTCTCTCTCTCTCTCTCTCTCTCTCTCTCTCTCTCTCTCTCTCTCTCTCTCCAAAACGAGGCGATGGCTTTGGGCTTTGGAGGACTAGCTGGCAAGCATGGAGATCAAAGTTACAGACCAGGAGCACACAACCCCCAAGCTTTTGCTTCTTATCAGGCACTTCTTAATCAAGTCACTCATCCATAGGTGCAGGTGTTCATTATCCCACTTACCCGCCCCATGGTCAGCTCTTAATGCACTGAGGTAGGGGCTAGGACTGATGGGCCCCTGTAGGGATGTAGAGAGGAAACCATCAGAGGCTCAGCCATCACTTGGCAAACAGTTGTCAGATGTCAAGAGGAAAATTGATGGCTGAGCTAATGAGAAAGAAAGCAGGGAAACTTAATTTAGACTGGATGGTCAGAGAACGACTCTGGGACTGTGATCTTTAAGCTGAGACTTGAAGGATGGATAAGAAAGCAGGGGAAGAATGTTTCAGAACTTTGCTGTCCAAAAGGATTTTCTGTGGTGATGGAGAGATTTCCCCCATCATGTCATCTATCTGATGGTCACAGCACAGGTGGCCACCAAGCCCTTAAACTACGTCTAGTGTGAACGAGGAGTTTTCAATCTTACCAGATGGCAATTAACATTAATGTATATAACCACATGCATGTTAATGTATATAACCACATGCATATGTTTGTATTGTGCATGGGAATGTTTGTGGGGGTGCACACAGGCACAGTGGATGTGTGAAGGTCAGAGGCCAGCCTTTAATATTGATCCATGGGGATTTCTGCCTTTTGTTTAAAGAAGTGTCTCTCAATGGCTCGGAACTTTGCCCCCAAGACCAGGCTATGTGGTCCACAATCTTCTTTGGACCTTCATGTTTCCTCCCATGTAGCCATAGCTTCAGTTACATGTATGTCTGGTTTTCCACACCTGTGAGCCTCAGTTATGGGACATAGCTTTGTTTCATGTACATATGGTAGAAGATGAGGAGAGGCATGCCTGGGAGAAGAACACACAGTGGAAGGAAGACATATGCTTAGGGGTAAACCAGCACTCTGTCTTGTTAAACCTCAGAGGGTGTGACACTGGGTTTATCTCCACCTCCCCTCCCTAGGGCAGGCTGCTCAGGCCTGAACAATTCAGTTAGGCCTATAAGAGACACCTGGGTCTACCTTATGAGGGACAATTGTACCATGACCATCTTGCAGCATTTCCTTTTCTTAAAAAATTAATTTATTCAGATTACATCTCAATTGTTATCCCATCACTTGTATCCTCCTGTTCCTCCCTCCCTCCCTCTTTCACACTATTCCCTTCCCCTTGGTCTATGACCTAGGGGCACCTCCTCCTCCACTATACAGTCATAGGCTATCAAGTCTCATCTTGGTAGCCTGCTTATTCTTTCTCTGAGTGCCACCAGGCCTCCCCACCAAGGGGAAGTGGAGCACCAAAATTCATGTTGTTCCCCCCCCCCCAATGGAGGTCAGGAAAGTCATAGTAAACACAATATAGAAATTGTGCTGTTTGCTATTTGACTAACTGGAGAGAAGTCTTGAGTCCACACAGAAGGCTGCACTAGGATATTTACAGACACAGCAGCAACTGACATACTTGGCAGCAAATCAAGATGCCTTTCAGTAAGGGAACAGATAAAGAAATCATGATACATCTAGACCAGTGGTTCTCAACTTGTCTAACGTTATAACCCTCTAATATAATTCCTCATGTGATGACTCCTAACTGTTAAATTATTTTGTTGCTACGTCATAACCGTCATTTTGCTACTGTTACAAGTCATACTGTGAATATCTGATAAGGGACCTCCGAAGGGGGCCATAACCCCCAGGTTGAGAAGCAGTGATCTAGACAATGAAATATTGTAAAGCACTGTAAAGAAGGGAGCTACGAGTCCATTAAAGACTCAGAGAAGCCTTACATGCAATAGCACTAAGTGAACAAAGCTCATCTGAAAAGGCCACATATGGTATGAGTCCAGCTATGTGGTATTCTGAGAAAGGCAAAATTGTCAGACCATTTGGAAAGTAGCAGAGGCCTGGAGGCAGCAAGGGACAAACAAGGGAAGTAGGTGGGGGGGTGGGTTTTCAGGCCAGAAAAAACTATAATACTGTAATGTTGGATATGTGTCATTAAACGCTTAACTAAAGCCAAGAGTGAGCCCTAGTGTAAACTGTGGACTTTGGCTTTAAGCACATCAGTTGTGAAAACAAAGTACTGAGCCAGATTGGTTGGAAATGTTGACAAAAGGGGAGACTGTGTGAGTGGAGGCTGGATTGCTGTGGCATCTGCCTGGGCTTGGGGTCTACAGTCCAGGGTCCTCCCCCCTCGCCACCAGTCATTGTATGGAGGTTGCTGAGGAAGAGGCTGTGCCTTTAGTGTGTAATTCAAATGCTTATTTCTGTTCCCCCCATATCTGGTTGTAACCCTTGTTCTGAGAATCCACTCCCTCAATGTTATATAAACATTGCTCCCCAATTGTGTCCTGATATGCCAATAAATCATCTTACAGCTGATTATGGAGCAGGGGAGAGAATAGAGCTAGGTTTTCTGCCAGCCAGAGGAGGAAGGGTGAGAAATAAAAGCAGGGGATTCAGCCATGGGCAGAGGTCCAAGAAACATCAGGCGAGAGAAGCTGGAGCAGGAAAGCTACAAAGCACAGGTATTGCTGGGATGAGCATTGGGAGGAAGCCAAACTAGTTTAGAGGGTTAAGAACAGTGTAACAACTGTTCCGTTCTTGTGCTGTGAAGCTTATTATTAAACAAATATTAAAAAGTCTCAATTTATTTGTGTGACATCCAGGTTAAGAGGGAAACTAAGAGAAGCAAACAGATTTATAAAAATAACTGTAACAAGACACAGATCCTCAAAGGGACAGCCAGGAGAGAAAGAGCAGATACAAGTCAAAACCTGAAACAGTGATGGCATCAACCAATGCCTTGTCACCTCTACCTTGATGGTTTGCGAAAGGCTGCTCTGAGAGAAGAAAGGCTTGTTTGAAGTAGGACTCGGAAGTTATCTTGGGCTCCAGACAGGAGCCCGGGAGTGTCCTCTCTGCTTAGCAGACATTTAGCTGTAAGCTTGTCATGGAGAACTTTTCTACCACCCCTCTCGCCCCTCACCCCTATCCCCCACATAGCCATCGTCTTAGGTCTGAAATTCTCCTTCAGCCTCAGCTCTACTCCAGAGGTCCCTCTACCCTAAGCTAGCCCAGGCCATTCCTTAGGATGCAGGAATGTCAGAAGGCGGCCAGAGCTTGACAGCTAGAATTGTGTGGGAAGTCTTTAGAGAAGAAAATACAGCTTGCTTTCCCTTTTGGTGATAGCATCAGGCCTCTTCTCTATGTGGTCTTTGATCCCATGTCTAGGAGGAGAAATAGCAGGACTTGGATGGACTTAATTCTAGATAGGCATTGCTAGGTTGCCTGTACCATTTTCTTCCCACACCTTCCTGGTTGTGGAAACACCTCTGCTTCCAGAATCTTCTACCAAGGCTGTTGGCAGGCCCTTTGGGACTATGCTCTCAGTGGGCTTCTCTCACCTCTCTCAGACTTGGGGGCCTCCCATGAGTGAGGTGCCCTCCAGGGCATCCTTGTTTATGAGACCCAAAACAGAGTTGGGGGTTTTGGGACACAGCCAGAGGTAGGTCTTTTTTTTTTTTTTTTTTTTTTTTTTCCTTTTCTTTTCCTGATAGCCAGCTGGGCAGAAATTCCAGGCTTTGTGTATTTACAGAAAGCTGCAGGGGGTCTTGAGAAAGGAAAGTGACCTCCATTCTGAGGAGCCAGGGCCACAGAGACTTCTTCCTGCTTCTTTCCAGCCTAAGCTAGGATGCTTGGCTTGTGCTGAAGAGGTGGCCAGTCTGTACCAGGAAAGGGTTGCCCAGCAGCAGAGCCTCTCATAAACTCTAGGCTTCCAGCTCCACCTCTGCAAGACTTTCAGAATGTCTTTTGAGCATACTGCTATGCTATGTTAAAAAAAAAAAAAAGAAAGAAAGAAAGAAAGAAAGAAACTGTTGTGAGAAGTTCATTTTTTGTAATTTAATCACACAGTTCTTGAGCAAGAATTTGTTGTTGTTGTTGTTGTGTCTCTGTGTACCCTTGGCTGTCCTGGAACTCACTTTGTAGACCAGACTGATGTCAAAATCACAGAGACCCTCCTGCTCTGCCTCCTGAGCGCTGTGTGTGTGCACTACCACCATCTAGCTGAGTGAGAGTTTTATAGATGACAACCTTGGGTCAGGATGTCAAAAGGTTGGACATGCTACTCACATGAGGAGGGACTAAGACAGACAAGGGACATAAAGTCTCTGTCACATAGGAGAACCTAGCAAGTGCTGAGTAAGTGCTCCTCAGAGCTTTCCATAGTCTGTTCCTGACCATGTGTGCACGACTTTTCTTTCTGCAGTCTAATTGCATCCCAGTGCCTTTCCATCTTAACTGCTAGCTCTCTCATCACATGACAGCCCTGAAGAAATGTCAACAAGCTGCTGTGTGATTCTAAGAAGGAGGCCCAAATGTGGCTGACCACCACCTCCCTCCCCACTGGCAGGTCTGGATATTTTTGTAGGATGCTTACCAGTCCTGGCCCAGACAAGAGCTCTTCCTCTACAGTAATTCTGCTCTTGGCAGGTAGGTGTGAAAAGAGTTGAAAGCAGGCATCATGGTCTGCGGACTTAATTACTGCTCTTTGGAGCAGCTGGTTTGGGTCTGGAAAGCTCCTAATGGAGGGTCTGTCTGTGGAACAAGAGCAGGCAGTTTGAGCTTAAATAGGGAGATGACAGACCACAGCCAAGAGTAGCCAATCAAGGCAGTGTTCCTGCTCTGGCTCCATACTTCCTCCTGTCTCCAGGGTGGGGCATGGTACTCAGATGAACTCTGTGGCCAACCAGGAGGAGTCTATGCCAGGATGGGGTAGGATGCATCAGGGGTACCCATCACAGGAAGTGAAGCCATGTATGGATTTATTTGTTCGTAACGTATGTGTCTTTTGCATTTACTTCACTCAGCAAATGTTGAGTAAGGATTAATAATCAATTGTTCACGAAACATTTTTCTTTCTTGAAGATACAATGGTGAGTCAGTTCAATACTCTGCCTTTTGTGGACCTTTCCTTATTGTTCCTCTTAGTTGTTCCTTGTTCCTGGCCCCCAAGTTTATGGAGCTTATAAAGGCTTTGCAGATACTGTGACTCCGTGAGCACCACATATCATTTGAACCCAGGCCTAAGACCATCCTAGGGATGATCCTGAAGACGCCAGGGAAGATGTGTGCCTCCTGCCATCTTTAGTTTATCTTGGCTGCCCAAGATGGCTTTTTCTTGACACCATGGACAAAGTTACTTTAGATAGTCTCAGATGTGTGGAAGAAAAATCCCAAGGGGCCAGTCAATCACTGAGAGTTTGAGGGAGCAGTACCAAACAAGAGAAGAGATCTCTCCATTTGTATTAGAGCTGGTGAGCTTTGGAGGATCAAGCCCAAGGCCTTTGTGGAGGCTGGTTTATCCCACCATATTTCAGTTCTAGTGGCTGGTCTTTCTTTCTTTTCTTTCTTTTTTGGTTTTTTTGAGACAGAGTTTTTCTGTTTGTTTGTGTATCCCTGGCTGTCCTGGACTCACTCTGTAGACCAGGCTGGCCTCGAACTCACAGAGATCTGCCTGCATCTGCCTCCCAAGTGCTGGGATTATAGCACCTGGCTGTTGCTGACCCTTCTAAAGTGCAGGTTGAATTGTTACTGTCACTGGGGCAGTATTGGAAAGTAGGGCCTTTAAGAGCACTTTTCATGGAAGTCTGTGCATTTCTCTTTGAATTCTCACTCTCAGTACTGGCTTAGTCACCAGAGAGCTAATTGTGCAGAGCCAGGAGTCCTTTACATCCTCTGTTTTCTGCATATATCCACCCACTTTTCTATATTCTGCCATGAGTTAGGGTAACATAAAGCTTTTGCTAGAGTCTAAGCATATGTTCATCCATGTTTTTTGATTTTCCAGCCTCCAGATGCATGAACCAAAACCAACTTTTTTTTTCTCTATGAGTTCCTAGTTTTCAGTATTTTGTTACAGCAACAGAGAATACAGAAATGTACCCTCCACCCACCCCCACAAAGCAGCCACTCCTCCCACGGCCTGGCCACACCAGACATTCTTTATTCCCATCCTATCTCCTAAAACCACCTGTCTACTGTGTCTCAGTGAGGAAGCACTGGAAAGCCCAGGCTCGTTTGGTGAAGTGCTTGCTGGGCAAGCGTGAGTTTGAATGCCCAGCACCTAGTGCAAGAAGCAAAGTGGTGTGTGTCTGTAATCTCAGGTATAGGAAGGCAGAGAGAGGAGGTCTCCAGTGCTTGCTGGTCAGCCAAATTAGCCAAACTGGTGAGCTCCATGTCTAGGAACAGACCGTGTCTATAAACAAATATAAGATGGAGAGCTATTGAGGAAGAAACCCAATGTCTAGGTCTGGACTACACACACCTACCCCCCTACCCCAACCCAGCAAAAGAAATCAGGAACTTCAAAAGCAGGCGGTGTTTGCCAACAGAATCAGACTGGGCACAAGAGCCATAGAGGGTCAGACTGCTTGCCACCTTGTTTTCTTCCATGGCATGCTTTTCTCGAGAGCGGATACAGCAGGCTCACTCTGTGCCAGACTCTGAGCTTGCCCAACTTGTTTCACTTACTCTTCAAAATGGTCCTTGTGCAGGAGCGTCAGGAAATCCTTTTCTTCAGAAGGAAGGCTAGTCACTTGGCAAGAAATACATGTGTTCAGGGAACCCCAACTGGTTTCAGGGTTGGGGTCTCGTTGCCTAAGCTCAATTCTTAACAGGTGCACCGTTTAGACCCTGACTCCCAGGAGAGCCTTTGCCATGCTTATCCCTTCACAGTAAAGTCTGAGCTTGGTCCTTGCATCTGTCTGTCATTCAGTTAATTCAGAAAGGTGGTTGGCTTTTCCTCTTCTTGAAAGGCCTGCAATTCTGCTTTCCTGGGTCTTAGGGTAAAAACTCTTCTGTCCAAAAGCCCAGAAATCTTATGGGCTTACTTACCACTCTTCAATCCACCATCTTAACACCTTCAGAGGGGACCATGGTGATAAAGGAAGGTTAAAGTGTGTGTGCGTGCGCGCACACACACTCATGTCTGTAGTCTTGCTCCAATGTTCCTCTCTATGTAATCTTGGGAAGTCACAACCCTGTTAAATGGTAGTAAGGGAAGTAAAACCTCCTAGTGCCAGCAGTGAGTTATTTGAGGTAAGACATGGTGGGCATTGAGCGGGACACTTGACATAACGCAAGCACTTTATAGTTGGTGTCTGTTATGGGTCAGCCAAAGCTCTGGAATTGTGTGCTTGTCAAAATGATTTGGAAGTAAAATCCTATCCCGGCACATGGCTATAGGAGATTTAATTTATTCCAGGCAGTTTGAATGCACACATGTTTCACTGTGGAAATGCTAATGGCATGGTGTTGCTCTCAATGTTGCTGGGATCATTATGGGATGAATTGAACATGCACCATATCTCCTCTCTAAAATCTGTAGATTTTGGAATGCCCAGTCTCTGGGAGGAGTTGAAAGTGAGGGGAAAGGATGTGATCAAAATATATTGTATATAAATTTTTTTCCAAAATTAATAATAAAAAAAAGAGTATAGTTACATGCCCCACCTCCAGGGGAATTCCAAGGGAGTATCTACCAACTCAGGAACTGTGAGGGCCCTAAACTCTCCAAGACGACTGTCTTTTGTCTCTTGTCACCTTAAAGAAATTATAGGTGGTGCTCAAGGGCAGAACGAAGTCCACTGACACGGTATATACTTTGTTCATTGCTTCACCTGATCATTAGGGGGATTTCTATGCATGGCTTAGTCCTGGGTGAGAAGGCCTTTAAGAACAACTTCAAACCTCGGTTGTAGTAATGGGTGATGGGCTCACTGTTTCCTTTTTGTCTCGTGTCTTGCTTCGCCAGTCTGGGACAGAGGAAGCAGACCAGTTGTGCTTTCTCAAGACATACAAACTTGAAAGAAGTACTAACATGCCAGAGAAATTAGGCTGGCTTAGGATAGAACATATTAGAAGAAGATGAAGTCAGATTTCAAGTGAGCAACAGATGGCAGCACCACGAGCGTTCAGAAAAGGAACTCCAAATGTATGAAGGTAGCGTAAGGCCGGGTGACTCTTAGAAGATCGCCCAGGAATGAATGAAGAAGGAGGGAAGAGGGAGCCTGGGGAGATGGCTCACTTAGTCAAGTGCTCACTTTACAGGCATGAGGACCTGAGTTTGGTTCTCAGAGCCCATGTAAATAAAAAACCGGACATAGTGTTGTTTTTCTGAACTTCCTGTGCTGGGCAGGCAGACAGGAGGATACTTGGCGTGGAATGATGGGCTGTAATGAGAGACCCTGTCTCAACACAAAGAAATGGACAGCAAACACCCAATGTTGTTCTCAGCTCTCCATGTGTGTGCACACACATGTTCTTTCCTACACTCATGTGTGACTTGCGTTACCGTCTCGCCAGCAAGAACGACACTGCACCCACAGGATCCTTCTGCAGTAAAGCTTTAATGCGTCTTAAGAGGGAGAGCATAAGCTTACGACAAGTAAAATGGAGACCCCAAACAACAGAAACCCATCCCTTATATAGAAAACTGTTCTCCGCTTAGGATGTGTCAGTCCCTGATTGGCTGTTACTCATCAGGCGATATGACGCCACGGGAGAGGCAGAGCACAACAAGTGGAAAGTTCCTTCGCACATGCGCAGATTACTTGTTTTACCAGTTTGGGACACAGGATGTCAGCGCCATCTTGTAATGGCGAATGTGAGTGCGGCCTCTCACACTCATGGGCACTTTCACACTATACCGCTCCCCCCTCCCCCCACAGAGAGAAAGAGAGAGAGAGAGAGAGGGAGAGAGAGGAGAGAGAGAGAGAGAGAGAGAGAGAGAGAGAGAGAGAGAGAGAGAGAGAGAGAGAGAAGAGAAACTAGGTATGGAGTGGAGCAGGAAGTAGGACTTTGGGATTCAATTTTAATTCCCTGTGTACTTGTTATGTGACTTGGACTGCTTTGCTAAGTCTTCTACACTTTTATTTCCTCACTTGAAAATATACATGTTTTTACTTTATGTGTGTGAATGCTTTCCCAGTTAGTATGTGTGTGCACCACGGGTGTTCCTGGTGCTAGCTTACAAAGGTCAGAAAACTTCCTGGGGCTGGAGTTACAGACAGCTGTGAAATGCTGTGTGGGTGCTGAGAACTGAGCCCACATCCTCTGCAAAAGCAGCAAGTGTGTCTTACCCCTGAGCAGCCTCTATTTCCTCATCTGTATCATGAGCAAGCCATGATTATTTTAAATACGGGAGCCAACCTTCCTTCCTTCCTTCTCTCCTTCCTTCCTTTCTTCCTTCCTTCTTTTCTTCTTTCATTTCCTTCTTTCTTCCTCTCTTTCTCTTCCTTTCTTTCCTTTTTTTCTTTCAGTAGCCATCATCCTTGAAAAGTTGGCTATAGAATCTCAGTACTCATTGAATCCACAATAAGGGAAAAAAAAAAAAAAAAAAAAAAAAAAAAAAAAAAAAAAAAAAACCCAAACAGCTATTTAAACATTCCCCAAACACAAACAACCCCTTAGCTCATGGCAACATATGAAAACCCCTCCCACTCAGCCCCCTCCATAACTCTATCAAGCCTCATCCTCTGTCTGGCAATGGAGATTGGAGGTTGGTCCACCCTGGGATCTTTATCTGTAAATCAGAGGTTTGTTATGGGAAGAACTCATTTTATCTTTTCTTAGGCTATTTGGTTTCCATACATCACAGCACCACACCTGGCTAGGTTCTTGTGGTGGGTGATTTTCCTTCTATCTTGGTTTCCATGGCATTGACCAGTCTTAGCAGGTCACAGAGATATCCAAACTGCACGAATCCTACATGTCTACTAAGGGTGGGGTGAAAGGGACATAAAAATGAAAAGGCTGTTCCCAGCAGACATATAGGGTAGGAGATACTGAATGCAAAAAGAGAAGTGGAAGAAGTTTCCAGAGCAGAATTAGTACCGTCCCACAATTGACAAGTTCAGAACTGCGCGATTCTCCTAGTTCCCAGAGAAAATGGAAAAATGTTCGTAGGAAGAAGAAAAGACTCTAGCACTGACATGTCTTTCCTGGTCCAGAGGGCTCTCCTGGACTTCCCCCCTCATCCATACATGACCAGGTTCATCCACTGAGAAATAAGTAACATCATTAGAACGAATAGTCTCGGCCCCTCCTCCTAGCCCACACCTCTTCCCAGGCACCTGGCCTCTCAGTGTGGACCTGGTATCTCCCTAGTTTTTCCATGCTACCCCTTTGAGCCCATCTCCAGGAGCCAGCAACTCTGCTGCAACAGGCCCTGAGAAAAGCAAGTTAGTTGAAGCACAAGACAAGAACTCCAAAATGGCAATTATGACTATGTTCAAAGACTATGTTCAAAGACTATGTTCAAAGACAAATGACTATGTTCAAAGAGGATATGGATGAATGTCTTAATGACGATCATGAAAAGACAAACAGTTGACTGAAATAATGAAAACAATCCAAGGCCTGAAAGTAGAATTTAATGAGGAAATAGATTCACCAAAGGAAGCCCAAACTGAAAAAATAAACCTGGAAATGAAAAACTCAGTATGTCAAACAAACAAACAAACAACCTCAGAGGTAAGCCTCACCAACAGATTAAAAGACATGGAAAAGAGAATGTTGTGTTGAAGACAAGGTAGAAGAAATGGATAGCTTAGTTAAAGAAAACCCTAAATCTAAAGAAAAAAAAATCAGCAACTGTGGGACACTATGAAAAGAGAGAACATAAGAATAATAAGTATAAAAGAAGGGGGGAAGAGCCGGGCAGTGGTAGTGCACGCCTTTAATCCCAGCACTCAGGAGGCAGAGACAGATGGATTGCTGTGAGTTCGAGGCCAGCCTGGTCTTCAAAGTGAGTGCAGGACAGCCAAGGCTACACAGAGAAACCCTGTATCAAAAAAAACAAAACAAAACAACAACAAAAAACAGAATAAGAGGAAGGAGAAGGAGAAGAAGAAGAAAAAGAAGAAGAAGAAGAGGAAGAAGAAGAAGGGGAAGAAACCCAGATCAAAGACACAGAAAATACTTTTAATAAAATTATAAACAAAAAGTTCTCCAATCTAAATAAAGAGATGCCTATCCACACCAAGTAGACAGGATCAGAGATGAAATTCCCCATGGTACACAGTAGTCAAAACTATAAACATCCAAAATAAAGTATATTAAAAGATTCAAGGGGAAAATAACAACTCCCCTATAAAGGCAGGCCCACTAGAATAACAGCTGACATATCAGCAGAGACCCCAAAAGCCACAAGCACCTGGGCCGAAGTTTTTTTTTTTAATTTTTTTATTAATTTATTCTTGTTACATCTCAATGTTTATCCCATCCCTTGTATCCTCCCACTCTTCCCTCCCTCCCATTTTCCCATTATTCCCCTCCCCTATGACTGTTCCTGAGGGGGATTACCTCCCCCTGTATATGCTCATAGGGTATCAAATCTCTTCTTGGTAACCTGCTGTCCTTCCTTTGAGTGCCACCAGGTCTCCCCCTCCAGGGGACACGGTCAAATGTGAGGCACCAGAGTGCGTGAGAAAGTCATATCCCACTCTCTACTCAACTGTGGAGAATGTTCTGACCATTGGCTAGATCTGGGTGGGGGTTAAAAGTTTACCGCCTGTATTGTATTTGGCTGGTGACTTAATTTGAGCGAGACAACTGGGCTCAAATCTGCCTATCATAATGTTCTACTTGCAGGTTTCTAGGACCCTCTGGATCCTTCCACTTTGCTATTCTTCCATGCTTCTCTCATTTAGAGATCCAATAGAATGTCCTCCCCTCTGTCCCAGTTTCCTGGTAAGTGAAGGCTTTTGTGGGACATGCTCCTTGGCCTAGTATGCAGATATAAGTGAGTATATACCATTTGATTCTTTCTGCTTCTGGGTTAACTCATTCATTATGATCATTTCTAGCTCAATCCATTTATCCACAAATTTCTGGAATTCCTTGTTTTTAATAGCTGAGTAGTATTCCATAGTGTATATGTACCACAGTTTCTTTATCCATTCTTCTACTGATTGACACTTAGGCTGTTTCCATGTTCTGGCTATTATGAATAATGCTGCTATTAACATAGTTGAGCAAATTTTCTTCTTGTGTGCTGGAGCATCTTCTGGGTATATTCCAAGGAGTGGAATAGCTGGGTCTTGAGGAAGCTGGGCCAATGTTCTATAGACTCTAAGGCATAGACATTGATGGCATTGTTTTGTTTAAGTTTGTCTTACGATTTACTGACTTAAATTTCACACACAATTTGAAGTAAAATTCCCCTAACATAAAATCAATCATCTTGAAGTGAACAGCTCAATGGCATTTAGTATTTCCACAGCACTGGGCAACCATTGTCACTATCCAGCTCCAAAACAGTACCATAGAGTATAACTTCTGTCGTCACGTGCTTTCTCTCTAGTCACACCTCCCCACAGGCTCTGGGAATCACCAATTTATCTTTGGTCTCTCTGAGTTTATTATGAACATCACCTATAAATGGGCTCAGACACTATGTGTAGCTTCTTGTCTCTGCCTTCTTTGGCATGGCATGACATTGTTGGAGATGAGTGATGGTGACGTCTTAAGATGGATTTGGATATTTTCACATGTTTTTGTATGTTCCCTCCTTGGATGTTGTGGCAAGAGAGATTTTCTGAAATATATATACACACACACACATATATACACATATACACACACATATATATACATATATACACATGTATGTATGTATGTATGTATGCCATCAGGATCCTAGTTTATGTTTTGGGTGAGCCACGAGTCTCTCTAAGCAGCACAGGCTAAGGACTGCATAGGCCTCAAGCCAGCGAGCTCTTTCCAGCACTGCTCCTAGTTCTAGTTGTCTGACAGGCAGTATGGTCTTGTGGAGAGCCTCTGGGTTGCAGTTTAAGGGACTGTGCTAATAGGTCTCTAGACCTCAGCTACCTTCTTCCTCTGAAGGAGCCGGATGCTTGCCTTTCTCACAGAGCTATGAGAAGGCCAAGCATCAGTCACATGTGTGGGTGTTTCTCAAGGGGCCACAAGATCACACTTCTGTGCTGTGACTATTAATCCCCTTAGGAGTGACATAGGTGGTACTTCCGACTTTGACTCATGGTGACAGTCTTTTGTGTTAGTCACCTGGTGTTGGTACATTTTCTGTGGGTGTTAGTAAATGGGAATGTGTTGGAAGGCCACTGAGGAGCCCACAGAAATTGATGAGGATATGACTAAGTGGTCTAGAAGGGCAGGGACCTAGGGGTCCAGGAGCAGGACTGATTGCTGGGGTGGATAAGCTGTGGCTCTTTTTTTTTTTTTTTCTCTTTATGTCACTCCACTAAAGTTCAAAATCCCAGGAGAGGGCTGACTGATGGGCAGGCTTAGCAAAGAGGAGGCCCCTTGGCTGACAATGCCATTGAGCTATATATGGAGGAAGGTAGGACTGGCTTACCTGAAACCAAGAAGGAAACGGATGGTAGAGGCTCCCGATGCCTCAGTGGCCCACTGAAGATGTGGTCTTTGGGCCCCCTCTGCAGAAGCAGATGCAGGCTGGTACCTTGAATCTAAGGCTTTGGGGCTATCTAATCAGAAGATAAGAGTTGGACTGTCCAGGGGCTTGGGAAGAAGTGGGAGGGCCCACACCTGCATGTCCCCGTGAGACATTCTCTTTCTATACTGTGTTTTAGGTCCAGCAGCTCAGGCCTCAGAAGTCTGAAGCCAACTGGCCTTAGTAACTAAAAATATCCGGGCTGCGGAGAACCGGCGGTGGAGTGAGCTTTTCCAAAGGCAGCCTGAGTTCTCTCGGTGTAAGGCATGTAGGAAATTATTCATCACACCCTTGTTATGAGCTGTCTTAGCACTTCAAAAATAAATAAATGTGAACCAGGGCCCGCCTGGCCTCTGCTTTCTTTAACTCTTCATCTCGGAAATAGTTGGTAACCCCCACTGCCTATGCCCGCCAACAGAGATTGCCCTGCTCCCTGGAAAAACAGGAATTTCTTATCTGATCAACAGGAAATTCTATTTTTACTTGATGTTCAAATTAAAAATATCACACACACACACACAGAGAAGCTTTGCTTTATTGAAGCCACACACTAAATTTATCCCTTGCTGAAGATGCCCTGCTTCCATACTCTTGCTATGGGGAGACAAGGCACTTTGGTACTTCGCCTTTGCATCTTCCTAACTCCAGGTAGCAAGTGCTGAGGTTATGAAGGGAACCAAAGCGGATGCCATTTGGGAGTCAGGATTGGACTTGGACAGTGGCTGCAGAACTGCCCTTGAAAAAAGGGCAAATGCAAATGCAAAGGACAGCACTTAAATACTCACTCCTTCCCTGGCCCAAGTTGGCCCTCATACCAAGCCATCAGGAGAAAGTGAAGGTTGAGTTTACTGAGCCATTACTGTATGCCAGATACAGGCTAAACTGCTGTGTCTTTATAGTAGACACCAATGAGAAGTCATGAGTTATGGCTTCAGCATCTTCCTTAATCTGTAGAATTAGATGCAGGGGTTCCTCAGCATGGTTGGAAGTCAGGATGGCCTTGAACTTCTGAGCCTCTGGCTTCTATGTTCTTCACGCTCAGGCTACATCACTTCCTATAGTGCTGGGTACTGAAGCTTTGTTCATGCTGGGCAAGCACTCCAAGGGCTGAACTGCATCCCCACTCCTCACCCTGGCCCCATTCATCTTGACTCTAGACTTATTCTCCCTCTCCCTCTCTCTCTCTCTCCCTCTCTCCCCTCTCTCCCTCTCCCCCCTCTGTCTCTCTGTCTGTGTCTGTCTGTCTCTCTCATCTTAGAGGTCAACAGCAAAGCTGATGGGTCCAGAGTCTTCTAGTGTAGACACTACCAGTTCAGTGACTGGCAGTCTGCTTTGAATCCTTTCTCTTGCAAGGAGCACCTATGTGCTTACAGGTTCAGCAGCTTTCACAAGACTTTAACCACAGCACAAATAACTACTGCATCCCCTTCCTGGCTGGCTTCAACTTGTAAGTCACATGACAGCTTCTTGTGAACCTGCTAATATATCCTTAAGCTTTGCTCTTAAGGTTTGTGTGAATCAATGCGTCTGCACTGGACTTTCTGCCTGTTTGTTTGTGTTCCTTTTTGAAATAGGAGGGAAAAAAACCCTGTAGGGCTGAAGAGATGGTGCTTCAGAAGAGTTAGGGTGACTGCAAGGAGAAATGGTGGGAACGGATGGGAGTGGGTTTCTAAATGGGGCCAAAAGTGGGGAAGGGAGGACCTGTGAGCCCTATAAAACACCCAGGCAGCCAGTGTCTGTTTTTTTAGCAGACTCCCAGCCTTAACAGTGGCTAGTGTCTTCAAACCCACTTTTATTTTTTCTTTTCTCTTTTGTTTCTCCCCCTCATGCCCTGGGTACTTGCTTTTGTTTTCACTTTTCAGTTGCTGAAATGAAGACAGGAAAAGGACAAAGACCATCCCATATTGTCTAAATAATAGGTGAATTATCCTATGGAGGCATGACAACGGGGTCAAAGTTTTTTTTTTTTTTGAGGATTTTTTGAATGGTGGATCTTACACAGGCTATGTATGATTGGCAATTCATTAAGGTCACAGGGTATTAAAGAGTCACATTGATGAGACTAGGCCTCCTTTCTTTCATGGTCACTAGTGAGGAAGGAGAAGATACAGGTACCCATTCCCAGGTCATTAAATCTCCAGAGGATTAAGAAGTGCCTGGTATTTTTTTTTTCCCTGGATACTGGCCTGGTCTAAAACATGGCCCTTAGTAAAATTATCCACCAGCTTATGCAAAACCATCAAGGTAGAACGTCTCTAAGGGGAAAATGGGAGGGAGGGAGGAATGGGAGGATACAAAGGATGGGATAACAATTGAGATTTATATGAATAAATTAATAAAATATATTAAAAAATAAAAATACAAAGATCAGATTTAAAAAAAAAAAAAAAAAAGGAGAATGTCTCCACAGCTGTGAGCAGACCGTGGCATGGCTTGAGAGCTAGACAGACAAGCCTCTCCATGGACGAAGCTTGATAGAGTCTTGTGTCTCTGAAGTATAAAGGAAGCACCTTCAGAAAAGCCCCCAGAGGGGATGGAGGAGA
This sequence comes from Acomys russatus, assembly GCF_903995435.1. Lineage (NCBI taxonomy): Eukaryota > Metazoa > Chordata > Mammalia > Rodentia > Muridae > Acomys > Acomys russatus. The sequence continues at coordinate 19,759,882 of NC_067137.1, forward strand.
ACATTAGGTACAGAGGAAACATCTCACCCCTACAGGGTCAGGAGCACAAGAAGAAGTTGAGTTCCGAGGCTCTGGAGTCAGACTTCCTGCTCTTAGTGCCTTGGGTCAGTCTCCTAGGTTCTGCAGTTCCATGGTTAAGAGGGTTTGCCACCAAGCCCAGTCATCTCAGTTTGATTCCTGAGAGCCATGTAGTGGAAGGAGAGACCACAGTCTGCTGTTATCCTCTACACTGTGCTGTGGAGAAAATACAGAACCTTGTCTAACGTTGAGCTTTGCATATACTTCTTAATAATAAAAAAAAAAATACCCTATTGTCTTTCTCTGAAAAAAAAAAAAAAAAGATGGTGTCTAGTTTCATTGCTCCTATTGCTCCTTTTCCACCTTGGCCTGACCATGGACCTGGTTGCTCTGGCCAGGGAATCTTCATAGGTCAGAGAATATTTTTATTCTGGTGGCTAAGAGGGTCCCTTTTGGATGTCTACATGTTGTGCCATGGATCCTATCTGTTCTATCCTTGGCACTATGGCCATTTTTTTTGCTCTCAATTAACCAGTGTACACCCCACTAGGAATGGCTTTGGACCACTCCCCATTGACAATGCACTCCCTCTACACCCCACTAGGAATGGCTTTGGACCACTCCCCATTGACAATGCACTCTCTCTACACCCCACTAGGAATGGCTTTAGACCACTCCCCATTGACAATGCACTCTCTCTACACCCCACTAGGAATGGCTTTGGACCACTCCCCATTGACAATGCACTCTCTCTGTGTGACTGATTTATATGACATAGGTTTGTTTCAGATCATTTTATGTCAACTTAACACATGACGGGGTTGTCTGAAAGGAAGGAGCCTCTATTGGGAAAATGCCTCTGTAAGATCCAGCTGTAAGACATTTTCTTAATTAGTGATTGATGGGAGGAGGGCCCAGCCCATTGTGGATCGTGCCATCTCTGGGCTGGTAGTCCTGGGTTCTATAAGAAAGCAGGCTGAGCAAGCCATGAGGAGCAAGCCAGTAAACAGCCCCCTCCATGGCCTCTGCATCAGCTCCTGCCTCCAGGTTCCTGCCCTGCTTGAGTTCCTGTCCTGACTTCCCTCAGTGAAGTATACCTTGAAGTTACCTTGAAGTATAAGCTGAGATAAAGCCCTTTCCTCCCCAAGTTTCTCTCGTCATGGTGCTTGACGTTTGATCACAGCTATAGTAATGTTAACTAGGATGGGATTCTTCTGCTCGTTGCAACGTGGAACCTGTGGTCTCGTGGTTGTATGATGAGATGTAATAGGAAGGATAGGTGTGACTAGCCAGTTCCTATTGACAATGGGCAGAGTAGCAGTGGCTCAGTGCAGGCCCAGCGTATTGTCTGAAACCTCACTGGCCGAGACTAAAAGGACCTATGAGCTACATATAACCTATTTTAGTTCCATGACACTAGTCTCAGAGCTAAGTCACAGGTCCCCAAAATAGAACAAGAAAACAGCCAGAGTAAAGGCACCTTGACTACTATTTATCTTATACTGTAATAATCTTGCAATACATCTCATAATAAAGTTCTGTCTGTATTTGCTACTTACATTCATTCAAAACTCAAAGTGTTCTTATGGTAGATCACATTATTGAAGTCTGTTGCGTTTTCTATAAGATTTACTTGGGAGCTTACCAGGCCCCACAGTTTAACACTATCTACACAGGTAATATTGATTTATTTTGTATGCAGTGTGGATTCAACTTTCTTTTACTAAGGTGGGTGTTAGGTAGCATTATTTTCCAAGTCAAACAACTTGCAAAGATCACAGCGGCTAAGCTTTTGATTCGTTAATGTTATTATATCTAATCAAATGTTACGCACTTGGTTTTTGTCCCAACCTTATCTAACTAATACACAGAAGTTAAAAGTTGCAGACCCGTGTAACTGACCTCCTGGGTGTTCAATAACTACGCTTGGAGGTTATACTAATGTGGTCAGAGGGATTGGAAGGAAAAACATTTCCTCCTTTGTCCTCCAAAGTCAACTAAGTTCCTGGGGAACTGTTCCTGGGGGGGGGGGTTCTCTCAATGCTCTGAAACTATGGGAAGTCACCTGTTTTCTTGTTAGAGGAGGCTATAGGAACCCTACCTGGTGACCTCTCACCGGTGCCCAGTCTACAAAGGAAGTATCAACATAGAGGAAAATTTTCCCTCCGTGCTTTGAGGTAAAAGCCTTTGACTCATTCTCATACAGATGGACCACTGGAGGTTGGGGGTGGGGAGGCTAAAGGAGCCAGAAGTCCCTTCCAAGCCAAGGGGACCCATGACCCTCTGAGACTAGACCTTCAAGTGCCCTTGTTAGTGGGTAAAAGTGATTAATTTTGTCCATCTTCATGGGTTTAAACACCCAAGATCAAAGTATAACCAAAGACTAAAATGATTGGTACATTTCTCTAATAGTTTAAGGTATCACACTTTCTACATATGAGGCTCAAAACCCTGTGAAGATGTTACTGAGACAACTGTTTCTCATTAACGATCCTCTTCCTAGGAAGTAAAATGCTTCCCAGGTATATGACATCATGACCTTGGCTCAATTCAAGGCTGTAGCACCTACACAAAGTCAAGAGAGGCAGCCCCACTATTGTTTTAACCTAATAATCAACTTATGGTTGAATTTCTTCTCTCTCTAGAAGTCATGTGGGAGTGAGGTCGCATTGGGATACTAGCCACTCTGACAGCTATCACACTGGCTCAAAGAAAGATCTTGGGCTCATTTTTCTTCAAGGCAAGTGTTGTATTGGTTGCTATTCTTTGGATCTTTCCTAGAAACGGTGACCCGACATTGAGCAATATTGTGGTGGCTTATAACCATCTCTTCTCTGTTCCTTTAGCCCCTCTCTTTCTACAGATGGTTCTGCAGACAGCACTAAATGCACCGTCCACCAGGATTTCACCACAAATCCCCTAGAATAGTCCCCTGAGCCTGCCTCCTAAATATCCCCTATTTCTTGAACTGATATCCCTAGACTTCACCCACTTCTTGGCGTTAAGCCGCTAGAATGGTCATGGCTCCCTCGCCCAGAACAATTGGTGTCAATGTCTGAGAGGGGAGAATGAAGGAGAATTAGAGAGACATAGGAAGCTAATAGGAGGCTCCCTGAGGTAGCATGAGGGTGAGTTTCTAAACAGGACCAAAAAAGGACAAAGGAGTGGACCCAGGGGCTCCTTAAAATAGCCAAGCCAGTGTTCATTTTGTATACTCTAAACCATGGGCTTCTCCTGTCTCAAAGGGCTCCATTTTGTATACTCTAAACCATGGGCTTCTCCTATTTCAAAGGGCTAAAGCTGTTACTTTTCTTTTCTCTCTGGCCTGGTCCTTTGTCTTTCCTGGACATTCAGTTCTGTAGCTGTGCCATGGGATGACCTTTGCCATCCCCTAGATAACCACCAGCTCCCCATTACATTTCATAGGTAAGGGCCTTGCTGCTGAGCCTCATGACCTTTGTTCAGTCTTTGGGACAAGTAGAAGGGGAGAATCAACTACTGCAAGTTTTCCTCTGACCTCCACATGCACACCATAGTGCAGGTATGTCACAAACAAACAGATGTAATTTTATGTATCTGAAGAAAGAAAATAAGCAATTGCAGGAAACCTGAGCTTGGACATTGGCTCTGAAACTGGGATCTCTATAAAATTTACTGTGCACATTGGGTTTCTTCATCCATATTATTAATAAGCTGTGCTCTCACATTGTGAATAAAGAGCTTTTTACTAGTTCACTTGACCCTTTCATGAAGATGGTACCCTCATGATCCAGTTTCCTCTGGAAGGTTCCATCTTTGCCTTAGGATTTTAACATATAGATTTACTGGGATATGAACAAGCAGTTCATAACAGCCCCATCTCTAAATATAGGCTTTCATCTTCTCTGCTACCAATATAAGGAAGGACTCACCATGCTCTGAGGTTAACCCTGCTGTGGGGCTGACCACCCCTAAAAGAGTCTTGGCCTTTGGCCACCTGTTGATAGGAATTTTCAACTTTGAGAACCCTGTCCAAGATTGGGGCGGGGGGTCATTTGCCACATTTTACAACCTTGACATTGAAGAATACATTTCTTAGCTTTGAAAAATTGATTTCATTTACACAGAAGCAGTCCAAGGAAAGGAGGTCAAAAGAAAAGAATTAGACAGCAGTGTGCTGAGTAGAAACACACTAACAAGTCAAAAGTCAAAAGTCAGTGCTAAGATACTCAAAAATTAGGGCACGGTTCAAAACCCAGCTCATACCTCCCATTGCGAGGACATGTGTCCTTGCCAAAGGCAAGCTACCCAGAGAGTCAGCTAAGGACTTTGTGTACGAATTGAACAGGTGACAGTTAAATCCAGCTCTGAATGAATGAGAGTCAGATGAAAATTCAGATGCCTGTGGCCAAGGAGAAACAGAATTTAGAGAATTAAAAGCTAGTTTGAGAGTAGTCAGTCTGGACTTCATGTCACCTGGGCAATTCCCATGAGAAGATGAGACATCCATGAGACAGTTAGAGGATCTTTGGCTCTGCTGTGTGCAACACACCATGACAGTTACCGTGGGGATGCCAAAGGATGGAAGGGTACACAACAAGATTTTGTTTACGACTGACTTTTCCCCCACTTTCTCATTTTGGAAGTAGAAAATGGAGAGCGGAGACCAAGGGTGAGTTACTGACCTAGCCGAAGAGTAGAGGGCAAGAGGTTAAGATCTTAGAGCCCGGTTAGACTCTTGTCTTCATGCAGCCTTAGGTTGGGGTCACGGGAGATGCATTGGCTGGCAATTAAGAGAAGTTTTTGTAACCAGGTGAGATTGGGGATCCATTTTACCTCCTCTAAGCCTTGGTTTTCCCCATTAGAAAAACACAGGGTGGGACTGGGTAATCTTTTAGTTCCCATATTACTGCAATCAGGGTCAGCTGGATTTAGCGCTGGTAACAAGAACCCTTAAGCCCCAGTGGCTTAAGACACAGAAGAACCCATACAATGAGCTCATGGGAGTTTAACCGAGACTCAGGCTGATCATGGCAAAGTGACATTGGCTTTTAGAGATTCTTGCTAAAAAATGACACGTGTTGTTTCCATTTATATTTTATTGGCCAAAGCTAATCACAAGCTACCCATCATGTGTCCAGAAGGAGAGGAGAATGGATATAGAAGGTAACAGTCCTGTCACCTGCATGATGCCTAGTGTGACAGAAACAGCACCAAGAGTTGAGTGGGTCAGTAGGATGGGACCTTTACCCTGAGTACATTTCATAAAAAGACTGTGTTAGGCTGAACTCAGAGGCACATATTAGCAGGCTCTGAATCTAGAAGGAATAAGAGGACATGAGTAGGGCATGGGAAAGGACATGGCATGATGATTTAATGGGTGCCACCTATTTGGATTGGAACATAGGAAAACAGGAGGATTAGAAAGAGAAAAAAGGGAGGGCAGAGTCTGTGGGGCCTTAAAGATGAGTCATACCAGGATCTTGAAGACCTTGAAGAAGGAAGGCACCAGTCCTTCCTCCTTGTTTTCTTGGCCCTGAAGTTTCCGGGCAGGTTTGAGGGCTTATCAATCATTGTTTGGGCAGTTTTAGAAGCTCTGTAGAAGGTCTCCGCCTGCCTTTGGGCAGGTAGAAGGAGGCTCTGAGACATATGAGCTTTATTCTAGTATGCAGCTGAGGAAATTGGGCAAATGCAGGGGTTTCCTGAGAAACCTAGGAAGGCTTTGGCATCATAGCCACGGTGTGGCTTAGGTGATGGCTGGGTACCATATGAGGAACAAGCAGACCTGAAGCAGGATGAGTTGAATTATGATGCCCAAACAAAAGGTGTGCCACTCACAGCAAGATGGAGCTCCAGAAAGGAGGCTGGGCACTGGAGAGAGGACTCAGTAGTTAAGAGCACTGGCATCTACATCCCAGCATCTACATGGCAGCTTAAAACTGTCTGTAACTCCAGTTCCAGGGCCTCTGATACCCTCACACATTCATAAATGCAGGCAGAACAGCAAATGTACATAAAATAAAGGAAAAGAAAAAGAAAGAAAGAGGAAGGAAGGAAGAAAGGAGGCTGGTTCAAAGTGAGGAGGTAAGAGAGAGTCTCAGTCCTGGAATCCAGGAGGTAGTTTCTTAGCTAACTTCTCTGAGCATGAGAATGTGGGGAGAGGGGAGCCAGTTGCTAGAATATTCAGTAGAGCTGTAGCAGTCTTTCTAGGTGTGAAGTTCCAAGTCAGCAATTCCCCAAGAAATCCAGGAGAAAACATCATCAAGCCAGTGTTTTCCAAAAATAGACCTCATATCCAGTGGCTTTGGTATCCCAAAAGGGTGTTGCCCAGAGTTTCCTCGACAGATGCGCTTTCCAGGGGGCATAAAACAAAAAGGGGATGACTCTGCTCACTACATTGTCTATGGGGGCTCCTTCCTGGATCCCCAGTGCAAACCAGGATGAGAGACATGGAGGGCACTCTAGCCAGTGCCAGTTCAAGGTCAAATACACAGACAACATCTAGTGCCAAACCAAGAGGGGAACAGAGGTGTCAGTCACTCATCTCTCTAAGAATTAGTTGGGGACAGTCTACCCTCCATGCTGAGACACTGGATGCTCCTCAGGGACAAAGAGAAGCAGCAAAAAGTGATCAATGAATTCATCTACCAAGTCCCCACCATGAGTAGGTGGCCGAGCATCTGTCCCCATTGGGCAAAATGAGAATTCCTAGAAGTCACATTCTCAGAGCTCACAGGACAGCTGCACTAATACCAGACCACACCTCCAACAAGGGCCCACACTCCACCTGGGGCATTTTGTGCATCTTGATAATTTCTAAAGCTACTGCTGTCACTCTGAATTAATCTAGAGAAGATGCTGACATGACCATTTAGCCCATGCCATTTGTGATTTTCCTCTAAGACTCAGAATATGATTATTTAAAGTAATAATGAAAAGCAAAACAGGAAATTCTTATCCGTTCTGGCCGGAAATTCTTCAGCTGCATGGAAGGTACTGCCCTGAGGGTTTGCAACCTCCAGGAACTGTTTAGAAGTGATTTATGGTCCAAGATGGCGCCAGTCCTTCCTCAACCCACTGGCACAGGAGAGGGAAGAAGACAGCAGACCCTGAGAAGCGGGGTCTGTGTTATCTTGGAATGTACATTTCTGTTGATAACACGGTCCCTGGCTCCATGGGTAATGTATGAGCCTGTTTTCTTCTTCCTCTAGGGTAGGAAGTGCTAAATCCAGAAGCAAAGATGTTCTCTTTGAGACTAAAAAGTTTCACTCTTTAATATCTATTTTTGTGCGTGAAATCCTGTGTAACAGGACTGGGGGCATGATTTACGTTTTTTTTTTTCCAAAATGTGGTTTCCATGTACTGTGACTCTACATTTACACTGAGTTCCCTCCTGACAGGTATTATTTTCATCATCTCATAGTTAGGAAACAGAGGCTCACAGGGCGGGGGGTGGGGTGGGTGGGAGTGAAGCTCACTGGTCAGAGCCACACAAGTAGTAAGGGATGGAGCCAGAGGAAGTATGTATGATTCCAGTGGACTCTGCTGATGGTGGGTAAGATGCGGGCACATGGCCTTGCTTGTTGCTCTGCTCTCCAGACTTGGCCACTGCATGGACTGCAGGAGGGACTGGACAAATAGTTCTTAACTGAACATTGTAAGTTGTGAGAGTGGAGGAGGACAGGTTGATATTCTGCTATCCATTGAGATACCCCTAGGTCAGAGTCATGAAGACTTTCAGGTTTTTTTTCCCTAGTATTGTGAAACCAAAGATGACATATCTAAGAAAAGCATGGAGAGATGGTTAGGTGCCACCAGGGTCTCCCTGGATGGTTATTTCTTTCTCCCGTTCTCATTAACTTTTGAGTGTAACATCCTTATATTGGCTCTTTGGCAAATTTCTATATGATGCTTTGCCTCAGACCCTGCGTTAGGACAAGGCCATTCATGCCAAGTGAGCCTCTGTGTTTGTATCTCCATTGTCCATGGGCCCTTCTGTTGTTCTCATTGTCATATGCTTTGGACAGTGTGTGTGTGTGTGTGTGTGTGTGTGTGTGTGTATGTGTGTGTGTGTAGGGGGATGGTAATAGGACTGTCATTAACTGGCAGTTGCTTCTAGTCACTTAGCCAGTTTATCACATGTGTCTTGTTTTGCTAGCAAAGATTTTTTTTGGCAACTAATCTCAAAATGTTTTTGTCTAAAAGGACATGTGACCTGTGTTTGGTCATAAATCTAGCCAGTCCTAAGGATTGGCTTAAACCTGTCTGCTTTACTCATTTACATTTGAGTTTGAATCTTCAGACAACAGTCCTTAAGGAGGGAATTTTAATACAGCATATCGTGCCCGCTCACCTGGGCCAGCACCCTTATTTAAGAGATTTCTAGTAAACAGTGTACTTTCCTCCATTGTGAGGCCCCCGTCTAGTATTGCTCCATACATGAGATCCTGGCACGTGCCTGTCTTCATACATACAGACTCTACATTTTTACATCCAGGGGCTCCCAAACTAGTATCTGATAGGTCTAGTTTTCAGACCTGGAGTAGTGCGTATTGATTAGGCTTTAGGTTTACCACTGACTAACCTAAGAAATCCCTCATGCTTTCATTTATTCATTTTAATTTTCATTCGTTTAAATCCATAGTTACTGATCACATTCTGTGACATCTTTTCATCTCACTGTGTTCTTGGGTGCACTTGAGAATCCATGAACTTTTTTGTTTGTTTCTTTGTTTTTCTTTCTAATCCAACCTTTGGACTAATGTTTTGCAGTATGGTTATCTTAATAAGTTTGAATTGCTATAGTAAAATACCAACAGTTGTCTAGCTTATATACAATGAAAATTTATTTCTTACAGTCCTGGAGGCCAGAAGCCCAAGAACAGGAGATTAGCATATCCAGTGCCTGGGGAAGACCTGTTTCCAGGTTCACAGGCTTTGCGTTATAGAAGAGGGAAGGCAGATCGCTGCAGCCCCCTTTCAGGGCACAGACTCTGCTTATGTAGGCTCTGCCCTCACGCCTTTCCTTCCTCAAAGCCATACCTCCTAATACCACAGCACTGGGCCTTAGCGTTCAATATGTACCTTTTGGAAGGACACTAGCACTCTGACCGCTGCAATGTGAGTTTAGAGGACTTTTTCTCTGCCCAGAGTCACATGGTGGCCAGCAAGCACAACTGGCAGCTATGCCCTGGTCATCTGGCTCCACTCTTCTGGCCTTCTTGATAGAAAGGGGGATGTTTTGACAGCTTTGTGGGATTCCTAAACTCTAATAAAAGGCACTGTGTGCCTCTGCTCCCATGAAACATCCTTGATCGTGGGCGTGGGATGGAAGAGGTTAGTAGAGATGAACTATCAGAGGGGTTTGAGGCTGTGCCTCCAAGGGGATATAGCTGGTGTGGGGAGGGAAAGGGTGAGGAACACTTTAGAACTGGTGTGTAAGGAAGCGTCAGATCAGAGGGCTTTGTCCTGTGAAGCTTGTCGGCACCTGGTGAAGACTCAAGGTTCAGAAAGGGTTATGGAAAGCCATGGATAATATGAGTTCTGTTACCTGCTTGGGAGAAGAAAAAATACATTTAGAAGAGGAGGCTCTGCAAGCCTTCCAAGAAGAGGCAAAATCTGAAAATTTAGGCCATAGGCTTTGGGGGCTTGCGTATTTAGGAGCACGCTTTGATACGAAGCAGGGACTATCCAATGGCTCTGATTTTAGAAGCATTTACTTTTGTAAGTTTTCTGGGACAACACTGTGACAACTTGACCTTTGTTTGAAGGACAGAGAACTGAAGGTCAGTGACCAGAAGGCTTTAGACAACTAGAGTAAGCTATGAACATGAAATATGCACCGGTAGAGACTGGTCCCCGAGCCAAGCTAACAGAGCAATTGAGAGTGCTTCTATAACTTACCAACCCATCTGTCATTCTCAGTGTAATGAAAAAACGATGCATAAAAATCTGCCTTTCCTGCCTGAGGTAACCTTTCTACCTCCTCCAGGATCCAGTGGTTTATCTTGTTCTATCCACACCTTGTTCTCTTTGTGTTTGATAGGATGCCCCATTCATTCCTGTTTGCCTGGGACTTTACTGGTTTTAGCACTAAAAGTCACATGTTCCAAGACACTCCTAGGTCATGAACAAACAAGGACAGTAGGTCATCGTTAAGGTCTTTTCCTTTCTTAGGCCTCAACCATGTCCTTGTCTGCTGATTGTTTATTAAACAATTCTGCTTCCCCTGAGCTCCTATCCATTAAAAAACAAAACAAAACAAAACAAAAAAAACAAAACTTATGGACCACTAAACTTCTGGTCATAGGCCATGTTGGCACTGTGTCCCTTTGCCTTCCAGATGGCTCCTGACCCTCTCCCTATCACACATGCCCTCTTGGAAACTGCCCAATCATATTTAGCACCACTGGTTTCTGAGATGACACTCTCGCAATCCTTACACAGAGTGATGTATGCCCACTCAAAGGTGTGATGGCAGTTTGAATTTATCTTAAGCAAGAAACAACGTCCCAGAGCTTTGGGGGAATATTTCATCTATGGCTTGGGAGAAGAGATCTTGGTCTCACACTGGGTTAGACTGGTTCTTTCTTTCCCCTGATTTTGTTTGCAACCGTTCACTGGTGCTTAGCAAACAATCACCAAGTCTCTGTTCACACAGGCTGTCTTTGAGCAGCCATGACCTTGATGGAAGCATGTCAAGATCAGCTGGTCACATCCTGGAAGCATTTTAATGTGGAAAGAAGAAAATCCTAGTAGGCAGTGAAAGTTCCATCACTCAACGCAGATTCATTCATCTTTCTGTTATAATTAAAGGGCAGAGTGTAGCCATGAGTGAGCCCAAGATCAGCCACTAAGTTTCAGACACGAACAAGGCCAACAACTTGAATCCCTTAGCTATCTTTAGTTTCAACTATCACAACTTTAGAAAGGATTTATCAAGAGTAAATTGTTCCCCTCGTTTTGCATATGTAAATAGCATCATATTCTTCACACTTCAGGTTTTATTATTTCCCTTGGCTCTTTTAAAAGGTCTTTTATTCTTTCTTTATCCTCTGTGGTGTGTGTGTGTGTGTGTGTGTGTGTGTGTGTGTGTGTGTGTGTGTGTGTGTGTGTGTGTTCAAGCTTATGTAGCTAGGTATAAAGGCAATACCAGTGAGTGTCTTTGGTAAGTCTTTATTAGAGCCAGGAAGACAAGATATACCTAAGAACAATGGAAATGTCTTGCTATTATTAACCCCAAATCTATGCTTAGTGGATAACAACCTCAGGCAAGTAATTTACTTCTCTTATCTCACCTAAGCCTGTCTCTTCAAGGTTTCAGTTGCACCGTGGGAACACAATGCCTTGGAGGATTGTTTAAAGGTTTGAATAAAAGCACATTAGGAAAAGAAATTGAAGGTGATCTGCTCACACCAGATACACTCTTGCCTTCTACTTGCCTGCCTCAGTGTCAGAGGCCAGATGCTTAGGAATGAGGTTGAGAGATGCAGCTCTTGTTGCAAGGGCCAGTCTTCGGTTCTCCAGCCCTCAGCAATGGCTACGTAGCCGTGTGCGGTTGGGAGCATCTCTGACTGCTGCCCCGTGAGCTGTCATTTGCTGGTCTATACATGCTTTTCTAGCACCAAACATGTGTAGATCATGGGTGATTTGTCTGGGTGGTTGGGAGGAACCAGCAGCAGGAAACAGTAGCCTGCCTTTTCTAGCTTATACTTGATCGCCAGACAGAGACACTTGGAACCCTTAGCAAATGATTCAGTCACATGCCATTCATTGGGTGTTAAATATGCAGGTGCTACCAAGTTCAGAAAGCAGGTTGCTCACTGTAGACTTTTGAGTAGGACTGAAAGAATGAAAGAGTGAGAGCCATAGTGAGTTCATTCCCCACCTGCCTTCCATGGGAGGCTGTTGGCAGGTGACTTTAGGAGGATGGGAGACAGAGGCAGGCCTTTGTACCTCCAATAGGAGAGAGCAAGGAGGACAAGTATTATTTACCTCCTCTATGTCCATTACAGGCATTGACTCATTGCATTCTCAACAGAACCTTGTAATGGTGGCTTTAATTACCTGCATGTGATAGGCACACCTCAGCAGTGTGCTCAGGTGACAGGCAGCAGATGTTCTGCAGATGTCCTAGTGTACTTTGTGACTTTGAGAGAGAGAGAGCTGTTTAATGACATTTAGACAGTTCAGAATTCTGGATCTTCAAATCATTCATTGCAATTTTCAGTGTCTTCCTCCATAGCTGGAGTTACACACAGAAATGGGGGGGGGCAGGGAGGGGAATCTTGTGGTGAGACTCTTCAAAGTTGTTCACAGGTATCCCAAACTGGTACATCAATAAAGAAATCAACAAACATGCAAGCATACACATGCAGGTGCACACACACACACACACACACACACACACACACACACACACACACACATCTATATGTATGTTCAAAGTACATGCACAAATACCCAGGCAAACACACAAGCATACCCATATGTAGAATATATGCATAGATATACAGTCCCTGTCTGTCTCCACTCCCCACCCCCCTCAAAGGTTCTGCAGACACTGCAGTGGTCTCAGTATTATTTTTTAACAAGTTGGAGTAAGGCCAGAAACTGTCATAACGGAATAACTCTGTATGAAGCCACGACAGGCAGCAGGAAGCCAGGGGAAGAACCCTGGGAGGTTTATTTCACTTTTTAATTAATCCGTGCTTAATTAGTGTTCATGGAGAAGGAAGTGGACTGAAACTGGTCATCTTTCCCCATTGCAAAGCAGCCTTTTCTTTTTTCTAATGTTTTGGTCTGGGAAAACAAAACAAAACAAAACAAAACAAAACAACTAATGACCTGTGATTTAGGATACATGAAGAATGCATTGAATTGCAAGGGAGATTTTATTTTTGCATTGGAAGAAAGTTAAAGAGTTTGCTTTAAAAAACAAATAACAACAAAACAAAACAAAACAAAACAAAAAAAACCAAAACAAAAAATCCCCCAAAACCAAGATATCTAAAGAGGAGGTGCATTTCCTGAGCTGGGGTGGGGGTGGGGGAAGGTCTCTTTCCCCTTCTCGTGACTTATCTCCTTTCATGTCAACAATAAGTTATCTTGCGTTATGTTTTTTTCCACACATGGATCAAATGAGACCAACAACAAAACAGTCTCAGGGCGTGACCATGGGAGGGGCAGGCTCTAAACAGGAGCTGAAGAGCACACACAGAAGAGAGGTTGGGTACATAGAAACGAAGTGCTCTCCAGACAGGCTACCAGTGGTTCAGATGGAGCCACTACAGGTAATTAACTGTTGAGGCCTTGCAGGCCCAGATCACAGCAGAGACAACCCCACAGTCTTCAGCACTGACTCATTCTTTTTTCTTTTCTGAGATGGGAAAAAGGCAGCAAAGCACCCAACATGTTCCCAAGTTCACACCAACCACCATTTCTTCCACATATACAGAGAAGGCTCTAATTTCTTTGCTGTAATTAGTGAACTTAATTTTTAATTAGTTCACAGAGAATCTCCATGTAACCCCTCTTCCTGCATATCTATAAGCTTTTCCACTGTTAGCCTCCCATCTGTGCGGGGGTCTGTTTGTTATAGTCAGGTAGCTTACCCAGACACAGTGCTACCACTGAGCCCCCATAGATTGCACCAGGGCTCTTGGAACTTGGCAGATGTCCAAGGACTCTGGTTCCTTCACAGATACAGATGTGTACGTTTCAAAGGGAAAGTGTTCTAACTATTAGAGGGTCACTGGTCTGGACTGTAGGTGGCCAGCAACTGTCTAAAGAGAAAAGTGAGAGTGATGATTTCCAAGGTGCTATCCAGCCTCAAGACCCCAGGGATCTGTAATCCAATGACTGTCAGTCATGAGCAGACTTATAAGGCATCCTCCAGAAGGGCTGGATCCCCCGCATTCTGCCACTAGGGTCCTTGTCACAAAGAGCATTTGATTCACCAGAGCCAGATTGCTGTTTGGTTAAAAGACGCTGAACTCTTTCAAGACTTTGCCCAAAGATTGAGGACTTGGGCTAGCTAAGCTCTGCATGGGTCACTAACAATGTTAGTTAGCAGTATGCTGCAGCTTCTTGTTTGTACAATAAGCTACACAGAACCTCCTATACTGCTGTGGCATTAAACATGATTCTTCTTCATTGAGGAACTGAGAAAACTTTGGGGTAAACATGCCATGGTTCTGAGCCAGGAAAGACAGGACTGATGATGGGAGCCACGGTGGAGCTCAGAGCACTCTTCCATGCGTTTGTTACCAACCCACGGCCATCTGGATTTTGAAAGCAGTTGTGTTTCTCATCCAGTCTTTGTTCTTGACTTCACTTAGGTAAAATGGTCCACTGATCTTTATATCCTGTAGTGTCTACGTTAAAAACAAGAAATCTCTCATTCACCCTGGTCCTTTTCTGTTGACTGTCAAGAAGTCAGTGTCTTCAGGAAGTGTTTTCAGGCAGCCGTTTAATAATGGAATTGTTCTAGTATTAACCTCTCTCCCAGGGAAGCTTCCTGTGTAACTATGCTCGATTTTTGTAAAGCTGAGACCAGGGTTGTACCTCAGCAACTCCATCTCTGTCTCTGTCTCTCTCGTCGAGTGGCCTTTTCCTCTTCCGGTTCCTGTTTCAGAAGGGACAGAAGAAACTAGGCATTGAGATATTAGGTGGGGGAAAAGTCTTAACTTGCAGAGAACATGAGTCCTGTGGTTCTTTGCATCAGTCACTGAGAGGAACTCCAAGTCTGTTGAGGGAGACCCAAGGAAAAACTCATGGGACGTTCTTTGCCTGTGTGCTCCATGAATCCACAGCAACTTCCCAGGAGCTAGTGCCCTGGACCACTTACCTCCTGGCAAGGCCCTTGCACTCATTTGCATAGTCAACTAACTAATTACCATGAGGTCATCTTAGAGTGGCTTCACTACCAAGCAGTTGGCTTGTCAGCTTTGCAAACACACATTTATTGAGCCTCTCCTATATGCCAGACACTTCAGACAAGCTGGGCTGCCGGGAAAGAGATTCTGAGTGGGAAGTCTTGGGCTTTTTCCTAGAAAGTATGCCTGGGTCTTGCCCTTGGAAAACAAAAGGGGCAATAACAAGATGAGGCAGAGGGGCAGTTAGGTTGCAATACGGTCATAAGCTTGTCCCCCGTGCCAGAACCTTCCATGGTGAAGCAAGGAGCATGGGCCTTCTATGCTCCTATTGACTCATCACTGACTACCACTGCCCCTGACAGTGAGCCTAGGAGGCAGATCTCTGTCTCTGCAGGAAATTTCTGGAGACAGTTTGAAATCAAAGAGGGCTAGCAGCTGGCAACACAGACATCACCAGGGGAGTGAAGCTATTGATACCTGGTGGCACAGCAAGATGTCTGCTGCTGTAACCCGAGTGCATTCTGTGCTCACAGGCATCTGTGACCAACGTGAGTGGAATTGTACAAATGCAAGAGGGATGAAAACTTGACTGGCACCCGGCAGGGGGAAGAGTCTCCTGTTGCTTTAGGCATTTGCCAAGGATAGTGGCAGTGGGGAAAAAAAAATCAAAATTGGAGAGCATTTGCATCTTGGCCTAAAAAAGTTCTTCACTTGTGGAGCTTTGTCATCCTTAGGTTAAAGGATGAAGGTTTAAATCTGTAGTGGGTAAAGTGGGGCTTCTTCTGTACAGACCTCTGGGTTAAGACCTTGACTGGAAAGGTAAATGAGCATGAGTGTTGAGGCTCAGATCTAGCCTGTGTGTTTTCTCTTCATCTCTACAGTTCCAGGAAACAGCACTGAAGAGGTCGTGGCCACTGGTATCTCCGGCCTCAGTTCCTGTAGCTCTGGACATAGCAGGGTATCAGGAAGACAAGCTGCAGCTGTTCCAGGGTTGGTATAGTTACTGACTGTGCTCAGGGAACGGAACTGGCTTCCCTGCAGTGGGTTGTGCCTTTTTGTTCCATTCCGCATTGCTGAGAACTTTTTTTTTTTTTTTGGAATGAGAGGAATTGCTTCCTGGGGGGGGGGGGGGAGCTGAGGAGGCATTTAGCAACTAGGTGAAGCCCTAAAGGGAATCCTGCATGTAAGTGCTGCTCTGGGAGGGGTGTTCCTAAACACCTGCTTGACAGTACATCTTTCAACTTCCATGCAAGTTTGACAGGGACCTTTTACCCCTGGCTCATAAGGTTCCAGAGCAGGGACTGTCCTCATGGTGTAACCTGTAGTCTCCTGGTTCCTCAAATCCAGTAGCTTATAGCAGTACCTTTCCCTTGGGGGTGTAGCCACCCTGGATTAGTGGCCTAGGGAGGGATAAAAGGTCCAGATGGGGGAGGATTAATCCATCCTGAGACAGCATAGGCAGTAGAGGGTGTTAGGAAAGGGAGTGTCCTTATGATCGAGGACACCTAAAGCAAAGTTGGATTCTGTTAGCATCCTCACAAGGCCAGCGAGTTTGTTTATTTGTTCAATGGTGAGCCAAACTCTAGTCCCATCCTGTGATAGGATCAGGAAGCAAGGAAGGTCACCTCCTCTCCACAATGATCTATTTGTCACTGTTATAGTTTTACAGAGTCTCAATAGGCAGCCCTAACTGGTCTGCAACTCATTATACAGAGCAGGCTGGCCTTGAACCCACTGAGATCATCTTGCCTCTGCCTCCCTAGTACTGGGATTTGAGGTATGTGCTATTGTACCCAGCTTTTCTGATTATACTCTCAAACAAGGTTGTGGAAATACCTTGCAAACAGATATGAAATCAGAAGCCCAGGTGCTTTTATGAAGGCAGCTGCTTGCCACTGGAATCATGCTTTTAGCATTGGAGGCTTTTCCATAACCTCTGCAGTTCTCAGGTGGTCTGCACTGAAGCCACTGCTCTTACCGACCCATCCAATGAGTGTGTCCAGTGTTCACAGCCCAGTCAGTACCAGATCATAACGGCTGTGTATTTTCCTGACTGGCAGTGGGCTCAAGAGTCTAAGGTCACAGGTGCCACCCAGGTAGTATACAGGCTCCTAAACACTTTTCAGGTAGCAACACTTGGGCACTACCCTGCCCATCCCCCCTCAAGTCCTGTCTCCCTCCATGCCTTTCCTGGGCTTGGTTGGTTTCCTTCCTTGACACAGAATTCTCCTCAGTTCTCTGATGCTTGTCTCTTTTAGTACATGCTAATAAAACTTTAAGTTCATGCCATATCGAGTGTTGATGCTAGTGGTGAGCTTTCTGTATCCTCATGATGGCTCCAAAGACCTCTTCTTAGGAGAACAATGAATGCAGGCACAGAGAGCCACATCACTGGCCCCATGCTGGAACTCAGCTCATCTGATAGTTTTCCCAACCTCTACCTTTGCAGCTATGGTTTATGTGCTGTCCCAGCATCCAGCTGTGGCTGCTACCATGATGCTTTGGTGATGCTTTTCTGGCTTAGGGAAAGGGACCTCTCTCATGAATCCTAAGGAAATAGAACCAGTTTCTAACATGTCTTATTTACAATATTGAGTGTCCTAAGTATACCCTGTTTCAGTCAATTCTTAGAAAAGGACCGTTGTAATATGTGTTCATGTTGTGCACATGTGTATGAGGTGAACATGCATGTATGTGCACATGTGGGTGGAAACCAGAGCTCAAATCAGGTGTCTTCCTTAGTTGCTCTCTGCCTTATTTGAGCTGAGCTCTCTCACTGAGCAGAGAGCTCACCAGTTAGTTCACTTGGCTGGCTAAGGAGCCCCAGGGATCGCTTTGTCTCTATACCTTAGCTCCCAGTACTGGGCTCATGGGTGCACACTACTGCACCCTCATTTATACATGGGTGCTGGGGATCCAAACTCAGGTCCCCATGCTTGTATAGGAAGGATTTTAGCTTTGAACCATCTCCCCAGTGCTCTGGGAAGGATTATTGCTTTTAAAAATTCCTATGCCATTCTTTCTGGAAAGGCTTGCCATGCCTAATCCTTTTTACTTATCCAATAAGCACCACTTCAGAGTACCCTCCCAATTTAATCTACACACACACACACACACACACACACACACACACACACACACACAGAGAGAGAGAGAGAGAGAGACAGAGACAGAGACAGAGACACAGAGAGACAGAGAGACAGAGACAGACAGACACACACACACACAGAGGCACACACACACACACACACACACATACACACACACACAGACAAAGAAAGACAGAGTGATAGAGTACAGACACACACAGAGGCACACATATATACACAGATACAGACTGACAGACACACACATAGAGGCACACACACACCATCCTATCCACACTGCCTATAGGGTCCCCCAAGGGTACGTAGGCAAACACAAGGTGCCTGATAGGCTGTCACAGTGTCATCCACTAGCATGTTGCCTCTTGGCCTATTTAACCTTACAAAAACCTTCATCATGGTTCTGAAAGCTGCAAAGCTAGAAAGTCAATGTTATGGTTGCTAGATTCACCTCCAGAGATAGCAGTTTCTATACCTTGTGGGCAGGACCTAAGATTATCTCTGGACTCTGACTGCAAGGAAGCCTGGGAAGTGTAGTTTTTCTCTTTCCAGCTGATCTGTTTGTTCCTGTGTAGCTCTAAGCAGACAAGTGTCTAGTTCCCCACACACTCCTGCACAGGCCACTCCTACCAGTTTTAGGTATAAATGTAGGTGTGTGTGTGTATTAGTGTATGTGTGGGTGTATGTAAATCTGTAGGCAGTGTATATGTGTGCCAATTTGTGATTTTGTGTGTGTGTGTGTGTGTGTAGGCCAAAGGTCAACCTTAGGTATTGCTTTGTCTCTTATCTTTTGAGACAAAGTGTCTCTGAATTGGAGCTCATTCATTGGCTAGACTGGCAGGCTGAGTCCACTCCCTGCCCTGTCCCCCCCCCCCCCCCCAGTGCTAGGGTTAAGATGTTTAAAACTACATGTAGCTTTTTCATGGGTGCTGGGAATCTGAACTCCGGTGTTGTTGCATTTGGTTGCAGGCACTTTGCTGACAGCCACTTTCTCAGCTGCCTCATTGTAAGGCACAATGGAACAAGGTAGCGCATGGATCAAAGCACAGCAACGCTCCACCCAAATCATCTTTCCTTTTAACACCAGGTGCCTCTGTTTCCTGAGAGAGCAGGAACTCAAGTCTCCAACAACTCTGTCCTTAGGGAAAAGCTCATCAGGTCTCTTGGGCACAATAGCAAAGGTCTCCTACGCCAGTGACTTAAAAGCAAAGGGACTAGAGTTTGCGTCTTGTTCATTTCACCTGCCCACCAAGGCCAGGGAAGAACTTTAGAAAGACACACACAGTGAGGCTGGCCAGGGCTTTGTCTTCATGCTTGCTCCCATGAGCACCCACATGAGTTATGAGTACACAATGTGACAACATGCGTGTTTGCTTCTGTAAGTCAGGCACAGTTTTTTCACACTCCAAGTTCACTCACCAAAGCAGCTGTCCTGCCCACCAAACTTTAAAGGGGAAAGGTGGGGGCCAATTAGGGGGGCGCACTCTTGTTCAGCTGGGATGGCTGGCACTTCTCTATGACCATATTTGTCTTTTCTTCCATGCACTGAAGAGACTGATAAAAATTTCTCTTAAAATGTCTTATTAAAAAAACCCAAAAAGCTAGCACAGTCCCCAGAGGCAAAATTCTAATCATGCTTTGCAGTCTTTCTAAGTCTGCTATGATTTGCTGGGCTGGAAACACTGTCTAAGTTTGTATATTAAAAAAAAAAAAATCTGTCTTTCATCTTTGGATTTAGGAGGGAAGGAGAGGCCCAAAAGGCTGGCCCCAGAAATTTTTCTGCATTCTTGGTAAGCATTCCCAAAGAAGGACAGAATTCCTGAATTCCATTAGAATAGTGAGGGAGCAGGACCTAAAATCATCTGCTGAACCTGACTGCAAGGAAACCTGGGAATTGTAGTTTTTCTTTCCGAATGATACACCTGCCCCTGTGTAACTTTAGGAACCAATGCTCAATTCCCTATACTCCTCAGGTATGAGCCCTCACCCCAAGCTTTCCGTGGCTTCCACCTTCACTATGTGGTGAATGTGCATGACATTTCTGACTCCCTTGAGTCCTCATGTTGCCTGCATCTGCCCCCAACACCCCGCTTTGTAATATCAGTGTTTTATAAGACCTCACTTCTCCACTAGGATGGGAGCTTTCTGACGCTCTAGGAAGTTGGTTTGATTTCACCTAAAATAGTGGACTTTATTAAGCATTTCTGAATGGCTCGAAGAATGAATGCCTATGGTTTTCCTAAGAGTCTTTCTCTTTCTATGGGAAGTGCTTAGGATCCCTCAAGTGAAAGATGAATGCACGGATGAATGGTCAAACTCCAGAATGGTCTGAATGTGTGCAGAGGCCAGTTGGCATCTCATAGGGAGAATGAACAAGCTTATTCCCCCAGAGAGTTCTTGATGAACAAACTCATGTGTACTAGTTATTGGAAGAGAGGAAATCAAATGGGAGTGGGGATGTCTAGGAGGACCCTCTCACCAGGCTGCAAACAGAAGTGCACACCTTAATGTGATGGGCAGCTCACCTAGGTGCATGTCTACACAACTGTAGTTTGGTCCGGATTCAACTCTATGGTGCAGAGGCAAGCTTCACTGGGCCAGAGTGGTGGCATGTTTCTGCTCCATTGATAATCTTCATGGTCTAGGCTGACCATGTGGCAGAAAGGGGCAGTAGAGGATTTATTTTGTAAATGCAATGGCCACCATGTGTCTTTGCTTTACATGTGAGCTGTCCCCTTGGTTGAGGCACGGGGTTGCTGCAAGTCTTCAGGTCCTTCAAGGGATCAGCTAGCCACAGCTAGGGCCAGAGGAGTACTACTCAAGCAAGAATAACTCCCACCTTTCACACCCACCACTCACACACATTGAGAGGAGACCCAAGCATGACCTCCTCCTTCCAGATGGTGGAAAGAGAAGAAATGTGGGATTCGTGTACCTTCTGAATCCTCCTGGGTGGTCTTGAAGACAAGATGTGGAGACAGGGAGGTAGAGAAAGGCAGGGATGTGGTGTGAGCATCATACACTGTGGCGTAAGACACACTCATACCCCCTTTCATACGAACTAAGACAGACCTCATCTACTATTTTCTTATTTTACCTCCTGCTCAACACAAGGTATAGGGAATGGTTCCTCCACTGGGTTACTTTAGGGCTGTCTTCTGAGTGGAGACCTCTCTGCCTTGGTCTTCCTCTACTATTGACTCAAGAGAAACCTAAGCTTGCAGAGATAAACACCTCCACTCCAGAAGATCAGTAAACAGTGGCTCTTGTAGCTTCATGTAAGCTAGCCACTAGAGAACAGCAGACCAACAGAAGGTGTTGTGTTCATGACCCTTTGAGTGGATGAGCCACTTTCTTCCAAAGTTGCCACTGGGTACCCCATGTCCGAATCTAGTGCTATGTAATGATGCTAGGCTGCCAAAAGGGTACCAAAGGGTAAATGTGCTATATTAACATGAATCCCAATGACAAACACACTGCAGTGATAAACACATTGTAGATACACAGAACAGTCTATATAGCTGAACATAGATACAAAATAAGTTATACATGGTTTTGTTCTCCATCACAGTAGGAGTGTAGCAGAAAGTCACTGGGTCAGTGGCCATTGGGCAAGCCAGGGAAAAGACCCCAGAGGGGGATGGAGGGCACTGAGCATAGCAGGCATTTTTTGCCAAGGACATCAGAGTCCCTGGAACTCTACAGAGAACAAGGTCCCAGTCCTCTCATGATGGCCTTCTGAGGATTAGCATCAAGTCCTGCTTGGTAACAGCCCATGGCTGAATTTGAGCTGGGATGCTTTAGGTTAATGGCAGGGAGGCCGAGCAGGAACAGGCACCAACAGCATCTTGCAGGCCAGCCCACTCTCCTGATGGCTTGGTTGGACTTCTGTGATGTTGGGAACACGAGGCCCATGGCCAGAAGGCACAGTTTGCTTCTATAAGGTGACAGATGGTAAGACTGGTAGGCCACCAAATGCTGGCAAGCCCCCTCGCTTGCCTGGATGCTCTGGGAGGCTGCAGGAGGAGGGGCTGTGCGCTAGCCGCGTTCTGTGATTTGTCACCAGGTGGCAATGCTGGGACCTTTCATCCATCACAGAACAGGGACAAACAGAGAGGTCTCAAGGCCTGGATTTGAATCCTCTCTCCTTGTGACCTCCAGGGGCTTGGGAAGATCCCCTAAACTACTCTGAGTCTTTGGCTCCTCATCTGGAAAATGCAGAAACGGGAGTGATGCATACTTGCCTAGGGCATGAGAGAAGGCCACAGGGACCAACACACATAAAGTGCCTAACACTGCTCCTGTCACCCAGGGATGGCTTGGTATGTGTAAAGAAACTGGGTATCCACACATATTAGGCTGGGGTGGTGGGGGGAGAGGGCAGTCAGAACCTGATAAACCCGTGGGAACTACGAATGCCCTGCTCAAGAAGACCACAGGGTAGCTTCCTTGTGCTTTTTTTTTTTTTTTTAAACCAAGCTTGTCCTTTTCTCTCCCCATCTGGGATTCTTTGACAAAAAGGGGCAGGCAGAGTCTGAGGTCTAAGTTTGCTGAGGAAGACAGAGTCTTAGGTTTAGAAAAAAAATGCAAAGAACATATAGCCCAGTGTCTCCTCAAGTCTGGGATGTTGTGCCCTAAGGAGGTCTCTCCGTTTGATTATCCCCTCGCAGCTTCTCCTTTCCTTCACAGCTCCCAGACCCTGAGTAAATTTCTAATTAGGAAGCCAAAGAGGAAAAATAAAAGCATAGGAAATAAAGCGAATGGTCTATTCCATGAAAAGCCTTTCCCACATGCTCAGAGCCTAGGTGTGGAGGCACTGGGGGATAGGGTAGGTGGGGCCATCTGTGGGCCAGTCAATTGCCTCATGTCTCTGGGGAATGGGAGATGGAGGGAAAGTTTGGAGACACAGGCTTATACCCTAAGACAGAGGAGGTCAAGGTGCCCTTCTACCAACTCTGGGAAATTGGAGAGGTGTTCAAACAAGGATGAACCCTTCTCATTTCTACTATGACTGTCAAGTCACACTGTGTGTGTGTGTGTGTGTGTGTGTGTGTGTGTGTGTGTGTGTGTTTGTGTGTTCGTCATGCCCATCCTTTCTTCTAAAACTGCCTGTCTGAAGTTACCTGGGTGGGTCACTCAGGTACTTTCCTCTTAGATGGAGGGAGGAGGTGGGCAGGCAGCTCACTGGGCAGTTCGTGACCCTCCAGCTTGACTTTAATAAGGTGATTGGCCAAGGCAAACTCCTCGTCATCCAACATGCCATCCTTGTCAATGTCGGCCAGCTTCCAGATCTTGCCCAGCACGCTATTGGGCAACTTGGAGCGTACCATCTCTTTCTTGGCATTGGCACCCGTGATCTTGCCATCCACCGGGGACAGGGTGTAGAAGATCTCATCGTACATGGGCTTGTCCCGGGCTACCACCCATTCGGCATCGTCAATGCCTTCCCCGGCCCCCTCTCCATAGCCATGCCCAAAGGGGCCTTGCAGGGTTCCCTCAAACGCTCCGCCCTTCACCATCTGGACAGGCCGCTGGGACTCTTCCTGGCGCACCAGCACCATGAGCTGGGCGATGTCGTGGGCCAGCATGTCATCTACCACCTCCAGCAGCTTGCTCTTCAGTGGCTGGAATTTGCTGAAGTCCTGGGCCTGCAGCTGGTCCTGGGAAGAGAAAAGAGAAAGGGGGATGTAGAACACAAAGGGAGGGGATCTTCCATATCGGGAAGGTGCTTCCTATTAATGACTGAATCCTCTCCTAATTTGCTTTCTAGTGAAAGTACTTAGGCCAACGGGCTGTGTGAGGGGAGCGGGGGAAAGCAAGGACCTGATGGGCTAAGGATGGGTCTTTTATGAAGAAGAAGAAGAAGAAGAAGAAGAAGAAGAAGAAGAAGAAGAAGAAGAAGAAGAAGAAGAAGAAGAAGAAGAAGAAGAGCAGAGGAACAAGGGGAACAAAGGCTGGCTTGTTTATTTACATCTTTTTAAGCATTATTACATAGGCAACATGTTATTAAATAGGTAACTCATGAATTTCTTCCAGAGTTAGTTGTAGCTATCAAATGGTGAGTCTTAGAGGTGGTGTCTCTCTGAGATGGAGTCTTCTGTGCGTCTCCAGGAAAGCATATGCTTGAAAAACACATAGCAAAGGGCTTTCAATACCTGCCTACTGGGCTCGCTGTTCTTGGCACCCTAGAGAAGTCATACACTATTCGCATTTGGTGAGAGGGTCAAAGTGATGGGGTAGGAAAATTATGGCAACTAAAACTACACACCCACAAAGGTCAAAGGTCACGAGCATCCTTATAGTTCTCAATCAAGATACTCACTCCAGCCTGGCCAGAGGTCTCAAAAGTCAGGACCCCTGTGGAGAACTCTGACTCCATAGGCATAGGCAGGCATGTAGACTTTACAAAAGCTATTCCCCTTTGCCCTCAAATGGCCACCCACCCACCCACCCACATCATAAAAGACAAATGCTCTATTTTGAAAATCTTTGCAGCCTTGAAAGGCCCTCATCCCAGGACATCCCATTTCTCCTTGCTTCTAAAGCAGCGGTTCTCAATTTTCCTAACGCTGTGACCCTCTAAGGCAGTTCCTCATGATATGGTGACCCCCAGCCATAAAATTATGTTACTGCTACTTCATACTTGTAATTTTGCTACTGTGGTGAATCATAAAGTAAGTACCTGTGTGTTTTCCGGTGCTCTTAATGTGAACCCGGTGAAAGGGTTGTGTGACCCCCCCCTCCCCCCCGCCAAAGGGGTCGTGGCCCACAGGTTGAGAACTGCTGATCTAGAAAGCACGGATGCCCCACTACTGTCCTGGTTTGGCCACAGCAATCTCATTATGTGGGGGAGAGGCCAGTAAACAGGATGAACACTGCTGAAAATTTAAAGGTTATTCATAGCTATAGTTCAAGGGCAAGTGCAGCAGGCCACTTCTTAGCTCTTCTATTAGGCTGGGTCAGGGAGAACGCTGTGGGGCACAGGGAAGGACTGCATGCTAAGGGCCTTGCAGACAAGATATTTCACTGGGTTCTCAGTACTTGTGTACAAGAGTCTTTGTAGCCCATGCTTATAGGTGGCATGAAGGTTCTGTCTGTATCTGGTCTCTATAGC
Organism: Acomys russatus; assembly: GCF_903995435.1. NCBI lineage: Eukaryota > Metazoa > Chordata > Mammalia > Rodentia > Muridae > Acomys > Acomys russatus. The sequence continues at coordinate 19,784,973 of NC_067137.1, forward strand.
TTGGTAATTTCTTGCTTGGATACTGAGGACAGTTCCTGTCTTTTCTACTTGAGGCTTATGGGAGTGCTCTGCTTAGAAAATGCTAATATCTGCTAAGCTGACTCTTATATAAAAGGGTCCCTCTGAGAACGGCTTTGGAAAAGACACATACCCCCCCCCCCCCAAATCCCAAGGGGCAGCCTAGCATTTGCAACGTACTCACCCTTAAAGGTGTTGTGTGCCACAAACACACAAGGAGTTCAGAGGTAAATCTAATAATCACTTAAGGGTGTGTATCATTATCCTGGGGCTGGTGGAGATTTCAAACATGTGGCCTTCACCAGGTAAGGTCTTCAGTGTCATCAGACGCACCCGACACTTGCTTTGGGTGGTTATCTCTAAGGCCACCTCCTTGCCTTCTGGCTTTGGCTTCTCCCATGAGCTCTGTCAGCCCCCTCATTCTCTGTCAGCCAGCTAGTGTGACACTGTCTCCCACCCATAGGGTCCCCGGCCCTCAGTACCTGCATCCTCTTCAGGTTGGGGAAATCCCCAGGAGAGATCTGGTGCTCTCGCTCGATCCGGCCATAAATCTCAGCCAGGTTGTTCACCAGCTCTTTCTTTTTGGTGTCCTTCCCAAACACGGAGGGCATCTCCTTCTTCAGGGAGCTGATGATATAGGCATGGACCTGACAAAGAGACGCAGATGGCAACCTCAACAGGAGCCTGAACTGGACCCTTCTAGTCCCTCCTCCTACCCCTGTTTTCTGAAGCCATTTCTCTTTCCATCCCTCACAGTAATGGGTTAGTTAGCATGGTGAGAATATCAGGAGGGAAGGTCATGGGGGGGGGTGAGAATGCTGCCCTTGCTGCCCCTATGGACACTGACAACAACGGTCTCCGCTAACACTAAGGTACCATGATGAGGGCTTTCACACCCTGTTCTTTTTTTATCCTGCGTCAGTCTGTTCAGTTTACAAATGCAGGAAACAGCACAGAGAAACTACAAAAGCACAGCCCTCCTGGAGATTGTGGAAGGGGGTCCTGAGGCCAAGCTTCAACCTGGCCGTCTAACCCAGAGCCAGGGGCTGCAACTCCCAAACTCTCCTATCTAAGGGACTTAGGTTCTTGCAATTGACCTTTGAACCTGCATTTACCTATGGCAGCCTCACCTTGGCCAGCCGGGCTCTCTTGATTAGATCATTGAGCTTGCGAAGAGCAGCATTACGGGGCAGACTCTGAATGTCACGGAACAAGTCTTGCTCTTCAGCTTCAAAGAGCTTCCGGTTGTCAGGGATGAGGAGAGGGTGGGACCAGAAGGAGCCAATGTAGACCCGGATCACCTCCGGTGTGTTCACAATTTTCCCCAGGGACCACATGAGCGCCCCGTACACCCGCATCAGCTGCTGGGTCTCAATCTGATCAGCCTTGTTCAGTACGACTCGCATCTTGTCCTCATGGTTCTTGAGAGCCTTGATGACTTCCGAGAACTCATCAGAGATGTCCAGCTTGTGGGCATCAAAGAGCAGGATGATGCGGTCCACCCTCTCTGCAAACCATTCCAGGACAGCAGCAAAGTCATACCCTGCGGAGGGCGGCAAGGGACAATCAGTGGGAGGAGCTTTGGGGCATGGAAGTATAGTGAAGGGCCCGACGTAAGCTAACACAGCCTTGGAAATTATCTCTAGGTTCAGATCCTGGCTCCTTCCATTTGACTGATCATGAACAAATGTGTGTGTGTGTGTGTGTGTGTGTGTGTGTGTGTGTGTGCAGTGGTAGGGACCAAACCCAGGGTCTCATGTGTGCTATCCAATTGCTCTCCCACTGAGCTGTATACTCAGAGCTCCTTAGCATTTTCCATCTGTTCAATTGTCATTTGAAGTATCTGGCTGGCAGGATGGGGGAGATGCTGGAATGTACTATGAGCATTGCTACTCCATAAAGGGTGGCTACATCCATTATCTTACTAAAGTAGGGGTCAGGGCTTCTGCTGGACACTATTTTCATACTGATATTTTGAGATTGGGTCTTATTATCTTACAGTAGGCCACCCTGGCCTTAAACTTCCTCCATGGGGCAAGTTTAGCCTTGAACTTGTGATCCTCCTGCCTCAGCCTCCAAAGTGCTTAGGTTGCATGTGTGCATCATCACGACCAGTTTGGATACCTGTTTTGAATTTGAATAAAATACCCAGAAATTCTTTACAACATACAAGTCACAAAACAGAAAATGCAAGTTACTGATGCAGGCTTAGGCCACGCCCATCCCTGGATGGGAAGACTTCTGAGTTCTCCTTACCAACTGACTCAAGTGACTTGTTTCCCTATAGCTTCCAAGCTCGTTTCCTTTCTCGACTACTGCAGCCCCAAATTCCCGACTCCTCCTCTCTATGGGAGTCTTTCCTGAGGATGTGATTGGGCCTTTGGCAGCCACACCTGGTTGTTCAGCACTGAGCGACTTCAAATCTGGCTGGTTCCAGGAACTCTAGAGCTCCTGTTTGGCTCAGCCCCAAACAACTGCTGCTCTGGGAGAGCGAGAAGGCATCATGCTCTGGCTATGCAGTGGACTCCAAAGGACTCATACTGGGGGCTTGATTGCCAGCTGTGGGCTTTAGGGACGTGAATGGATCACGAGGGCTGTGAGATAATCAGTGGATTAACTCCTTGATGGATTCATAATGCCAGGGCCATTATTGGGAGATAGTTGGAACCCGGAAAACAGGGGCTATGTGGAGGAATGGGTCACTGGAGTGGGTGGGTGGGGGCAATCTTGACAAAACAGACTTTTGCTCCAAGCTCTTCTTTTTCTTTTTCTGCTTTCTGGCCCCTAAAATGTTAGCAATGTTTCTATGCGATGATGTTCTATTCTTACCAAAGCCCAGACACAGGGAAGCCAGGAGCCCATGGACCATGAGACAGACTTGACCTTTTCTCCTTTTAAGTTACTAGTTTTAGATGCTTGTTATAGTGATGAAAAGTCAACCATTGAGAGAGAGAGGCTGTCCCAATGGTCTGTATTCACTGACTCATCTAGAAGGGGGCAATCAGATGGAAGAGAGTGAAAGAGGTCATGTGGCAGGGTTAATGGCCCCAGCACTTGATGGGAGGAGTGGTCTCAGGGTTCCCCATTGTGTATCAGAGCAAGGCTTCCAGGTTCTCCTTGGCACAGCTCTGGCATTAGGGCAGGAGTGTTCCCTTGGGTGTATTATGACCCACAATCTTGGCTCCCTGTAGCACAAGGGTCACATGGTGATATACCAGAGACCCACAGCCTTTCGTCGTCACTGAGTGGGAACACAGCCATTAGGAAAAAGCCACACGTTCCTTCCATACCTCAGGTAAGGTCATTTAGCAGCTGCTTTGAGACTGAGTGAGTCAGCCTCTGCAAGCTTGGACTTAACCGGAGTCTCCTGAAAGGCTTCCTAAAGACAGGAGGCTGAAACCTACCCCTCAAGTCTGATGCAGGAAGTTTGCATGGTTGGATGGGCATTATGTTCATGTGTGTGTGTGTGTGTGTGTGTGTGTGTGTGTGTGTGTGTGTGTGTACATCTGTGCTCATGAATGTGGGGGGCCTAGGCCAACCTTGGGTGGTCATTCTTCAGGCAGGCACTATCCACCATTTTTTTAATTATTATTATACAGATTATCTCACTGGTCTAGAACTCACCAAGTAGGCTATGCTGGCTACCCAGAAAGACCCAGGAACCCTTCTGTCTCAGTTTCCCCAGTGCCAGGATTACAGATATAAGGGGGACACACTTGCTTCTATGCCCAGCTTTTTATTATGTGGGTTGTGGGGCTCAAACTCAGGCCCTTGTGTTTGTATGAGAAGCACTTTACAGACTGAGCTATATCTCCCAAACATTCCATTTCCCTCCTAAAATTAAGGAATTCTCCCCACAGCCCCAACCTTAAAAAGTAGCCTAATCTCCTCCTTCATCTCTGCTGTGCCCAGGGCACACATGGCAGGCCCTTCATCAGCATCTGCTACACACAGTTGCCCTAGTCTCCTGCTCTGCCTTCTACATCCAGGAAACACTGAACAAGTCACATCTGGACCTTTAGTTTTCCAGTCTCTAAATTAGGACCCACCAAAGTCTTGAGCACGGGCTTGTGAAGATCGAATCTAAGGAGAGCAGCCGACACTGCTTACTTATGACCTTGGCCAAATGTACAGCCCCTTTATAAAGAACTCCTCAGTGTATTCCCACAGGATGGAGCTTGGTCTGCATGTCTGTCCCTGTAAGATCTCTAGCCCAGGTGGTGGGGGGGTCCCCTGTAGTTCCTGCTCAGTTATTAAGTTATTATGGGGGAGCCAATAGAACCCTCTCACTTATCCTTGGACTCTGCTTCTGGGATGATCTCTGAACTTCCTTTCTTTCTTGGTTTTTCGAGACAAGGTTTCTCTGTGTAATAGCTCTGGGTGTCCTAGGACTGGCTCTGTAATCCAGGCTGGCCTCGAACTCACGGAAATCCACCTGCCTCTGTCTCCCAAGTGTTGGGATTAAAGGCGTGCGCCACCACTGCCCGCCTGAACTTCCTTTCTTGGTTTACAATTCTCTGCTTCCAGGGCTGGAGGCATGAGGATGGGGAGTACAGTAAGCTGGAGATGAGACACAAGGGTGGAGAGAGGAAGGCTGGAGGCTGCTGCCTTTGGTGTCCTAGGCATGCCTATAGGAAGCCTCCTCCAGGCTGCTGACAAGCAGATGGCTTCCAGGAACCTTTCCTATGATGTAATAAGCGCACAGGCCCCCTGTTAATCCTCCTACTTTTGCAAATATTGCAAGCTCTGGTAAGCTGCTATCAAATGACAAGAAGCTAGGAGGAGCCTCCCTGAGGTGTGCAGTTGGGAAGACAGTGAGACTGAAGCCCTGACTCTGCAAGTTCCTCCAAGGCTCACCCCGCGCCCCACCTCCCCAGATCCTGGCTACTCCAAGGCTCTTGGCTACTCCAGGGTCTGTGCAACCTCGAGGATGAATGTAATTTGCTTCCATAGCCTAGACTTACGTGGATGTCCAGAAATAAAGGCATGGGAAAAGGCAAAGACTGGGCACAGTCAGGAGAGGGGCACGGGGCTAGGTTTCCCATTTGTTTTCCAAATACCCTTCAGTGAGTCTGAACCTTTTTTGCTTGGCTGTAAAACTGTGGGCAGTTACGACTGGCTGAATGCAGAGCACATGACTGTAGCCATGAAAAGCAGAGTTGACATTAGGAGGAGGAGCGAGGTCAGTCTGGATGGAGACTGTTGTAAAGTAAAATACGCACAACATGGCCACGGTGCCTGCCTGATGTGCCCCTTTATCTCCCAGACCCTCAGTAATGACTCCTGAATACATGTAATAGTCCAGGGGCTCTGAGTTGTACATCAGTGGGTGGAGAGACAGAATACAGAAGTGGTCCTTCCTGGATTCCTCCCAGAATGCCTTCTGGTACCAAGGGATCCAGGGGATAGGCTTCAGGCCAGAGTCTGGGAAGTCTGTGGGGGATTTGCAGCCCCCACCCTGAGGCTGCGGGAGGGCTGGGAAGAAAGCATTTCTAATGAATGCCAGGCAGGAGGAAATCAATGAGACAAATTCAATCAGCAGGGCCACTCCTTCACCACCCAGCACTTCCCTCGCTGTCTGATGTGCAGTGTGTCATTCTTTGCCTTTTCGACTTCAAACTGACCCGCCATGGATCCTTAGGCTTTCCCATCACGGGGTGCACACATCTTACACAAGAGGGGAGTGAAGACAGAGAGGTCTTCCTGAGCACACAAGCCAGGCCCAGAACCCAGATCTGCATTCATTCTCTTTTTGGCTCTTAGCCCTGGGTGAGTGACCTGCAACCCAGAGGCCTGAGGCCCCAGGCAAGCACTCACTTGTGGTAGCTGTAGGTACAGCATGCCTCCTGAAACTCTCTGTGAATTTCTAGGGATATTTGCAAAAGACAGAGATACAGAGGCACGCAGCGGGGTGGGGGGCAGGTGGGGGGGGGAGGGCTCAGCTGACAATGGGGAGCAATTCTCTGAACACCTCCTGGGAACAACCACGAGGAATGTTCCCAGCAGACTCATCACTGGCCTCCAGATGACCACAGTAAGGCCTTTGGAAAGGGATCAGGGCTCAGCTGTTCTGCACTCACGTGTGCATGCCCACACATGAATGGGTTGACACGCTCACCATCTGAGGAACCCCAGGGAGCCTCTAAGTGATCAAGGGTAGGCTATGAGGATTGGTACAGATAGACCCCCAGGGTCTCAAGAGGAATCTTGGAGATGAGAAATTTGTTCCCCACCTCCCCGACCCCGTTCCTCCCTGTTCTTCCCTAACAGGTTATGGTAATGTGCTAAAAGCTGAGGACTGGGGCTCAGCAGACCAGGGCTCCCAGTCCCTAGTCTGGTCCAATTGTGTCACCTGCTCTGAGCCTGCTGAGTATTTGAACCAGGGCCTTCCATCTGTGTGCTGTCTGAGAGCATGAAGCCTGGAGGTGACTTTCTCAGCATGGGGTTCAGCCTGAGATACAGTCAGGAAATGTGCCTTCCAAGCAAGAAGGTATGAAGCCTTCCGGGAGCCCTCGGAGCTCCCCCATTACCGCTTACATCCGTGCTCCTTCCCAGTAATGAAGTAGGGCCAGCCACATCCTGCCCCTTCCAGGAACAGCTTTCTGTCTGCCTTTCCTGCTTACTCCAGAGCTGAGTGCTAGCCTCAAACTTCACGGACTTGGCCTCTCTGTAGCCATACACCACTGCCCTGCCCTTCAACCCCTGCCTGGACAGAAGGACCACAGTTTGTTTGGCATTAACCTGGAGCAGAACACTCATTCCTATGACGCCTGCGGTCCTTTCCTAGGAGCTCTGAGGAGCAGCTCCCACTTCAGGACTGCCAGGGGTCTGAGCAGCCTAGAGCAAGGTGTTCCTGGGCTGACTTGATTCCTGCTCTTCTTCTGCTAACACACTGACACACAGGCCCTGAGCCAGGCAGTGGTGTGGTGAGGGGACTGTGGGCTTCATTTCAGGATCTGCAAACCCTTCAGCTATAGCCCTATAGACCCCCCCTCCCCAATTCAAGGCTTGGTTGGCAAGAATATCTGAGGAGGCCCCACCCACCTGGGCTTGAGGAGGGTGGGAGGAAGTAGAGAATCTACTGTGGCCAACCCCAGAGGTAAAGGAAGTCTGGGCAATCAACTTTAGATCCTTGTGCATGCTTGTGTGTGTGTGTGTATGTGTGGGGTCTCAGGGGGTATGCATGCAGGCGTGTGGGGGAGGGTAGGATGTGGGTACATGTGTGAGGAACGTGTGTATAAAGGGGGGTCTAGAGAAGGCTAAATGAAACCCTGGCTTCAATGGCTAACCAGGAGGAAGGATAGGAGGGGCTGCGTGCCCAGGCAACGTTCCTGATTCAGGTCCCATCACCACCTGGGTCACTGGGGTATCTGATGTCCTCCCTGACTCTGGTCTTCTCAGGGTGCTGAAGTCAGCAGTGCTCCAGGGTGGTGGCCACCCTGCCCCCAGCTCCTGTTTATCTCACAGGCTGCTCTTGCCAGCAACTGTATCAGTCTGGACTCAGGATCACAGAGAACATTCTAGCATAGCTGTTGTTTTGCTCAGAGATGAGAAGAGCCTGGTGCTTTTGTTTTGTTTTTTTGTTTTTTAATCAGTTTTCCGAGGGAGGGCATGGGGATATAGTCGAGACCAGCAGTGCCCAGTATGTGTAGAGCAGCCACTGGGGTTGGAAGACAAAGGCAGGAGAGAATGCAGAAGAGTGGAAAAGACAGGAGCAGGGCAGGGACCAAGGAAGACAGGGGTCCCTGGAGACTGTCTGCTTTATACATCTGCACATGCACAGATGCAAGGGTGATGAGTCACATGACTGACCCTGGAGTCATGTCACATGTAGCCCTGGATAGCAGATAAAGAGGGAAGAAGGGGGCCCATTGTAATTCTGTTCCAGAACTAAGGTCTGTGCACCTTGAAGGAAGGCTCTACGATGCACTTCCCTGTGCCCCCCATGGAATGTGCCAACCCTGAACTACTAGTCTAGTTCTCTTGGGCCCCTAGAGGCTGTCCTCTCCAGATCTGCTTGCAAGCCAGGCTGTGTTGGCCTAGCAGGTGCATGCGATGCATCCTCCACCCCTGCAGCCTGAGGAACTACACTTCCCAGCATTCTCCAGCAAGCTGCAGACTACCCCTTGAGCCTACATATCCCTTTAGGCCTAGACTCAGACCCAGGGTTCTATAGGTGACTGACAACTCCTCATTCCATCAGGGCCCAGAGGACCAGGCTTCCTAGACCCCGTCATCACAGGTCACCAATTGCAGGAACTGTGGACCTGTGAACCTGGGAGGTGTCCTCGCAACTCAACTGCTTCCTTCTTCTCTGCTTCCAAGGTTTTATTTACTTCCTGGGACAGAGGCAGGGCTCTTGCTCAGATATTTCATGGTGCCCCACTTGCAACCAACATTGCTTTAGAATGGGGGCTCTATCAGAAGGCCTGCCTGGGGCTCACCTAGAAAAGGCTATTTCCCAGCGGGCCTCTCTAGCAGTCTCTCACATTGCTTGTGCGCACACACAGCTACTGCGTGGCCCCAAGGAGCTGAGTCTTTCTACACCCACCTTTCCTAGAAGAGAGTTGCTATCATCACAGAGGGAGCAGCATAGCTCAAAGAGGGATGAAAGAGAAGCCCAGAGCCTTCCCTGGGCGCTGCTAATCCCCAAGGATCTAGAGGCATGGCTCGTATGCTTGTTGCTCCATGACTGTCCTCTCTGAGGCTTGGGAGTGAGTGGGTGTTGACCTGTACAGGACATGCCCTTGAGGAAGAAGGTTCTTGCCCCACCCCTACCCTGTGATGGTAAGATAGATGGATATAGACCTATGTCAGTGAGGAGTCATGGAGCGCAGGGGGGTGAGGCACAAGCCACAGCAAGGCATGTGTCACCTGAGGTTAACTCAGGAGAGAGCCCTTGGCCACTTCCCAGAGAAAACAGGCAGTCCAAGGCTGACCCTTTCCCGGAGGCTGACTTCTGAGTGCTAACTTGGCCCCAGTCCAGGCTGCTAGCACCAGGCTTGGGGAGAGTGCATCTCATCTGACTTTCTTGCTAAAGATACAACGCATAGCATAGAAAGGATAGAACAGCTGGATGCTGGGGCATAGACCTGTAATCCCAGTACTTAAGAGGTTAAGGACAGGAAGATCAGGAGTTCAAAGCCAGCCTCAGTTCCATGAGGCCCTGTCTCAGAAATCTCAAACCCAAAGGTGAAAGGGTAATGGGCTACTTAGAGGCACAAGGTAAATGGGAAACGGAAGCCAGGAGTGGGAGGCTAGATCTAACACCTACCAGGAAAGTCACTTACCTCGGCTGATCCTCTGCTTTTCCCCGGAGAGGATGCCGGGTGTGTCGATGACACTGATACTTTCTAGCACGGCATTGGGCAGCTGGGCACACACAAACCTGCACAGATGGTGAGAGGAAAGCTGCGGTAAGCCGCTGAGGCAACTCATTGGCTCAATCTCAAGGGTTCACTCATCTGACCCTCCCATGGGCCACAGGGTCCCAAGTCCCATGGTGTGAGCGTGCTAGGTATAATAGCTGACCTCACGAATGAGTTACGGTTCTCTTCTACCTGCTCTATCCTGTTTTGGAGTGCTTTGTATGCAGGGTGCCTGGTAAAATGTTGGCTGGCTAATGGGGCTACTCCATAAATGATATCCTATCTCCCATGCATGTCCAAAGCCCTGACTTAATGCTTGTGGCCTCAAGTCATTAATGATCCCAGGCCAGCCACTTCCTGCCTTGGAAGGCTTTACTTAGCTTGGCCAGCTCCTGATGGCCAATCAGAACTCTACCTTTGCTGCACAGTGTTCTCAAATCTTGAGGTCTACACACAGTCAGGGTAAGGGGAACCCCCTTCTGGCTTGTCCGTTGGTGGCCACCACTGTACATCCGGTACACGTTGTCACCTGCAAGCCTCATTTAGCACAAGATAGTAAGCAGGTGGGTACAGAGCAGAAGCCCACAAGCCCACACGAGACCATACGGAAAGCCACTGCAGTATACCTGGAGATCTGTTCTTCGAGAAATTCCCAAGGTGGTCCCGAGACAGTCTGGGCTCATACTCTAAACCCTTGGTGTCTAGATCCCCATGGCATAACTGATTTTCATCCCTGTCCCTGGTGGAGGCCAAGATGCTATGTATACACAGCAATGACAAGCCAGGGTGCTGCGGAGGGGCCAGCATCCCAAAGTCAAAGAAGAGGTTGTTAGAGCCCAGGCAGAAAGATGGCTTTTGGGGAGGGCTTCCTGAGGGAGGTACCACTGGAGCTGGTCTTGAGAGATGGGTCATACCACCTCAGTTATTTCAACATCCAAAGGTCTAGCTCCTCCAGACATTGCCGTAGGATGGCTGCCTAGCCTTAGTCAGGAGGAACAGGGATGGGTAAGAACACGGTGTGAAACAGGACTGCTCCTTGGCACAGGGAAGGGGAGCAGCAATCTATAGTTAGCACCAGGCAGAGGAATGGTCACCACTGGCAGGCCCCAGTTGGCCACACCAGCCACTGTCTTAGTGGTTCACGCAACGTACTGCCCATTCGCCATTTAGTCCTACACTGAGCCCCTTTCTCTCAACCTTCTCTGCCTGTGTTTTTCTTTCTCTCTTCAGCTTTCTCTTCCTGGAACGTTCTTTGTTCACCCATCAGTTCACGCCCATGTGGAATGCCATCTTTTCCACAAGGCTTCCTGGGTTTGCTCCCCCTAAGGTGAGGAATCTTCCTGCCCATGGTGCCCCTGGACTAGACTCAGTCTGTCATCTCTTGATGATCTCACGCAAGCTGCTGCCTCTGATGCCTAGAGCCTCCTGTAATAACACACGCACTCCGCGCCCTAGCAGTGAGCCTGGAAGATAGGACAACCCTTCAGACAGTCACTCTGCTTTCTTCCCTCTGGTCTTGCTTCACCAGAGCAGCACTGAGCAAGTCCCTGTGGCCAGGAACCATGAAGCAAGACCTCACATGGGTCTGCTCCTTCAGGCTAAACAAAAACAAACCCATAAAAACACCCCCACATATATGCTCTTTATAAATGACTTTCAGAATATTTTAAATTATATTTTTCTACAGTTAAAAAAAATCGGTTCAGCGAGACAGACAATGAAACAGTGTCTCTCTTCATCCTTCTCCCCTCATTCTCAAGTGTAAAATTGACACAAGCACGGCTGCCCACCCTCTGTGCGCTTTAGCTCTCTCAGGTTTTCTTTATACATTTGCAGGAAGAGAGTGGGGCATAGAGATTTTGCAACTTGCCTTTTGTCATCTTTTAGAGACAGCAACACTGAAAGAGTTTGTGTGTTGTTACCCAGACTTGTACTATCCACACACTTCCTTGGTTTCAAAAGTCAATCATAGAGTTAGTAGGAACCGCTGGTTTGGTTAATGACGTAAAGGCACTCCTGTCAGGAATGTGCTGGCTACTATGGTAGTGACATAAATCTGTCATCATAACTGACCGCCTATCATTACATATAGATACTACTATCATTGGAAGCAGTTACCCTGAAGGGGATCTAACCACTAACCTTGCCCTCCATCTCTTTTGATGACTGACTCTGTGTACCCCAGTTTCTTCTCCTCCTGCACCTGGAAGCCAGCTCACCATTGCCTCGGAACGAAGCTCCTTAGCTGACTCACATTCACTCACTGCAAACTGAGACATCCAAAGTGGAATGCATCATATCCCCATCCACCCCCCCCCCACCCCACTCCCGGCCTCAGTCACTCCTGCTGACTCGTTCTTTTTACATCATCTTCCTGCAACACATACCTATTCTGTGCTTTAGTATCCCATGTGCCTCTCTTCCCTTTTACCTGGACCAGGCCTTCCTCACTCAGCTCTAGAAAGCAAGAACTACTGCCCCAAGGCCCCCACCAGGAGGCACCTCAATACCTACCACCTCAATCCATTTATGCTGATTCAACTTTCTTTTCTAGGCATCCACGCCCACCTCCTGAGATTCTCTCCCCAGACCTTGTCCTCCCTGGCCCTGCTTTGGAAACACGTCCTACCAGTTTGCATTCCACACTGCTTAACAGGCCACCTGTCCCATCTTGCCTTAGAGTATTATGGGTTGCATGTCACTACAGGAACATTTACAGGCCAAGAGACACTGAGAATGCCTCTGGACAATAAACCTCAATTTATAGAGATAAATAAATACAGCCATATCTCAATTTCTAGAGATAAATAGTGCCAGTAGGTACCCATTTCTCTCAATGAAAGAATTAGAAAGTCAGTTTAAGATTGACTTTTTCATTTTAAATACATGTTTACATATGTGTCTATGTTGGGGCACGTGTATATGAATGCAGTGTCTATGCAGACTAGAAGGCAGGGTGCCGTCCTCTACAGTGAGCAGCTGGAGGTCAAAGCTGTAAACAGAAGTTAGGTCCTATGCTCTTAAGTGCTGAGACATCTCTCCAGACCAGGAATCAAATTTAAACAAACAAACAAACAAACAAACAAACAAACACCCACATAATAACTAACCATCCTCCCACAATGTAACATTTCTGTTAGTTACTATGTATCAGACACAAAGTACCTTCTGTTCGGTACCTCACTCACCTCTGCTTCTGCTCCTCACACAAGGATCTACCCTTACTATCCTCTTATCACACGAACAAAAGCGAGGCAGAGAAGTGTGGCGACTTGTGCAAGAGCCACAGTTCAAGGTGGCATCTGGTTCCAGGCCCACCCAAAGCCAAAGCCCATAGCCTCTGCTTTTACTTGAAATATTTCCAGTGAGAAAAAGGAGCTTTGAAATTGTGTGGAATGCATGTGTAAGTTGGGTTAACTGTGTTAACAAGCATGACCAGAGGACCCATCCACATTCTAGTTAAACACAGTTATAATGTGAGGGTCCAGATTATCTTGGCAAACACTCTAGAGCGGCAGTTCTCAACCTGTGGGTCATGACCCCTTTCGGGGTCAAACCACCTTTCCACAGGGGTTGCTTAAGACCATCAGATAACATACAGATATTTGCATTATGATTCTTTACAGTAGCAAAACTACAGTTCTGAAGTAGTAATAAACATAATTTTGTGGTTGGGAGTCACCACAACATGAGGGAGTGTATTAAACAGTCGCAGCATTAGGAAAGCTGAGAGTCACTATTCTAGGGCTTTCTCTACAAAAAGCCTCATGATGACCTTGGTATTTTCAGGCCTGAACTTGTCCTAGGGGAAGGGAGGTGACCTGCCCAAGGTCACATAGGAGCTTGAGAACTAAGGCTCAAATACAAGACCTCTTCTGTGAGACCAGTGTTCTTCCCAAGTAGAACATTCTGGAACAAGAAGGAACCTTCTATTGCTCCCTTCTGCTTGGACAAATAATCCCAGGCATGGCATAAGCAAATACTTGGAACCTGTGGTGTGCTTTAATGCCTTTACTGGGAAAGGAGTAGGAGCACAGGTAGGGACACATGATCCAGGTCACCTTCCCATGTCCTTAATCAGCTGGTATCAGCCGGAGTTTACAGTCTGATAGGCCATGATGACTGACTCAGTCCCACTCAGGAGTCCGCCAAGAAGCTGGTACAGGAAAGGCACACTCTCCCAGGACCACACCCCCTCTTCTTTCAATCCCCTGTGCTCCAAAAAGAGGCAAAGAGACCACCCAGCTGTGCATCCCCATTCCGTGGCCCGACCCACCTGTTCAAGAACGCGTTGCCGAAGGCGTTGAGCTTTCTGAAGGGTTTCTTGGGATCCACCACCAGGGCGTTCCCAGGGATGATCCCCTCTACATCTCCTTGCATTACTGCTATGAAGGAATCAGTGGTTGGCTCAGGCCCAATCCTCATGCCTGGGAAATCCTGTTCCAGCAGGTACCTGTAGGACAGAGTAAGTCACATGTAGGCATGGTGTTTGTGAAGGGCCCGTCTTTGTCTGTTACACAGCTGGCCATGCACGGATTGTGGGAGACGGGCAACTTCACAGCACCCCCTGAGCAGAGGAAGTGGAATTTTAGCTGAACTTCACACACATTGCTTTCTTGGTCCTTTTCCCTTCCCTGACTCAGGAGCGGGGGAAGGAAAAGCAAGGTTTGGGTTGGGAAGTAACCCATGGATTGAAGTTGATTCCTAACTAGTATACCGCAGACTTCACAGCCAACATAGCCAGCTGAAATTCCCACACATAGGCACAGAGTTGGACGATCCCAAGGCTCTTCCGGCTTCTCAGAGATCACCAAAGAACTAGTCAGGTGTATAACAACTCATCGGCATGAAGGGAAAACCATGAAAAATGAATTCCAGTCAGTTTACCCTAGATGCTGGCTCTTCTCTCTAGTCTTTATTCTTTGTATTCTGTAGCCTTCTAGAAATATCCCACGTATACATGTGCTGTAGTCTCTGTGCTTAGGCATACATATATATCAGTGACTGAAGGTTTTTCTTATTATGTTTTCATTTATAGTGTGTGTGTGTGTGTGTGTGTGTGTGTGTGTGTGTGCGTGTACATGTTGACATGTGTCACTAAGCATCAGAGGATGCTTTCATGAGTTGGCTCTCTCATTCCACTATGAGTCCTGGGGATTGAACTCGGGCCATCAGGCTTGGCTGCAGGAGTTCTTGCCACTGAGCCATCTCACTGGCCCTAACTGAAGTTTTTAAGCAGTTTACACCTTTCTTTCTTGTCACTATCCAATTGATGCAAGCTTCTAGTATAAGATTATATTCAAGACACCTTGTGTTGTACTTCCGCAAGACACATTATCTCCGTTGTGTCCTTAGGCATTGGGTATTTTTGCTGCCAATATTTCAGTTCATGGAGAGGTTTTTGGGTGGCTATTCTAACTCCTTTTTATTTTTTTCTTAAGTGTTTGGTTTTTATCTTCTCTATCTGATGTGGAATCACCATTCGCCTTTTATCTACTGATGCTTTTCTACTGCACTTGACACCTGTGCGCGCGCGGACACACACACACACACACACACACACACACACACACACACCACCCGCAGCTTGTGCAGACTTGGTAACCACAGAGGATGTTGTGCAGCCAGTAGGTAGGAATTTACATACTCTGCAATGATTATGCAGATAATAGCCATGCACGGGTTTCACTTTACGCTTAACATATTAGGGAGACAGACAGCAACCTAGATTTACTTTATCTTTGTTAATAACTATGTAGAATTCCATTATCTGGACTGTTACATATGTGGGGTTTTTTTTTTTTTTTAATTCCTATTGATATCTGGTTTCTATTGTCTACAGGGGGAAAATGGTAGAACAGGAGTTGACACATTATCTCTCAGATAAAAGGGAAGCAGAGGAAGAGTGGCTGCCTATTTTTATGGGGTGGTTTCTAATGAGCTCGCTTTCTACTTTCTGCACCTGACTCTGCTTGGCTCATGCAGGGCCCCAGGCAGGTGCCTTCCCTGCTTTGAGCCTCATGGTCTGTTCCACTAGGAGACTGGCCAATGCGATCTTCAGAGTTTCTTCTGTTGCCTGGGCCACTGTGCCAGGAATAGGACTCTGAACTATATCTTTTGCAGCCATTTATTTCCACTGTTTGGTGATGGGCACCCCTGAGGGAGCAGGGGGATGGTTGCTTCTGAAACTCTGGCCATGGTACAGCATGCCAGGTACCTCTCTATTTTTCTTGAGGCCTGGGCAGCGAGAGCCCAAGGCTACCTGTCTCCCTCACTTTGCTGCCCCTCATAGAGGCCAAGAGCAAAGGCGCATGCTTAGCCAGGAAATAGTCACTGAGGACAGTGGACAACAGAGCCCTTTAAGATCCCGGGACACATTAGGACACAGACAGTGGGAGGCTGGAATGAATTAAAGTGCATACATCTGCCCTAGGGTAGGACTGGCCAGACAGAGCACAGTCCCAGAGCATCTTTTTGTGGGCACTAAAGGACAGTGTCTGAGAAACAGAAAGCTACAAAGCAAAGGCCCAGGAACAACGAGAACCGCAGAGGCCCTGCTCTCTGGTCCTTGGTACTGGCTCCACCCTTGCAGAGCATCAGCTGACAGAATCAGGCCTCTATTCTGGTCATTCTAATCTACTCGGTCAGGGACAAGACCTTAGCAATTGCTTCTCATTAGAAGGTCCCCAGCTGATTCAAGCACACAGCCAGGGCATTACAGTGTGCTCCATATTAACCCTGTCATTTTCCTAATAATAACCTCTGACATGTAATAGCAATTCTAAGTGTCACATTCTGATCTGAAAGTCTGTCTTTTTGTTCCCCATGGTGGCACGTGAGGTAGGCAGTAAGGAAGCCAAAAAAGGGATATTGGGCTTTCTTAAAGTAACAGGGCTGGAATCCAAGCCCTATCAGGCAGACATTGGTGGCACTCTCCTACCAGCTTTGACTCCTCTGAGAAACCACCTCCCAGAAAGCTGACCAAGGCCCAAGGAAAGACAAGACAGTTCTAGGGCTAGAGGCCCAGTCTCCCTGGCCAAAGTGTGAGTTTCTTATCTGCCGTCCCTTGCCTCTCCAGGGTGGGCAGGATCCAGGGAGGCCCGCTGGGTTTCCACTGGCTCCCCTGCAGGCTACCTGTGACTTCAGGAACCATTTGGAGCTATACTTTATTCCATGGTGCCTGGGCTGGGTTGCTATGGACTCTGTCCCCAAGGAGCCTGTGGAGCAGCTGCAGCAGCCACAACTGCAGAGGAAGCTGTAGATCTGCTCAGAGCCCAGCTCTAAGCAGCAGTCAGGGAAGCTTGTGAGTCTTGGGTTGCCTTGCCCAACAGCTGCGAGTATAAAGGAAAAGTTTCTTCCAGTCAGAGAACTTGGGATGAAGCTATAGACAGCCTAGGATTCAAACCTGGCATTTGGATTTAAGAACCGATGTTTTTAATTACCATACCCATTGTCTCCTTTCACCAGCCAAGCCTCCTCCAGGAAACCAGGAAATGCAGCCCCTCTAGGGAACTGGCCAAAAATGATGCCCCCTCTCCCAGTCCCACCCCACCATGTGGAACTAGAAACAAAAAGTGAGATATGATTCAAAAGTCTATGATTTGGCAGAAGCTGGATAGAGCCAGGGCCTGAGGGAAAGGGGAGGCATTGGGTCCCCCAAATGCACGAAGACATGTGTCTCCAGAAACTCAGGCCCTGCCTGGGCACTCCATCCCAGTGACTGCACATAGCACACAAATGGTGAGAGGAGCAGGTCCTGGCCCTGCGGTTTTCAAAAGGACACTTAGGCACCATAAGACTGGATTCCCAGTGAGAACCTGTGTGTTGATTTGGGAAAGTCCATGTTGGCGGCTAACTCCTCTGCAGACCCATGGAGAAGGTGTGACGAGCAGGGATGCGAACTCCGGGCACAGCTGAACTAGACGGATGGAAAGAACAGTTCTGAGGCCGCCTCAAAAATGCCCAGAATGAATGAGGCCACAACAGCAATAAGCTATGTTCTTTAGAGGGCGTCTCAGATTCCAGCCCTGGGAGACATGCTGTACTCAGCAGATGAACAAAGGGTGACACTGCCCAGCCTTAACAGGTCAGTGTCCTGGGGAGTTGTGGAGCCACCGCCTGAGGTGGCTGGGCAGAGGGCCCTGGGCTGGGTCTGCTGGCCTTTTATACTCATGTGACTAAAAACTTGCTGATCACATATGGGTCTGGGGAAACCCAGAGACCGAGGAGGCCAAAAGCATGCTCAGAGGCTGCAGTCGGGCCAAGCAGGGAACTGGATGGGATAAATTCTCAGAGACATTTGGGTATGGCTTGTGGCACCGGGTGCCCCTCAAACAAAGCCACCACTGTGTCCAGAAAGGAAAATCTAGTGAGGAATCTCAGGCACTTCTTCTTTACAGGGTGTGGGACAGATCGCCTCTGTTGCTGGGTGAAAACATTCCCACAGCTGTGTAAAAAAAGAAAAGTTAATTCAAGCCTGGGTGGGACCAGCTGATGGGGGCACATGAAATAAGGATGGACAGAGCACTCCTTATTCTGTGTTATGCTGATGCTGTGTTTTGAGCTTCCTCTGTGTGGCCATTACTATTTACCTATATTATCTCACGTAATCAGCTTCACCGGTGCCGTGACAGGACAACATTAACTCCGTTTTACACTGGAGTCTGTTGAAAAACATTACATCTAAGTTCAGGGCCAAATTCGAGGTCCCAAACACTGAAAGGATTTTGGAATCTCCTCTCCCCTGCCATCCAATGCAAAATAAATAAAGGCTAAACCATAAAATATGTGTGGGGAAATTCAACACAAATCTGAGTTTTTTTTCCCCCAGGAGGGTGATTTTTCTTCATATGCTTCTTAACTAGAAATTATTTCATAACATTTTCCTCATTTTTTTTTTTTTATGCCCTGCTTAGTTGGCAATCTTAGTATGTGGTCTGCTTTGCTGATGACCTAAGTATGCAGGGTAGGGCAGAGAGCCAAGAATCTCAACCAATCTTGCCTTTCGGGCACCCATCTCTGCAGCGAGGAGGTGCAGACTGAGCAGCTGTTGGCACTAGCCCTGGGTAGGGAAGGAAGTGTAGAGGCTGGGGAGCTGCAGACACTGCTGCTGGAGGCTCCAGATTAGGTGCCCTAAGTCATCTGAAGGACCTGTTGTTTTCTTTGGTAGCTGAAGGACCCACACAACTCTACCCCCGGCATGACCCTGGACAGGTTGCTCAAAAGAGCAGCAGGACCAGCAAGATGGCTCAGTGCAGGAAGGAGTCTGCTGCCAAGTCTGACAGCATGAGTTTGATCTCTGGCATGGTGGGAGGAGAGAACCCTCTCTGGCGAGTGGTTCTTTGACCTACACATAAGGTACACACACAAACGCACAGAGGCAGGCACGCATGCATGTACAACTTAAATCAATGGGCAAATAACTGAAAATTTTAAAAGAATAGCCTCCATCTTCCTGGCTTATAAAACAGAGGAACACCTGACTTCTAACTATGACAGCTAAGAGGTTAAGCCATTTGAGATAATACACACACGTTTTGGGAAAACAAGGGATACAACAGACTTTTCCACAATGACACAAACAATAATTAGAGAAAATGAACCCTTCAGTGTTGCCTGTAGGTACTTGGCACATTCCTACCAGATGTTTTTGGTTTTAAAAATGAATGTAGGAGCCAGGTGTGGTGGCGCACAGCTGTAAACCCAGCACTTGGGGAGGCAGAAGGAGGGAAAATCTCTGTGAGTTTGAGGCCAGCCTAGTCTACAAAGTGAGTCCAGGGCAGCCAAGGCTACACAAGAGAAAGCCTGTGTCAAAAACAAAAACAAAAACAAAAAAACAACCAACAAAAACAAAACAAAAGAAGAAAGGAAGGAAGGAAGGAAGGAAAGAAAGAAAAAAGAAAAGTTTACTGTGTTCCCCAGGAAAACTGGCCACGGAGCCTTGTACAAGGACCCTCAGCTTTGGGAAAATGTGCTTGCAGCAGCAAGACAGTTTGGAGCTCGGATTGGCTGGATCCACCCCATGACAAGCCTTCCCATCTGGGACACTACTTACTCTGGCATCACATTCCTCCTTGGCCCTTCTGTGGTATGGAGAAGCAGGATGCCTTCGTACCTTTACCAAGGTGTGGTGGTGCTGGAAAGAGGCTGCCCTACCTCCTGAGGGTCATCCTCAGCTAGAAAGAGGGAAGGGACTGATACCACTCCCCACCACCACCACCATGGTGCCTGGCACTAAACGGTGAACTGATTCTGAGCTCTCCTACTCCCAATAGGTGGTCACTAAGATTCACGTAGTATGGATAGGGACATAGCTCAGAGGGACATGGAAGTGTGACCTGCCTTATTCTTCCTTGTCGGTCTTTTGGCTAAGAAGTAGGGGAGGCCATGTTCTGCTGACCTAACCCAGGTTATCCTGGGTCAGGACCTTTGTCCTACAGCCAGTAGGAACGGGACGCAAACCTTTCTCCAGCATTGTCTCTACTGCCTTCCAGATGCCCGGCTTTAAGGTGATGCCTGAACTGGATCTGAGGCAGGCAGACACGGTGTCCTCATCTAGTCTGAAGCTCGCTCCCTTCAGTCACTAATGAGCCTTCGATAAAAGCAGCTGAATATCTACCCAGCCCCACTTCGAGCCCAGCAAACTAGGACCCTGGACTCTAAAAGAATGTCCTTTGACTAAGGATGGCAGAGCACCGAAGCGGTGCAGGCACTGTTACAGGCAGAATTGAATCCACAGATGAGTGGGTCTCTCTGGGATGGTGGGTGGCCTCTCTACCTGTGATTTCTGAGAAAGCCATCTTTCCTGAGGTAGCCACAAACTAAAGGCCAGGGTAAAATCTGGGTCCCCATCGCCATCCATCCTGGGGTTGATAACAGATGGAGCCAACAAAGGAAAACACCACATCAGTCACCTTTGGTGGAGGCTGTGGAGTTCTCGAAGAAAAGTGAGCAGCTCAAAGGGCCAGCTATGTTGGTCTCGCTTTGGAACATCTAGCATTCCAGTGGTCCAAGGCCCACTACAGAAGAGGCTCAAGATCAACCCAGACATTTCAGTGGGGGCTCTGAACCTCAGACCTCCCCACTTGAGCCCAGGCAGGGACCAAGGAGACCACAGTAACGTCTGGTACCTGGACTGGTCCTTGTCCCCCTCTGCCACCAGCAGCCAGAGTAGGCAAAGAAAATAAACAGCAAGAAAGGGTGGCCAGGGCTCTGACAGGTCCAACGAAGGAGGGGCTTAGAGCTTCAGACCAACAAGAGAAACAGCAGAGGCAGAAGGAGGCTGCCAGGGACACAGAGCTACTGTGCTCCAAAAAGACAGACTGTGTTGGAGGGAGCAGCCCACAGACCACTTTATTGTTTATTTTATTACTCTGGGTTGCTGGGCCTTAGGCCAGGGAAGTTATTTCAGGCAGAGATCATAGCACGTTAATTAATTATTAGAAGAATGTCCTTTCTGTGTGTTCTTCTCAAGAGGAGAATTAGACTTCAAGGCGGGCACACAGAACTCAAAGTGGATGGGCACACCGGAGACAAAAAGCCAATAGTGAGAGCAACCAAGGGGGCAAATCCTTGTTTCTCTAGGGGAAATGTTTTTCCCAAGTTCAGGCCTCAGACCAAGATGAGAAGGCTCCCAAGAGTCAGATAAGTGAGTACATCCTGGAGGCGGGGGTAGTGAGGGTTGTGTGTACCACCATCTTGGAAGGCAACTGTAGAATGTGACTCAATACAGAAAGTGTTTTTTTAAAAAATTAAATGTTTATGAAAAATGTCATACAACCTTTGGCCTAGTAATTCTGCTTCTGGGAATCTCTGAAAAAACAAGGCCAATCTGTAAGGAAGATGCTGTTCAGGGTGGGTCCTGCAGCAGCAAATGAGAAACAACCAGAAATACTCAAAAATAGTAGATAACTTAAAAAAGTAAACAGAATCTAAATGAAATATTATATAGCTGATAAAAATGATAATTACATGGGATGTGCTCACACTATAACTAAATAAAATCTGTAGCATACAAAATTACATTCATGGCATGACTCCAACCGAATATAAAATAGCTCTAAGTACAGAAAAGGCAAATAAATTATTTTAAATGGTTTCTCCTGTGCTATAGGTTATGCACAGTTTCTTTTTCACATTTATTCTCTTAACTTTCTACTAATAAATGAAACTGTTGGGTTTAATGAGAAGAAGGAAAATATGTGCAGTTTGGTTTGAGGAAACCCTCATGTTACAGCCCCCCTCAGCCTACTAGACTACTGACTCTTCCCACTGCCGCCTTGCTCCATGACTCTCTCCAGAGGGGAAACATCTTTGGGTACATGAGCTATATTCAGTTCCTGTTGTGAGTGGGAAGGGGGCCCTAGGACTAGGAGGATAGGAAAAGATAGGGCTTTGTCTCCCTTAGCCTTCTGTCTCCCTCAGATAAGGGACACTGTGGGACACCTCACTCTGCCATTTTCTTAGACTTAGTAACAGCCAGTGATGACTCAGGCGAAACCAGGAGAGCATCTCACACAAAGGCACTTCAACTTCTCTGTTGCTTGGACACTCTGCTCTTCAAACACTTGCCTTTTTCTTCCCTCTCACTTTGTAAGATGGCCGCTGGGAACTCTCCAGAGTTGAGGCTCTGAAGAGGCTCAGGCACTGAAGCCACCTGGCAAGTGCCTTTGCTGTGGGAAGGAGAGGTTCCAACAGCTTAATGTCCTCAGGGTGGTGACCAAGGACGATCAGAGGGCCTGGGCAGGCTGTATAAAGCCAAGAACAGTTTGCAGATGGCCTACACTTCCCCTGAGGAGTAAACCCAATAGGGTAGAGGGCAGTGATCACAAGGGAACCTGTGTACACAACCCAGATATTACTGAAGCACCAATTGGTGTTTAGTAAAATTAAGGGCTGATCGTGAATCCAAGATTCTCCCTCTGTGTTCCCAGTTAATCCACTTAAGACCTCAGGTAAATTTAGGATATACAGGTAGCTTTCTAAAGAGAGCTCTACAGCTTTTATTAGATTAAAAAAAAATAGAAAAGAAAAGTGATTTAGACTTTTGAAAAATAAAGTGAAAAAGCAACGGATTCATCTCTCATGTTTAAAATATATTAGAGGCGACAAACCATGACCCCCAAGTCCTCACATTAGAAATCACTTGACCTTGCAAAGCTACAGGTCAAGTTGACAGCCCAAGACTGTCCACTCCACAAAGACAAATGACTTGGTGCATTGGTCAGACAAGACAGGTTAGCACGATACACGCACTGCTCCCCAAAGCTTAGCACCGGAGAAAATTAGTACCTAGAAAATTAGTCACCAGGATGTCAACTCCACTGCTCTCCTCACCAGACAAAGCACATGGCTTTGTACGTCACAGATGTCAACCCAGAAATAAGAGGCCCACTGCTTTCAAACCCTCTATAGATGGGTACCCTTGTCTCTGGGAGGACACCCAAACTGAGAGTGTGAGTCTCAGCCTGGAAGGCCATAAACACTCCCCAATCTTTGGAATATTTGCACCTTTCAACTTTTGAAAAAAGCAGAAGATGAAGAAAGGCCTGTTCTGCAGAGTTAGGGATACGCCTGACTCTGGTGGAAAATACAAACCTCTCTCTGAATGCTTGCAGCCCTCTTCATGATGCCTCCAGCCTCCAAATTCTATCATCCAAAGGAATGGAAGATTCACTATTAAAATTACATGTATTTAGCTGGTATTGCCTCACATGCACCTAGGGCTGCGTCCAAGGTCTGTATCCACACCGTGAGGCTCTGAACCATCACTTAACCTCCCCATCACCTCTGCTATCCCACCTGCAAAGTCAAGGGGCCGGCTGAGGCGTGCCAGTATTTCCTCTACTTCTGCGCATCTTTAATATTATTATTGAACTGTTATGATCACAAAAGGAAACCAATTAAAAGCATTCTGCTTCTGCACTCCACACCTTTTGAGTCTCTAAAACACAGACTCAAAAAAGCTCTGTTAGAGAGAAGGAAAAAATGATAAAAGAACCAAGTGGCCTCAGAATGCCCAGTGACCATTGAGACCAACTCAGCTACAAAGCTAGGTCTCCCCCTTCCATTGCTGAGACCTTCACAAGACAAGAGGAGAGGTCCTAGCCAAAGGGAGGGTTATAACACCCTCCCCTGCGTGAGGTGCCTGCCTCCTTCTGTGCCTCAGACACAGACAACAGTGCTGGTTCTGTGTGACCAAGGGCTCTGTGACCAAGGGCTAAGAACAGAGACATCCTGTAGGGCTCAATGGGGGGCTTGGCAGCAGGGTCAGCTTTTGAGACCTCCCACAGGAATTTCTTCAGAACCCTTAATGGAAGACTTTCCAGGTCCCCCTGAAGCCTCAGCGCCCAGCTGCAGCTCACCTGATGAAGGTGGTCTTGCCTGTCGAGTACTGGCCTACCAACAAGACCATGGGCTTGTTGTCGAAGTCAGCATCCTCCAGGGCGGGGGAGTGGAACTCGTGGAAGCGGTAATACTCTTCCAGGGGCAGCAGCTTGGTCTTGTATAGTTTCTTGAGCCCCTCGCTCACCGTCTGGAAGACCTCAGGGTCCTTCCTGCGGCGATCATCGTTACCCAGCCAGCTGAACATCTTGGCAGCTTGGGGAAGGCTCCCGGGAGACGCACCCGCCTCGCTTAAACAGCGCCGCCTCCTCTGCCACCTTACCGGAGCATGGGGCTCAGACGCACCATGGCCCGGGCTGACCCAGCTGCTGGACCCAGCCCAGCCCCTGCTTCATCGGCAGCTGGGATGGGGAAGAGGATGGTGCGGGCTGAGCCAGGAGAGCTACAGCGGTGGAGATGAAAGGTGAATCTGCTAGGAAGCCAGTGTGAGGGTCCTGGGTTTCCCTACATGTGGGGCTAGAGAATGCTCAGGCTCCACTGCTGCGGGGCTCATGCAGCTCGGAGTAGACAGCGGCACACACAGCTCAGCATCCGCAGCAGCATCCCGCCGCCCCTGACGCGCTTTTAAATGTCAGACGTGCAGGAAGTCCCGAGAACTGGCAAAGCCCGGCTGGCCCCACGGTCCTGGCGATGTGACGCCAAGCAGGGCGCCGCCATGTCTGTGGGCAGGCACTCTGCAACCGCGCTGACTCTATCTGCAAAATGATGCTGCCAGAGTCCTGTGGGAAAGAGCTGGCGTTTTTTCCCCAGCCCTGGGGATTTGACTTGGGAGCTGTGTCCTCTCAAGGACTGCCACTAAGACAATCTTGACCTACTCTACCTGTTTTAAGACCCAGGTTCTTTGGTTACTGAGGTCAGTTCCCTGGAGACATTAGTATTGAGGCCTATTTAATTGGGGGGGGGGGGGACAAAACAAAACAAAACAAAACAAAACGCTACTGTATTTTCCCATGGTGGATGGAAAGAAGGTGCCCCTGACAGATGACATCAAATAACCAAAAATACCAGTAACTAAACTTTTCACAAGGCCTGGGTTTCCCTCCCTCCCTCCCTCCCTCCCTCCCAATACAAGAGGTAAGACCAGCAAACCGTACACAGGCAGTAGTGCTAAGGGGCAGCAACACAATTTGTACAACTGCATACAAAGCTGAGTCTTTTAGGAGATGCTGCAAGGTACAATTACAGAAGACATGAGAAGAGGGATATGAAAAAAGGAATCATCTTTTGCTTTTTTTTTTTTGTGGTCAATTTGAAGGCATCACAGGAAACACAGCTGTGAGATGCATCTTCAAGGATGAGCTGAGAGAAGAAGGGAAGGCATTTGAGGTCAAGGAAAAAGCCTTTGTAAAGAAAAGGAGCTATTGGTGAATTCAGAGCCATGCGAACAGTTTCCAGAGCTGCGTTTAAGAGTGTGGATGGGATGACCATGGAACAGAAAAGGCATGAAAGGATGTGCTCACCAAGATGAGAGCCAAGCACGAAGTGGGAAGCCCATAAAAATATCATTACCAATAACTTCTGTATCAACAAAATGCTCACCAAATGCAGAAGAAACATCCTAGCGCTCTAGCAATGCCAAGGACAGTGGCAGAACATCAGCCAGGTGTGACAAAGGGTGGGACGCCAGCAATGGACAGACATAATGACAGTATTAACACTCACCTAACCAGCGTGATGGCAAATCTTCCTTCCCTACTAAGGTAGAGGGCTCCTTCTGCCCTCCTTTCAGCAGACAGGACAGGTAGCTACTGGACTAGGTGGGGCTGAGGAGACAAGGAGGAACATCATCTGGAGGAGTGGAGGCTGGGAACAGCAGCAGTGGGAGAGGAGGAGAGGACACAGACAAGAGGCTCTGGGGCCGGAGAGATGGCTCAGCGGCTTAAGGGCACTGACTGCTCTTCCAGAGGTCCAGAGTTCAATTCCCAGCAACCACATGGTGGCTCACAGCCATCTATAATGTGATCTGATGCTTTCTTCTGGCCCGCGGGTATGGTGGCAGAGCACTGTATACATAATAATAAATAAAACTAAAAAAAAAAAAAAAAAAAGAATCAACAGTCTGATAAACAGTGAAGGAGGAAAGTACAATGACCCAAAGCAAAACCTAAGGCAGGTTCAGATTTTCTGCTGCTGGGAACCAGACAGCTGGAAAAGCTCTTGCCGTGGTTGAGGAAGTTGGCCAGGGAGCAGAGTGAGTAGTTGGAGGATGTGGTTGAGGCACACTGGGGGAGTGGCAGGAGGAGAGGTGTGTTGACACTGTGGGGTTTCTGTTGGGACCATTTGAGAAAGTGCTGAATAGAATTTCCTTAGTTCAGGTCTCTCGACGTTCTTGTTGAACCCCAAAGTGGACTATCTTCTTCTGAGCCCTGTGGCCAGATCTGGGAAACCACTTGGATTCACAGTTTACATCAGCACCAACATGTGAACCCAAGGGGGCACCATGGCAGCCATTTAGTGACCCGGGTGGCACAGGAACATAATTACAAACTGAATTGTCTATGAAAATTAACAAGGTGGAGCTAAAGTGTATATAGAACCACAGACCACGAATAGCTTAGATATTCCATCTGCAAGAAGGATAATAAGGAGGAGAGGGAGGAGGAGAAAACAACAAGAGCAGGAGCTGAACAGAGATTATGGGAACTGGTCCTGGTGGGTGCATTTTCACAGTTGCCATGGGTGACGTGATGTGCTTTTAGCACAGAGATAGAGAAATCCAATGATGACACAGTCCAAATGCCAGCAAACACAGAAACCACAGAAGCTGCAGTGGCGAATGCATGTCACCACAGGTCAGGAAGAAACCCTTAATCAAGACACCCAAAGTACAAACAAAAAGAACAGTAAGTCTGGAATTAGTAAAAATTAAGAAGACTGAAGTAGGAGACTCACGAGCTCAAGGCGGAGGGCTGGGGAGATGGATCAGTAGGCGAAGCTCTGACCGTAAGGCTGGAAGGTGGGACGTTGGCTCCCCAGATCCCGCATCAAAGCAGGGTGGGTGTGGTGAGTCCCCTGTAATCTCAGCTCTCAGGCAGAGACAGGGGAGTCCTGGAGCAAGATGTCTAGCCTGACTTAGCCAAAACTGCAGACTCTGGCTTCAACAAGGTGGGGAGCGACAGGAAGACACGCAGGGTCGACTACAGACCTCACATGGATGCGTGCATGCATTCACACTCAGTGCTCCACATGCATGCCCAAAACCAAGCAGACACACATATGCACAATTGCGTATACCAGATATACATGAATATGTGAAAGAACGTTCCAGGCCTGTGCTGCAGGATGAGTTTCAGGTCCACCCTGACTTGAAAACTTCAACAGAGAGGGGATATGGCTCAGTGGAAAAGCACTTACCAGGAATGTACAAGGCCTTAGGTTCACTATCTAGTAACACACACACACACTCCATTAGACAAAAACAAACTAAAAAATTTCCGTTGACAAAAGCAGCTAGGCAAGTGTCCTGCAGATATTAGGAAAGATGGGGCATCTCACTCATGGAGCAATGTCAAGCCACAATAGCAAGATGGCAGGACACAAGAAACCTGCACCGTCCTGAGCCCGGGGGAGGAGGCAGGGAAGGTAGCTCCCACACAGAGCCAGAGTGTGGCAGATTAAACCAGCTGCTTCAGGAGTCATCTGGTGTTGTCTAGTGAAGCTGAACATGGTCACGTTCTGCTTTCCACCTGTGTCCTGCAGCTTCATTGCGTCTGTGTAGAGAAACTCTAGCATGGGCGCATGGGATGTAAGGGCGAGGATGTCGTGGTCACATTCTTCTTAACAGCCAAAGGTGATAGCAAGTAAATATGCCTCAAAAACAAACTAACAAACAAACCACAAAACCACATGGGTGTAATGAGCCACACTCACGTAATAAGGTGAGTATTAAACTGATGGGAAAATGAGGGAGCTGGACCTATTGACGCTAAGGATTGGGGGAATAAAGACAGAAGTATGCTGATATACCGAGGATAATTCTGTTTCATTAAAGCTTTTCAAACTTGTGTGTGAGTGTTTGTGTGTGTGAGTGTTTGTATGTGTGTATGTGAGTGTGTGTATGAGTGTGTATGTGTGTGTGAGTGTTTGTGTTTGTGTGTGTATGTGAGTGTGTGTGTGTGTGCGCGCGTGCGCGTGCACACACAGATACCTGCTGAGGCCAGAGGAGGGAACCATACTCCTAGTAGCTGGAGTTACAGATGGTTGTGATCCACCTAATGTTGGTAGTGGGAATTGAACTCAGAACCTCTGGAAGAGCAGTAAGTGCCCTTGATCTCTGAACTATCTCTTCAGACCCATTCTTTAAAGTTTTAATTTATGAATGAAACCTTACCATCTCTTTCGTGGGAGTCATCTGTATGGACATAGGTTTTTAAAGAGAAAAACAAGGGATAGGGACCTTTTTGAAAAATGTTGTCCTTTGGGGACAGAGACAGTAAATGGAATTAAGGATGAGTACATAGAGGGCTTTCACTGTATTTGTAATGCTTTATTTTTTTAAATTGAATTATGGTTAATTGATGATTGATTAATTAATCAATCTCTGTGTTCTTTATTTTAAAACATTTGTTCCTTGGATGCACAAAATTGGAAAATTTTCATAATTGTGGGTACAAACTAGAACTGATTTTTCTCTTTTTTAAAAAAACAAATAAAAACAAAACATGTTTTAACATTTTAACAAATTTTTGGTGAATGCATCATCTATTCCAGAAATCAGGAAAAATAGCAACTATAAGAATAATGTGCCTGCCCCCATCCTGCCCCTTGCCACTTCTCCGTTCCTATGGACATCCCTAACTTGAACTGAGTATGTGTGTGTTATTACCTTACTTTAAAACGGATCTCCTTCTCTCTCTCTCTCTCTCTCTCTCTCTCTCTCTCTCTCTCTCTCTCTCTCTCTCTCTGTCTCTGTCTGTCTGTCTGTCTGTCTGTCTCTCTCTCTCTCTCTCTCTCTCTCTCTCTCTCTCTCTCTCTCTGTGTGTCTGTTTGTCTGTCTCTCTCTCCCCCTTCCCAACACACATTGAAGAGCCTCTTAGTTCAGTTTTCATTTAGAGATGTTATAAAAAGTATCCTACCCCCTGTAGTTTCCCTGGAACTCAACTTGTTTCCCATCCAATATTTTGCAGTGGCATTTATTTCTAAATTTCCTTGCTCCAATCCAGCAAGCAACCCCTATGCTGACTCTGTGTGTGTGTGTGTGTGTGTGTGTGTGTGTGTGTGTGTGTGTGTTTGCGTGCTGCACATGTGGAGGGTGCTCAGTCAGACCACCTGTAACACAGTTCAGATTCCGTGTCTGCTTGGTCTTTGATATGCATCTCTGAAGGCAAGCAACTTTGTGTTTAGGCCTCAGCTCTCTAGTTTGCGAGGGAAATGGTGGCAGCACTGTTTGTCTGGATTAAAGGAGAGGATGCTTAAAGCAGGCTTATTTCAGTGCCTGTTCTACCAAGAGTGTCTCTCTGTATCATTAGCTCTTTAGTATAATCACTATAACTTTTATTCACTTCATGGTGTTGCCCTGTATCATGTTTAATAAGCTACTTAATAAACTACTGATAAGGTTAATACTCAATAACTTTAATATTTAATAAGTTACTTAATTAGCTAGCAGCGAATAAGCTATTAGCAGCTCCCTCTGGTTCGTTTGTGTTCTAACTGAGGGTGGTACATTGGCTCCAAGGAATATAATTGCTAATAGTGGGAGCTGTGGCATTTGTGCAATCCTTTGGGGATGCCACTATGAAACGGTCCTTTCTCTACTCCTTTCTCTTCTCTTTGGCACCAAGACCATCAGCTCTGGACAGAGGTAAAGAGAGAAGATGCTAAGGGTAGTGGCGACCTACAATGAAAGCTTGAGCCCTGCTGGGGGGAAGGTCAAGGAGTCAAGAAGTGCCACTCGGGAGCTGGAGAGATGGCGCAGAGTTGAAGGACACTGACTGCTCCTCCAGAGGTCCTGAGTTCAATTCCCGGCAACCACATGGTGGCTCGCAACCATGTATAATGTGATGTGATGCCCTCTTCTGGCTGCAGGTGTATGTGCAGGCAAAGCACTGTATATATAATAATAAATAAATCTTAAAAAAAAAAAAAAGTACCACTCAGGCACTCCTAGACACCTGAAGTCAGGACAATTTTAGGTCTCATTCGTTTTGTTGCCACCCCACTCCTGGAGCCCAACAAGCCTCCTGGAGCCTCCCATGCATTAAACAAGACTAAGACTCCTGATTCTGCCATGCACAGTTCCATAGACACTCTGTCTTCAGTACGTCATTCCTCCATTCCCCGTCTCTCTGGTGGGATGCCTATATCAGGCTCCACCCCACTCTTCAGGGTCAGCTTTCCCATGGGAGTAAACTGTTCTCCTCCTCTCTATTTCCAAGCCACGCCACATGATCCCCATGACGTCATCATCCCACGTCATTGTACATGTATGCTACAGCCACTTATCCTCCAAGCAGAGAGTGTATGCCTCCTGCCTGGTACTATATTTTACCCCCTTAAAAAAAACTCTTAGTTACAGGAGAAAATGCCCCTGGCTAGCCAGTTGCTCCTACTGAGAATCATGTGACTTGTATTATTCGGAGTTGTGCTGCTATAACAGAATACCCCAGGCAAAGTGATTTATAGTAAATATCAATGTATATGCGTATAGTTGTAGATTTTGGAAAGTCTAAAACCCATGGACAATCACTGGCAAGTTCATTTCTGCTACATCATCCCATGGAGGAAGGTCAAAGAGAAATTACGAGAGAAAGATATTAAACTTGAAGCCTCAAGCCTTTTTATAATCAGAACCAGCTAACATAGGAGGGGAGGAGTACCAAGAACCTGCCTTTATGCCATTATGCCCCCAATGCCCACTGTGCCCCCATCCCCTGACAGTTCTGCAGTGGGGACTATGTTTTCAATGGATTTGGTTGGGAAGTGGGTGGAACTTTTCCAAGCCATAGCAGTTGTGTTACCTCTGTTATGAAAGTATCCGCACATGTGTAAGCAGGCCTAATATTATTATTATTTTTAATTTAATTAATTTATTCAGATTACATCTCAATTGTTTTCCCTTTAGTAGTATCCACCCATTCCTCCCTCCCTCCCACTTTCACCCTATTTCCCACCCCCTGCTCCATGTCTCTGACGGAGGGGGACCTTCTACCCCATCATATGATCACAGGCTATCAAGTCTCATCTTGGTTCAGAGTCAGTCCCTGCTCTCCACTCAAATGTGGAGAATGTCCTGTCCATTGGCTAGATCTGAACAGGGGTTCAATGTTTACTGCATGTATTGTCCTTGGTTGGTGCAATAGCCTGAGCAGACCCCCTGGGTCCAGATCTGCCCATCATGGTGTTCTTCTTGTAGGTTTCTAGGACCTTCTGGATCCTTCTATTTTGCCATCCTCCCATACTTCTCTCATCTATAGTCCCAATAGGAAGTCCTCACCTCTATCCCAATCTCCTGATAAGTGAAGACTTTCACGGGACATTCCTTTTGGGCTAGTGTCCAATTATAACTGAGTATATACAATGTGAGTCTTTCTGCTTCTGGGTTAACTCACTCAGTATGATCATCTCTAGTTCCATCCATTTGTTGATAAATTTCAGGATTTTCTTGTTTTTAATAGCTGAGTAGTATTCCATGGTATAAATGTAACATAATTTCTTTATCCATTCTTTGACTGAGGGACATTTAGATTGTTTCCAGGTTCTAGCTATTATGAATAAGGCCACTGTGAACATGGTTGAGCATATGTCCTTGTTGTGTGGTGGAGCATCTTCTGGGTATATTCCAAGGGATGGAATAGCTGGGTCTTGAGGAAGCCCTATTCCCCGTTTTCTGAGAAAGTGTCAGATAGATTTCCAAAGTGGCTGTACTAGTTTGCATTCCCACCTGCAATGAAGGAGTGTTCCTCTTTCTCCACATCCTCACCAGCATGTGGTGTCACATGAGTTTTTGATCTTTGCCATTGTGATGGGTGTAAGATGGACTCTCAGAGTTGTTTTGATTTGCATTTCTCTATGACTAAGGATGTTGAACATTTCTTTAAGTGTTTCTCAGCCATTCGATATTCCTCTGTTGAGAATTCTCTGTTTAATTCTGAGCTCCATTTCTTAATTTGGTTATTTGGTTTGGTGGTGTTTTATTTCTTGGTTCTTTATAAATTTTGGATAGTAGACCTTTGTCAGATGTAGGGTTGGTGAAGATCTTTTCCCAGTCTGTAGGCTGTCACTTTGTTCTGTTGACAGTGTCTCCTGCCTTACAGAAGCTTCTCAGCCTCATGAGGCCCCATTTATTAATTGTTGACCCTAAGGCAGGTCTGATAATAATTCACAATGTTGTTATGAAAATAAAGTAGATGTGTTAAATCAATACAATTTCATACATCCACTACTAATCTTCAACAAACAATAATTTACTTCCCTTCTAATGAATGAATACTGAGTGTTATATAAGAAGGAAAGCCTGGGATGAAAATAGGAAAATGGAGAATTGTAACTTGTGCTGACAGTTTTGTGTCCACTTGACACAACGTAGAATCATCTGAAAGGAGGGAACCTCAATGGATAAAAACGTCTCCACAAGATCCAGATGTGGGGCATTTTTGACTCAGCTCACTGTGGTTCATTGTGACATTAGGTTCTATAACAGCAGTTCTCAACCTGAGTGTCGTGACCCATTTGGGGCCCACATATCAGATACTTATATTAAAATTCATATCAGTAGCAAAATTATAGATATTGCATAGCAACAAAATAACTCTATGGTTGAGGGTCCCCACGACATGAGGAACTCTATTAAATGATAGTAGCATCAGGAAAGCTGAGAACCACTATTGTATAAGAAAACAGGCTGAGCATGCCATGGAGAGCAAGGCAGTAGGCGGTAACCCTCCATGGCCTCTGCATCAGCTCCTGCCTCCAGGTTTCTGCCCTGTTTGCTTTCCTGTCCTGACTTCCTTCAGTGATGGACTACGATAGGGAAGTGTAAGCCAAATAAACCCTCTCCTCCTCAACTTGCTTTTGGTCATGGTATTTCATCAGAGCTATGACAACCTTATAAACCTGAATCTTACCAACCTAAAAGCAGACCAGGGAAGCTCAGGTTTGAGCCCAAGTGCCCAATTGACCAGGAAGAATATTTCCCATAATAGTCAGTATGTACTCAATACCCTACTTAGCAGCTGTTGGGGGTAGCAAGATGATGTCGTCATCCTGTTATCCTGGGTACTGCTATAGCAGAGCAGCGCTCACCTGAGAAACCCACAGTTTCAAGGAAGAAAGCCCGACCCCGGGGAGGCTGTGGAGTATATCTAGTTTTATGAAAAGGTTTGCTGAGTGGGCTCAGTTTTCTCTCTGAGAAGCTTAATTTCCAAAGGTGTGACATTTGTAACCAATAAGACATGTGATCCTTAATTTGAAAACTGCTTCCTCACCTCCAGTGTCATACTCTGCTTGTGACACACGTGCTTCCAAAGAGAAATGGAGCCTTTAAAGTGTCATGTCCTCAAAGTGGAAGGGGGGATGCTACAGAGCTAAATTGAAGCCCAGGGAAGCTGAAAGCTTTGCCTCCTGATTTACCTTTTCTTGAACAGTCTTCCATCCTGGTTACTTTCCCTTTTAGTTTATCAAAAGCTCCAGCTTCTAAGAGGAAAATTAACTCTTGAGGCAGCAGCTATAGGTAGGTGGCAGGTAGGTGTACTGTGAGTGGAGAGGGGCTTGGGTATCCAACCTAAAGCTGGCTAGCTCTGAGCAGAGATGCTGCTGCTGTTGCTGCTCCTCCTCCTCCTGCTCCTGCTCCTCCTGCTCCTCCTTGTCCTCTTCCTCCTCCTGCTGCTCCTCCTCCTCCTGCTCCCCCTCCTGCTGCTTCTCTTGATCCTCCTTCTCCTCCTCCTCATCTTCCTCTTTCTCTTTTCTTCTTTGACAGAGTCTCTCTTCTCTGTAGCCCTGGCGGACTTGGATCTTGCTATGTAAAACAGGCTGGCCTTAAATCCACAGGGATCCTCCTTCCTCTGCCTTCCAAGTCCTGTGATTAAAGGCATCCACCATGATGCCAAGCCTCAGAATTCTCCCCAATCAAAGCAAAACGAGGAACAGGTCTGCGGGTCCAAGCCCAGATAGGCCAGAGAAACATCCAGAGTACAAAAATCTGGGGTGAAGCACAGTGAACCAGAGCAGGTTTCTGAGACTTCCTTGGGTTGGTCCATAAGGCTTCTGTGTCTCTCTATGGAGCTAACTAGAGAAAGCTCCATGGGAGGGGCACTAGCTCCTGGTGCTGGGCCAGTCCAGGCTGCACACTTCATTCATTGCTAATGGGGCTCTTGTTAAACAAACAGGAAGCTTGGAAATGTGAATTGCCAGCAGTTGGCCAATGATCATAAAATAGCAAGGCTATGGCTATCATAAAAATGTCTACAAGTGCACAGAATCTGATAAAGGCAGGAGATAAGAGGCTTATTTAGAAATACAAAAGGAGACAAGAGGGGACTCACAGCCTGTTCTCAAGGAGCTGTCCGTGTCTATACTGGCCTGACACCACTTAATTCTCTGTTTTAATCTTGTATATCTATTCTTTATATTTTTATGCTGAATTTTTTTGTGTCCTACTTAGGTAAATTTTAAAACGCTCTATTGCAAAGACTATCGATTGTATTCCTTATGGTTTCTTACTACACTCAACTTAGAAAGTGTTCCTTTGTCAAAAATTCAAGAAAATGTCTTTCTTCTATCTTTCTTTCTCTCTTATCTTTCTATCCCATCTAATATTAAGGAAGGAGGGGGGAAGGAAGGGAGGATATAGGTTTATAGAATAAAAGGTAGATTATTGAATCTACTAGCTTCAAAAATCTTACATTGGTATTGTAGATTGATGAAAATTTAAGACTTTTGATTGATGGAAATTTAAGACCTTAACTTTTGCTTCACATTGATAAAAACTTAGATTGTATATTGCTATTCATTTTGTGCCTTGTGAGCCTGGGGTTGGTACATATCAGATTCAAACTACAGGAGCTGGTAAGAAATAAAATCGACGAAGGAGAACATCTTTACTGTAGCCTAGCCTCCAATTTAACAAACACACATTTGAAAATATACAGAATCCTGTCTGTCTGACACATGTGCAGTGTATTGTAGGTGTTCTGTTTGGAATCTGTGGGCAGATGATAAGACCGTTCTGAGAAGCTGGGGCCACAGCTGGGCAGGAGGCTGGAGACCTTGTCATCCAGGGTTTTTTTAAGGTGGAAACTTTGTCCCAGCATCTCCTCACTCTTCTTTTATAGATGAGACAGAACTCACCTGTTAAAGATACATGAGACTTAATTGGCAGAAAGCTCAGTGTGCATGAGCACTAACATGGAGCTGCCAAAATGACCATGCAGCTCTCGCTACCTGCAACAAACATAGAAAGTAATGGCTGTCAGTGTCAACAGAGAGCCTGCATGTATGGTGCTCTCAGATGGAGCACCTTAATTCTTGTTCACAGTGTTATCTCCATGGGTCATTGTTCTCCCAGATTAAAAAGAAGAAGAAGAAGAAGAAGAAGAAGAAGAAGAAGAAGAAGAAGAAGAAGAAGAAGAAGAAGAAGAAGAAGAAGCTAATGCTAGGATCCAGTTCTTAGCAGAGAAGGCAGGCAGACATTTTCTTAACTATTCTCTCATGGTCAAGTACACTACTGTCTTAACTGCCTAGTACATTCCAGATGGGGTCTGCAAGGCCAGGAGGAAACAGGCTGCTAAACTTCATTGTGAATACACGAGTATGTTACATTTTAAGATGTGCTATTTGAAATGGACGAATCCAAAGCGATCCACCCACTACCGTGGCGTTGGTCATCCTGGGTTTCAGTGACCACCCAAATGCTGGCACTCTTGAGCATTTCTGCACCCACCCTCAGCTTCCCCTTTGTCTTCTTCACTCTGGGCCACTGTGATCAAGCACTGCAGGCTGACTGGCTTATGAACAGATGTTTCTTTCTCACAGTCTGGCAAGATGAAGTATGGGATCAGGTCTTATTAGAGCCTCTTTCTGATTGTAGACTGGTGGCTTCCATTCCAACGCGGCAGAAGAATGGCTGAGAGTTC
Organism: Acomys russatus; assembly: GCF_903995435.1. NCBI lineage: Eukaryota > Metazoa > Chordata > Mammalia > Rodentia > Muridae > Acomys > Acomys russatus. Next base: position 19,820,833 of record NC_067137.1, read on the forward strand.
TCTGGGTCCATTTGTAAGGGCACCAACTCATTCATAAGGGCTGCTCCTTCCTGACAGAACTCCTCCTCAAAGGCCCCACATCTGTATCACCGTCACTGTGCATATTAGGGCTTCCATTTATAAATGGAGGTGACATACCAAGACTCAGTCTGTCTCACCTTCCTTGATCCAAGCTCTGTTCCTTCACACATTCACTTGTGTGTACCACAGGCAAACATACTCAGTGTCTGGGGCAAAGCCCCCACAAACTTCCCACTAACTGCCAAACCCAACCATTAAGGAATACTCACACTTCCAGCGTAAGTATTGGTGTTTATTAAAAATGATGATTTGAAATTGTCCACTAAGTTAAGCAAAAATATTTGTTATTCTCATTTTAGAGATGATAATATTGTGGCCATCTGTGGTGATTTAGAGGACAGAGGTCACCAGAGCTCTTTCATGGGTTGACAGGCACAGAACAACCTTTTTATGAAATGTTGGGGGGAAATATCTCAGTATAAATCCACACTATGTTCCTTTGGGTGGTGGTTCACGCCCAGATCCTGGGAGGCAAAGGCAGACAGATATCTGAGTTCATGGCCAGCCTGATCTACAGGGCAAGTTCCAGAACAGCCAGAGCCACACAGAGAAACCATGTCTTAAACAAACAAATAAACAGACAAACAAACAAACAAAGAAACCTCACTGTTTCTGATAGGCCAAACCCTACAATTTATTGCAAGCTTTAAATGACATTGCCATTAAAGTGAGGAATTTCCTTGAGAGATCTAGAAGCTTCCATGCTAGAGGTATCTCTTTGAATTGTTATGTGAGAGAACACTGAGGGATGTGACTGCCACGCTGCCTGCTACTCCTATTGGATATGTCACTCTAGTTAGGATGCTGGGAAACCGAGGGCTTGTCACACGTCCTTTCATTGCTTGTCCTTGGCCTCAGGCCAGATGCCTTACTCACCCGCTCACCCTTGAGTCTTGTCACGGTTTGCTGACCATCAGGCCTCCTTTCCTACTGGCGCATTTCCACTGATACAAAGAAGAACCTCTCCCCCTCCACCCCCAACGGAAGGAAGCACAGAAGCCACTCTGTTCTCCATGGCCATCGGTCTTCCCTGTCACAGGCTTCTTAATGCCAGATGAACTTCCTGCCGAGGAAGACAGGCTGGGTCACAAGTCAAAAGAAAAATAAAAAAACAATGAGCCGCAGCAGGCGAGTAAGCAGAGGCAAAACCAGGAGCCACTGGGGAAAATGGTACTAGACACAGAAAAATAGGGCTGGTTAGAGGGGCTCTCTAGGAGACTATTGATTTAGACACATCTGACAATGCCAGAGTATATGAATAACAGAGGCAGAAAATGAGAGATTGTACTGAAAGGGGGGGGGGGAGTGTCTAGACATTTTAATCTTCAAACAGAACGAGGAAGTAAAAGGGAATTGGAAAGGCAGATCGTCCTGCAAGGCCTTTTCTGGTTTCCCTCTTTTGAGCAGCCTTTCTTCTAAGGAATAGGTCATTGCCTCACTATTGTGAGCTCTCTGGGCATTCCAGGAAAACGTTGAGCTGAAAGGATCTCTTTGGTGCCTCATTGTTAGTGGGTAGAACTCTATGTCTCCGCATCAATATTTTTTTAAGTGGACTCCTTGGCCCTCAGCAGTCCATTATCAGTTATGCACACCTTTTGGTGCATAAGGCTGTCACATTTTTCCTCCAATGGTTGTGGGAGAAACGTGTTTTAAAAAGAAGAAGAGGAGGAGGAGGAGGAGGAGGAGGAGGAGGTGGAGGAGGTGAGCATGCTGGACCCATGCATATTGCATGAGCTTGCTACAGACATGCAAATCTACACGACCTGTCTACTGAAATGTTACCCACTTGTCATATGTGAGTGTGTGCCATGTTGTGCCCAAGTGCTATGAAAACCTTCTGCCCTGCTGATATTACATCAGAAGAAACAGTAATCAAAGCAAAAGGTGGGAGAAGAAGTTTTCTGTTTAATCTCAGTCTGGCCAAGATTCCCCTGACCCAAGGCCAAGGAAGTAGCAGTCCAGTCTAGATATTCTGGGGCCCTTGAGGACTTGTTCCTCTAACTCTGCTCTTTACTTGTTTGACTTTCTATAACAAGCATAGCAATACTGCTCAGAGCACCCTGTCTGGTGTTCCCTTTTCCTGTGAGAGAAAGGTCAGCTTCTGCCACCTTTCACAGAATACATTTGTGCCCCGTGGCCAGGAGACCACAAATGATTTAGGAACTGTGGGATGGCAGCCTGCCACCTCGAGTTGGACCTTTAGTATATGTCTGCATCTTCTCGTCCCATGAACCTCAGATGCCCTTGACTTTGCATGGTGTTCTGGTGTTTGGATTATGCCCTCTGCCTGCCCCATTCCCTGCTCAGCATCCCTCACAGTGCTGTCTCCACACCCTTCCGGTACAGAGCACACTTGCTTAATTTGAGTTCACTAAGGTTAGGGCTTTCAAACAAATGCCCTTGGAATTCTAATTAGCTTTCAGATTATTTAGGAAAACAGGCCTCTGTTGGAAAGAAAACACAGCTCATCTGATTTTTTTTATTTCCGAACTTTACAAACTTTAAAGAATTGTTTCCTTATAGCATTCTCAAGAACTATGCATGTGAGGGAATTAATAGAGTGGGTCTTGGAACTTACTTTGGAAGCTAGGAGATGACTTTAATTTCTAAGTTAGCCCACAAAGCCTCTTTTTATTATCTTGGTGGTTTTGGATAACTTTCTACTTCTTCAGGGGTGTAAAGGGGGAACCACTGATTTCTCTTCTCATTCTTCTGAGTTGAGTGCTGTTCTTTCTTTCCCTCTGCTCGGCCTTTGTTAAATCCTGGTTTTTAAAACATAAAGCGAGGGACACCATCAACATATAAAGATCAAGTGGGGGGAAAGGCCAAGGAATAACATACCCTACAAGTTGATTTTTCTCAGGCTTTGGTGTGGTACTCACCAGAACCTGAGGTCCTGTCCATAGCATACCGAAATGAATCCTCTGCAAAGCAATGGTAAGCCCACAATTGTTCAATTTTGTTCTTATCTTTGCACACAAAGGGACTCAAGGTTTGCATCATAGCCATAAGTACACCTTTAGTTTTCCTGTGTAAAGCTGTACCATGCCCAAGCATTTCCAGTGATTTTCTTTTTCTTTTGTTTTTATTTTTCTTTCCTTTTTTTTTTTTCTTTTTTTTTTTGAGACAGAGTTTTTCTGTGTAGCCTTGGCTGTCCCTGACTCACTTTGTAGACCTGCCTCTGCCTCCCGAGTGCTGGGATTAAAGGCACGTGCCTCCACGCTTGGCTTCCAGTGATTTTCAATGTGAGTTTTATCAAGTAGCATCTACGTTCTGTGTGTGCGTGGATAGTTCCGGTACCTACTGTCTGTCATACCAGGCACCTTAACTCATTCCTCAACTGGACCTTTTTACTTCTTGTTTTACTGCCTGAAGTTTTGGAAAATGAAGGGCTCCCTCAGGTGAAGGAATTGTTCTATGTTCAAAGTGAAAATTCATGAGGAGAGAAAGTCATGAAGTCTCCCTGCATCAGTGAGAACAGCTACTATCAAAATGGTTTCTAGTGCTGCAAAGAATTAAGGGCTTTGACTGGAGGATCCAAGGGGAAGGGAAATTGGAGAATACATTTCAGTTAGTGGAAAGCAGATTGGATTGAGACACTTGGGCTCTCCTATAGGACAGTGGAAAATATGCCCTTAGACCAGTGGTTCTCAGCATGTGGGTCATGGCCCCTTTGGGGGTTGCATATCAGGCATCGTGCATATAAGATACTTACACTATGATTCACAGCAGTAGCAAAATTAGTTATGAAGTAGCAATGAAATAAGTTTATACTTGGGGCTACCACAACATAAGAAACTGTATTAATCCCAGCACTCTGGAAGGCAGAGACAGGCAGAACTCTGTGAACTCAAGGCCAGCCTGGCCTACAAAGGGAGTCCAGGACAGCCAAAGCTACACAGAGAAACTCAGTCTGGAAAAAGAAAAAGAAAAAGAAAAAGAAAAAGAAAAAGAAAAAGAAAAAGAAAAAGAAAAGGCTGCGGGATTAGGAAGGTTGAGAACCATTGCCTTAGAAGGTACAATAGACAGATTTGCCTCCTATCAACGTTTGCTTAGTACAGTCCCAAACAGTCATAGAATGTCAAAACAGAAAACTGAGAGTTGGTAGCGAGGGCATCTCTGTTGTGTGTGATTGGTAGGGATTCAGAGAGGGGAGGCGGATTGCTTAGCTTCTTGTAGTTACTAAGAGAATGGGAACCCCACCTCTCTCTTTCCCTCCTCTTTTTTCCCCTTCCCTTTCTCCCTTCCTCTCCTTTTTCTCCTCCTTCTACCATTCCCCTCCTTTATTTTCCTCTTCTTCATCCAAACAAAAAGACACAACTCTTGCCTCAAAGAGAATAAGAAACAGTTTATTCTGGAGTCAAATATGAGTGACTAAGGCTTGGGAACACAAGCTTAGATTACACCCAAATACAGTGTTCCTCGGGTGTGACAATAACAATAAGGAAACATTCTAAATCAAAACACACTAGTGCTAACATTATATAGGTAGGTTATAGCAAAGTCTAGAAACTTCTGCTATGGGCCTTCAATACTTCCTGGTGCCATCCTTAGTTTTTGTGTTGGTAGAGACCCAGTGTCTGTTCCTACATTCCACAAAGATGTTAGGTCACACACAAGGGGGGCGGGGGGAGGTGCAGCAAATGGCCACTTATGGGGCCAACACATTCTAAAATAATATGGCTGTGGACCTGCAATGGCAACGTTCTAATTCTGCACAATAATGGAAGTTCTTTTCAGTGAAGCAGAATGTTTAATGTGGGTGTAGCTTTTTCTTCCTGGGAACCTCAGCTCATATTTGCTCTCTCCCTCCACTTCCTCCTTCCCTCCCTGTTTCTCTCTGTGTCTCTGTGTCTGCCTCTCTTTGGACAGATCCTTACTATTTAGCTTATGCCCCTGAACTCCCTATCCCGCCTCAGCTCTTGAGCATTGGAACTGTAGGACACAACTTCTTCACTCCCTGCTCGGTTTACTGTTTTGTGGCTGAATCCATCTTTCTCAGAGGAGTCACTTATTTCCTCCCATTACTTTGCCTCCAAGGTGCAAAAGCTTAGCAAGGGCTCAGAATCCATTGCCTACAGGCTCTTGCAGAGTGCCACGGTCCTCCTGGGAACTTTGCTCTCCTAAGGAATTGTTTCCGCAGGAAGTGAATTCTTGGCTATGAACTAGCCAACCTGCAGTCTAGCCCTGGGTCAGACCTCCTGTACCACAGAGAGGCCAAAGGTTCCTCATGGACTCAGTTGCCTTTGTCTCAGGTGTAGTTTGACCTGGTGAGAAATCAGAGCTTGAGAAGGGGACACGTGACCTTGGAAATGCCCAAAGTTCCCAGGGCTGCGGTGAGAGCCTGATGAGCTTTCCTGGTCATCTGTTTCCTGTCAATAACTTCCCAGAGCTGTCATGGGAGGAAATGACCCTTGAGCTCCTCGAATTTTTGACACAACTCACGGTAAGCCCAATTACGAGCATACTGTAAACAATTACAGCACAGAGTGGGTCGCAGGTCTTGCCTGGGAGTGGGGTGGTATCTCAGGGATGAGATGTGGCCGAGCCTGGGGTTCCTGAGATGAGGGCCAGGACGAGATGAAAGTGAAAACAGGATGCCAGAGAGAGGCCCACGTTAGTGCGATGGCGACCCTGTACTCAGGTGCCAATTGAGCTCTGCAGGGTTTTTACAAAGCATTTTCTACACTCGTGGCTTGGTGCATGCTTTGAGTTAGGGATGCTATTTTTCTTGTTTCTTAGAAGAAAAAAAGAATTAAAGCATGATTTGACCTCTAGTCTTCATTTCCCAACTCCACTGTTCCTGCTGGGTTAAAAATAACTTCAGACCAAACAGTGTGAGGGGCAGCGGGGATGGGAACAAGAGAGATTCCAGAGTCAGGATTTGAGGGGTTCAAGAGGTGAGGGTCCCTTTGGCTACACTGTCACAGATTCAGTACCTACTAGGCATCCATGGTGGCTCTATGTTCTGGGTCCAGATTCCATAAGCACAGAAACAAGCAAACTAGAACTAAATGAGCTGCTGCTATGAAAATGTGTGTCTGAGGTGATGGGAGCCAAGAGAAAGATGTCAAGGAGCCGAGACCTCTTCACATGGAAGTGACACGTTAGTTCCAAATTTGAAGGAAGACTTGAAACAACTCACCCAGCCACTCAATGGGAGTTTATGGTCAAGAAAGATGTGCTCTGAGTACAGGCTTTGTAAGCTGATTTGTGACCCTGTGACTAAAACACTTGACACAACAACAACAACAACAAAAACAAAAACAAAAACAAAAACAAAAAAAACCAAAAAAAACAAATGAGGAGGGATTTTTTTTGGTCTCATAGTTTCAGGAGATTTTAGTAACGTGACAGGAGGAAAGGCATGGAAGAGCTGTTGCCCAGGGCAGTGGGAACATGAAGCTGTGTCTACACACATCATTGTGGACTAGAAAATAGAAAGGGTTCCAGACCTTAAAGTCACTTACCCAATGATTTACTTTGCCGATTAGATGCCATCTAATACAGGTTCCACAACCTCTCCAAAAGTCCCACCAGCTAAGGGACAAGCCCTTAAAATGTGAGCCTGTACGGGATCTAAACTATAGCAGTAGTAAAGTGACAATACAATTGGCCAAAATAAGAGGGTCGGAAAGTAAGGGCAGAACATCCCAAACTACAATTACCACGTAACTCATCTTGAGAGGAGATGAGGCCTCCAGGAGACAGAAGATGACAAAAGTCAATATACAGCCTGGAGCTGCAGAGAAGGCTCCATGGTAGGCTAGCGCTCACACACAAAGTAAAAATAAATACATCTTTAAAGAAACTAAAAAGAAAACTTACAACCAACCTTTGCTCTTACTTTTCTACTTCCAGCCAATGTCTATTTTGAACACAGGGCTGCCTAGGAATCTCAGTCTACATGAATTAAGATGTAAGAAGGCAGCATCCAATGCTCCTCCTATGGCATAGAATTCTCAGCTGCATCCCCAGGGAGTCCACCAAGGCCTGGAAGTGAGATGGCTGTCTGTCAAGGCATTTGTGCTGGCTAATTTCATGCCAACTTGAGAACAAGATAAAACGATCTGAGAGCGCATACACAGCCTGGAGCTGCAGACAAGACCCAGTGGCTAAGAGCATTTGCTGTTCTTGTGGTGGACCCTGGTTCGGTTCCCTGCAGGGTAGCTCATGATCGTCTTCAGCTCCAGTTCTGACTCCATCTTTTGGCCTCTGCAGGCACTAGGCATGCACATGGTGCATACATGCAGGCCTCATAAGATGGGGCTGTAGGCAAGCCTGCAGAGAGTTCTCGTAATTAGTGATTGATGTAGGAGGGCCCAGCATATTGTGGGTGGGACAATCCCTGGGCTGGTGACCTTGGGTTCTATAAGAAGGCAGGTGGAATAAGCCATGACCAGGGAGCCAGTAAACAGCACCCCTCCATGACCTGTGCATCAGCTCGGCCTCCAGGCTCCTGTCCTGACTTCCTTCAGCGACAGACTATGCATGGAAAAACATGAGCTGAATAAACCCTTTCTTCCCCAGCTTGCTTTTGGCCATGATATTTTTTTTATCACAGCAGTGGTGATCCTAGCTAAGACAGTACCACTGCAGTAAGTTTTATCAGTAGGGTGTTTTAAGGAAACATTGGCTTTGTGTAAAACATGCGCAAAGCTCTGGGTGCCTCTCTCCCCTTCCAGAGAACTCATGATGGGGGAGAAGTCACAGGCCTGGGAAATGGCATCTCAGCCAAGCACCTGTATAAGGAAGGGCCCTGCATAGGAGGAAGTCTCATGCTGTAGGCTCCTACTACACCAGGGTAAGGTCTCCTGTGAATCCAATTTCCTTTTGTTCTAAGAGTGGGTCTGATTTGGCACAGGGGGCTCTCCACAGAGCCTGGGTTCAGTATGTAGAAGGGAGTCAATTGCTTCATCTAGCTTGAATGTTGTAAGTTCAAGTACACAGGGAGGCTCTTTGCCCCACCCCCACCCCAGTTTTGACCTTATATAGCAGTGTGACCTTAAGGAATAGATTTTAGCTCTTGGGCCTCAGTCTCTTTATCAAAGTGGGGGAAAGGTAAGGACCGTCTTTGGGTCTGAGTAATCGCTGCAGTCTCTTCTAGCTCTAGTTTGTCAACAGTTAGTTGGTAGAGTTGCTAATACTGCCGGATGCTGTTACTTCCCAGGATGCAGTGCACCCAGGGGCTTCTGAGAGTCTCCAGACAGGAGGGATCTGGAGGCAGCTAGTGCCTGCCCAAGGTCTTGTGAGATCCCAAAGATCAAGGTGGGGGCGGGGCGGGCAGGGCGGGGTGGGAGGGGCTTCTCACTGGTTTATTGTATTGGGCCACAAGCCTGGTTTGAGTTCAGTGAAGTGAGATGTGAAAGCAGTGATGACGTCCGCATTCTAGGAGAATGAAATCGCCCTCAGCATGTCAGCCATCAGTGTGGTACTGGGAGGAGTCCCACGGAGACTAGGCACTCAGAAACCACCGTTATCTGAGCAGTTTCCTAGGTCTAGACACCGGAGGCCACTGAGTGGTGCTCTGAAGGATACCAGAGCATGCCATCTGACTTTCAGGTTAGCTTTCGACTCTCTTCCAGAAAGGCGGGGCGTGACGTTTGCTGTATGGGAGGCAGCTGGGATATGATTAAATAGTTTGTGCCAGAAATACCAACTGTAGTCTTTTGGAACTCACGGCTATAACTGAATGTCGGCTTGAGCTAGGTTTTCAACGTGGAGTCATCTTCAGGTCCAGCAGAGTGAGGGTACCTTTGAATTAAGATTCTTGGACGGGTTAGGTAGCCGCCATTGTGCCGAGAGAGCAACCTGAGGAAGAGAGAAAAGGCATTGTCTAAATGCGACTTCAATCAGTGGACTATGAGATGCTGGGTTGTGGAAATTTTACCTAATTCTTTCTATACTCTCTGATTTATGGCAACCTCTGTCTATAGGGAGGCACTCAATAAAGCCTTGTTCAAAAATGAATTGAATTTATTACATTGCAAACTCTTTTGTAAATCTCTCTCCTGACCATCAAAACAATCAATAAGAAAAGAATAGAATTGATTTAACTATTAGGGGTGTAATTGGCTTGGTGATAAATCGCTCTACCTCCAGGGTAAGCCACTAAGCTGATTACTAACACATAGATTGTTTGCCTGCCGTTTTGAAAAGCCGTGTAAATGGAGTAGTTTTCATGTCCGGATTATTTTTCACACAGTACTTTGTGAATCCCACTGGTATTGTAGCATGTACCACTTGCTTGCCCATTCTCAGTGATGTATACCATTCTACCATAAGAACGTGCCTTCGCTCTATTTCCCCAGCTGGATGGTTTTTGGCTGTATGCTACTTTGAATAGTTATGCTATAAACGTTATCCCACATGTCTTTTGTGCATGACATTAGGGCACACACATTGTGTCATATCCAGGAATGGAATTATTTTGTCATAAGAACAGAGACGATTAGCTTTGGAACTTATCATGTAACATTTCTCCAAGAATATTTTTTTTTCCTGAATAACTTGGTTGTTTTCAAGCTTTACCTGGGATTTACCTCCATAGCGTGGTCTTCTGGAGGACCTAAGGAGCTAAGGATGCCTTCAATGAGGGGAGAGCTTCAAGGAGACATTGCCTTACCCAGATGCTTTCTCTGAGGTTTATAACCTTAAAGAGGGGACAAGCACTGATCATGAAAGATTTAGGGCTTTTTTTTTTTTTTTTTTAAAGCACTTAGCTTTCATCCTTCATCCAAGCTCCTAGGTCCTTATGGCACCTCTTCTGAGGTGAGGTGACTGCCAGGAGGAGGGACAATCTGTGCCGATCTTCGAAAGGTGCATGTGATGCAAAGCAGAGAAGGGTGCACTCTTTCCTGCCCAAACATGATTTTAAGGGGACGGTGTCATGGCAGACACGCTGTGGTGGGTGTTTCTGCCCTGATAGCCTGGCATGTGGACTTGAAGGCACGGGCTGTGTGCTTCTGGTGGTGGTAGGGCATTACATGGAGTGGCCAGTGAGATGGAGAATGTGGACTGAGGAGAAAGACTCTACCTCTGTGAGCACTTAATGAAGCTTATAGTCAGAGATGCATTTAAGATGCAAATACTACAGAAACATTAGAGGAGCTAATTTATGTTGAAGACCCTTTCCTACACAAATGTGTTCTCAAGTGTGTACAGTGGTAAAAAATGAAAGAACTGCCTCTAAAGCAGAGGAAGTAATGGGGAAGTTTAAGTGGGGATGGACTCGGGACTCTGACCTTGAGGCTGCCGTCTACCCAGGCAGAAAGTCATGGGTAGTGAGAGTCTGTAAGAAAAGGATGTATAGAAGGGATGTCCCAGGACTCACCGAGGCAGACTAAGCTGCCAAGAATGGCTGGAACTATGTAAGCATTTTACTGTACACCAGGCCACTGGCCAGGGTGCACACTAACTCCTTCCAGCCTGGTATTCGGAACCTGTAACATGTGGCATCGGTAACTATGGTCCTCGTGGAGGGTTATCTTCATTGCTGGCACCTCAAGGCAAACACCTAACCCTGCACTTCTGCAGAGTAGCGGCAGCGCAGCAGCCCCTGGGGTCAGAAAGCAGGTGAAGCAGTTGGGAGTGGGTCAGGAGCGCCACTCCACAGAGATGATCAGTCAAGCCATGGGAGCCCACCTCCAGCGTAAGCATCACCACTTAAGGCAGAGGCTCTCTATCTGTGGGTCGTGATCCTTTTGGGGTTGTCAAAAGATTCTCTCACAGGAGTCACATATCAGAGATCCTGAATATCAGATATTCACATTACAGTTCATAACAATAAGAAAATTAAAGTTATGAAATAGCAACGAAATAATTTTATGGCTGGTGGTCACCACAACATGAGGAACTGTATTAATGTGCCACAGCATTAGGAAGGTTGAAAACTACTGAGTTAAGGGCTACCCATTTTTACTGGGACTACTCTCAAGGTGGATGCACTCTTTAGAGAGTTCTTTTCTCTTTTGTGGCCAACCTTGATGGCTTCCTTGGGGTGTTTTGCCTTGGGTACCCCCCACTTGAAGGAACCTTAAGGGAAGCCAGGAAGGTAGTGGAGTGGGGAGCAGGAAGGGTGAAAGTGTCCCCTTTACCCATCATACTTAGAGATGTGGTCAGTACACCTGAATAGTAGCTGGTCAGTTCTGTTTGACATCCTTAAAAAAAAAAGATTTATTTATTTATTTATTTATTTATTTATTTATTTATTTATTTTGCAGTGTTCTGCCTGCATACCAGAAAAGGGCACCAGATCTCATTATAGATGATGGCGAGCCATCATGTGGTTGCTGGGAATTGAACTCAAGACCTTTGGAAAAGCAGGTAGTACTTTAAACCTCTGAGCCATCTTTCCAGCCCTGTTTGACATCCTTCATCCCATTTTAGCTATTCTGTAGGAGGAGAAGGTAGACTTTATTTATTTATTTATTGACACACAGTTTACAAATGAAGAAACATCCATGACATCATCCATTGAGTCAGTGAATATTCACCAAGCATCTATTTGTTCATGGTACAATGTCTGTGGCTCTGCACACCCAGTGGAAGGATGCTGTCCTCCTGGTCCCTCACTGTTTTCTGAAAGGCAGATGCCTGATCTAATAATGAACATGTGAGCTTAGAGTCTTTTGTGAGAATGTCAATCTAAATGCAGACAGATGTTTTGATAGCACAGTTCCTCAAGCTTTTTAATTCACTGATTTTACACAACCATTCCCACACTCATTGACTGGCTCTAATGTGCACATAAAAAGATGGGTTTTTGTAATCAAACTGAGTAACTGCAGAACTGCCTGAAGCTGCTGAGGAATGTGAGCGAGTATATGTGCTCGCTTCAGCAGTGCATATACTAAAATTGGAACAATACAGAGATTAGCATGGCCCCTGTGCAAGGATGACATGCAAATTCGTGACGCATTCTATATTTTTCTGACACACTAAATCTGTTAGAAGAAAAAGTGGGTAATAGCCTTGAACTCATTGGTACAGGAGACAACTTTCTGAACAGAACATCAATAGCTTAGGCTCTAAGATAAACAATTAATAAATAGGACCTTGTGAAACTGAAAAGCTTCTGTAAGGCAAAGAACACTGTCAAGAGAACAAAATGACAGCCTACAGAATGGGAAAAGATCTTCACCAACCCTACATCTGATAAAGGGATATTATCCAAAATATATAAAGAACTCAAGAAGTTAAACACCACCAAAACAAATAATCCAATTAAAAATGGGGCACAGAGCTAAACAGAGAATTCTCAACAGAGGAATATTGAACAGCTGAGAAATAGTAAAAGGAATGCTCAATTTCCTTAGTCATCAGAGAAACACAAATCAAAATGACTCTGAGATTCTATCTTACACCCATCAGAATGGCTAAGGTCAAAAACTCAAGTGACAGCACATGCTGGCGAGATTATAGAGAAAGGAGGAACACTCCTCCATTGCTGTTGGGAGTGCAAACTTGTACAACTACTTTAGAAATGAATCTGACACTTTCTCAGAAAATTGAGAATAGTGCTACGTCCAGACCCAGCTATCCCTCTCCTGGCCACATACCCAAAAGATGCTCTAGCATACAACAAGGACATTTGATCAACTATATTCATAGTATCTTTATTCATAATAGAATATGGAATGTGGAAACAACCTAGATGTTCCCCAACTGAAGAATGGATAAAGAAACTGTGGACTATTTATACAATGGAATACCATTCAGCTATTAAAAACAAGGAAATCTTGAAACTTTCAGGCAAATGGATGGAACTATAAATGATCACTCTGAGTAAGGTAACCCAGACCCAGAAAGACACACATGGTATATACTCACTTGTAAGTGGATATTAGCCCAACATAGATGTCCTATGAGAGACTCCACCCAGAGGAGAATCAAGACAGATACTGTGATTTGAAGCTGGTCTCTGGGTGAAAGGCTAAGAGTTGTAGGGAAAAAAAAATGGAGGGATGGAAGGTCTAGGAGGGAGCAGGAGCTTCACTGGGAGATCTTCTAGGCCTGTTGATCTGGACTGAGGGGGGCCTGCACAAACTGATGGACCAACCAAGAACAACACATGCAGAGAACCAAGATCCACTATTCATATGTAGCTGATGGACAGCTGGTTCTCTATGTGGGGAGGGAGGAGGGGAGACTTCTGCTGAACCTCTGACATGCACTCTGGTACCCACAATTTGGTCACTGCTTCTTGGCAAGACAGCCTTGTGGGCACACAGAGGAAGGAGATACAGTTTATCTGGTTGAGACCTACTAGGCTGTGGCCAGACAGTTGGGGGTAGGAGGGCCCCCCTATCAGAGGTCTAGGTGAGGGGAATAGGAAAGAAGAGGGAGGGAGGGAATGGGAAGATAAGAGCGAGGAGGTGATAACAATTGGGATGTAATGTGAATAAATTATAATAAATAAAATATACATTTAAAAATTGAGAAGCAATTAGATATAACTAAAGGAAATAGCAGGCCATATTTGCCTAGAGATAAGTCTATGACTGAACATGTTAAAAGTCTATTAAAAGCCAATGAATCCATTACAGGTAAAACATTTATTGTGGTATGATACATTCTTAATGATGGATTTCGTCAACTATGTCTTAGTCTGTGAGATCCTGCTTGAAGTCTGCCCACAGACACAACACTTTGCCACAACCCACATGTGAGGTCACATAACTGACTATTAGGATAATGGAGAATTAGGTAGCCAAAAATGTTTCTGAATGTTTATAAATATGTAACGAATCCAAGGTGTTCTCACCACACTGCACTCACCATGTTGGCTTTGAACGCACATGTATACTTTGCACAGTAGATACCATCGTATGGTGCTATACCAACAAACACTTTGTGGAATGTCTAGGCTCAAATTCCACACTTCTCCATCCTAGAAGTTGTGGTGTCCTACTGAGCACACAAGGTTTTCTTATAAAAACATAGTGGCATGACATTGTAGACAATAAGGGCTTTCAATATTCTCCCCCACCAATTCTCAGCCTTAACTATCAAATTCATTGTTCTTTGGGCTGTGTTGTATTACAGTATTTGATTTTAACAGTTAGTGTATAGTTGCTGACTTGAGTCTCAAAAATGTGAAATTAATTTTTGCTCAAGATTAGAACAGAATTTGCACCAATTTCTGAAATGGCTCTAAAGATATTTCTACCATTTTACAAAACATATTTATAAAAATCGACATTCTTGGGGGTGGAGAGGTGGGTCAGAAGTTAAGAGCATGCACTGCTCTTGCAGAGGACACAAGTTCAATTTCTAGCATCCACCCTGGGTGGTTCACAACTACTTGTAACTTTAGCACCAGGGAGACCTGGTACTTCTGGCCTCTGCAAGCACCTTCACACACAGACACACAGACACACACACACACACACACACACACACACACACACACAGACACACACACACACAGACAAAGACAGAGAGAGAGACATAGATAGATAGATAAGGAGAGACAGACACATATGAGAGAGAGAGAGAGAGAGAGAGAGAGAGAGAGAGAGAGAGAGGAGGGAGGGAGAGCGAGAGAGAGAGAGAGAGGAAGGGAGACAGAGAGGAGCTAAAATAAAAAAAAATCTTTTGAAGAAAAGAAAAGTGGTATTTTCAGCTTCAAGGGGTCAACTCAGAAATGTTGAGGATGCTCTGCATTTCACAGCATCAAATAATCAACTAACAAGTCTGTCTTGTTCCAAAGCAACTTTGCCGTCACCCTTAATGAATGATAAAATAAAATAAAATGCATACCAAAGAACTGCTTTAAAGTAAATTGTTCTATGATAGTTGGTAAATTTTATCCAGGGTTACATAGAATTTCTCTGGTGAAAAAGGGTTCAAAACCAAGAAGCCCTGCCTTGCAGGAGTCTCAGTGAACTTCATGTAGGCCTGGGAAAGACATAGTTTCAGCCTGAGAGCCATAAGGTCTTCATGGTATGTATTCACTCCTGAATCTGTCTTGCCAAGGCAGCTATGGACAGTCACATCAAGCTTTGATTTGTTAAACATTTTTTAATAGCAGGGGGTGGGGCAGATTTAGCCTACAGTCTATATTTTGTCAAGTCTCACTTGAAGGTTTTCCTGTTCACATGGTCATCTCTTCTGAGTCTTGAGATTAGCTGTGCTGGTTAGCTTTTTCTTGACTCCTTAGAGGGATCCTCAACTGAGAAAGCACCTCTATTAGGTTGTCTGTAGGCAAGTCTCCAGTGCATTTTCTTGATTATTAATTGATGAAGGACAGCCCAGCCCACTGAGGGCCGTGCCATCCTGGGCAGGTCATAGGTTGTGAATAAGTGATGAAAAGTGATCTCAAGATATACTATAGAGCAGCAGTAACGAAAAACAGCATAGTACTGGCACAGAGATAGGCTAGTTGATGAATGGAATCTAATTGAAGACCCAGAAATGAACCCACACACCTATGGACACTTGATTTTTGACAAAGAAGCCAAATCCATACAATGGAAAAAAAAGATAGCATCTTCAACAAATGGTGCTGGTCTAACTGGATGTCTACATATAGAAAAATGCAAATAGACTCATATTTATCACCGTGTACAAAACTAAAGTCCAAGTGGATCAAAGACCTCAACTTAAAACCAGACATCCTAAGTCTATTAGAAGTAAAAGTGAGAAAGAGCCTTGAACTCATTGGCACAGGAGACAACTTCCTGAACAGAACACCAACAGCCCAGGCTCTAAGGTCAACAATTAATATATGGGACCTCAGGGAACAGAAAAGCTTCTTTAAGGCAAAGGACACTGTCAATAGAACAAAATGGCAGCCTACAGAATGGGAAAAGATCTTCACCAACCCTACATCCAACAAAAGGATAATACACAAAATATATAAAGAACTCAAGAAATTAAACACCACCAAAACAAATAATCCAATTAAAAAATGGGGTACAGAGCTAAACAGAGAATTTTTTTTTTTAAACAGAGAATTTTCAACAGAGGAATATTGAATGGCTGAGAAACACTAAAAGAAATGCTCAATGTCCTTAGGGAAATGCAAATCAAAATGACTCTGAGAGTCTATCTAACACCCATCAGAATGGCTAAGATCAAAAATTCAAGTGACAGCACAGGCTGGCAAGGTTACGGAAAAAAGGGGAACACTCTTCCATTGCTAGTGGGAATGCAAACTTGTACAACTACTTTGGAAATGAATCTGACACTTGCTCAGAAGATTGAGAATAGTGCTACGACAAGACCCAGCTATCCCTCTCCTGGCCACATACCCCAAAGATGCTCTAGCATACAACAAGGACATTTGCTCAACTATGTTCACATCTTTATTCATAATAGCCAGAATCTGGAAACAACCCAGATGTCTCTCAACTGAAGAATGGATAAAGAAACTGTGGACCATTTATACAATGGAATACCATTCAGCTATTAAAAACAAGGAAACCTTGAAATTTGTAGGCAAATGGATGGAACTATAAATGATCACTCTGAGTGAGATAACCCAGACTCAGAAAGACACGCATGGTATATACTCACTTATAAGTGGCTACTAGCCCAAATAGATATCCTCTGAGAGACTTCACCCAGTGGGAGACTGGGGCAGAGAGAGTTGTATAGAAGAGTTGGGGGATGGAAGGATGGGGAGCAGGCTGTCAGGAGCGCTACAAGGAGGCTATCAAAGCTAGCAGATCTGGACCAGGGGGGCCTACACATACTGATGTACCAACCAAGGACATTGCAAGCAGCGAACCTAGACCTCCTGTTCAGATGTAACCAATGGGCAGCTCATTCCCCATAAGAGGAAGGCAGATAGAGAGAGACACTTCTTCCGACAACAACTCTGGTGCCCGAGATTTGGTCACTGTCCCTTGGTGGGGCAGCCTTGTAGACACACAGAGGAAGGGGATGCAGACTATCCAGATGAGGCCTGATAGACTGTGGCCAGAGGGTGGGGGAGGAGGACCCTACCTGTCAGAGGTCATGCGGAGGGGAATAGAGCAGAAAAGGGGAGGAGGATGAGAACGGGAAGGTGAGAGTGAGGGGATTACGATTGGGATGTAATGTGAATAAATAATAACTATAGTTAATAATAATAATAATAATAATAATGAAGGAGGAGGAAGAGGAGGAGGGAGGAGGAGGAGGAGGAGGAGGAGGAGGAGGAGGAGAAGAAGAAGAAGAAGAAGAAGAAGAAGAAGAAGAAGAAGAAGAAGAAGAAGAAGAAGAAAAGTGAGCCAGTAAGCATCGTTCTCCCACGGTCTCAGCTTCAGGTCCTGCCTCCAGGTTTCTGCTTTGGGGCCCCGTGATGAAGGAGATGGAGACAGTCACTTGAAAGTATAAGATGAAACAAACCCTTTCTTCCCCAAGTCGCCTTAGGTCAGTGTTTTATCACAGCAGCAGGATAATAACTAAAACAGTAATACGTAAGGTACACATTGGGACCTGTTGTTGTGAAGAAACCAGCTCAGATTGAGAGATCGCTCACTCTCTTATGCATGAGAGAGTATGACTCAGAGAGCACCTGGGTGTTCACACCCCTAGTCCAACACTCTGTGACCACTGTACATTGCTTATACAAGAGAAAAAACAGATCAGGCAGGACTGACAGTGCTGCTCTTTTGTTCTGACTGTCAAGAACAGGGAATTGATCATGTTCCTTATCTGGATCCGCATGTCAAACAGACAGCACCATTGTACAAGGAGTCTGGGTTTCTACTCCAGTTTCACCGTGGAAAATGTAGTGGTTTGTGGCAAGATGTCAGATGCCTCTGGAAATCCATCATCCCCAGGAGGCTTCTGTGTGACTGCAGCTCTCCGAAGGAAGGGGGTGGGACTTCCTTCCTTTCCTTCCTTTCCAGAGACCCAACTTTACCCTTGGCAGGTGAATCAAGCCAGTGTATGTGCCCAACCCAGGCACAGTTTTTGGCATGTAGTAGGTGCTCAGTGAAGGTGTAATTGAGCTGAGCAGTGGGACAGGGACTATGGCTCCTGAAACTAGTATTGTTTCATATTCAGTTGGGATCCTGAAACTCATTTCTACTTTGCAACATCTCTGTCTTCCCAGCTTTGAAGTGGAGCCCACAGGTCTCAGCTATTTCAGTGGAGGTGGTTGAAGTAACAGCTACCACACAGGAAATCCAAGAGCTTAGCAGCTATTGCTTTTCCAAACATGGTAATGCCTAAGGGCAGGAGTTGGAATGCCCCTTGCTTTTCCTCAGTTGACTTTAAGAATTCACCTTGAACCAACTCTACGGAGTGTGACTTTGTGTAGTAGGAGCACTGCGTGTTTGTCAGTGTTTGCCACAGTTTACTGGATTTCGACACATGCATATACCCTTGCATCCTTGCTAGCTTTAGTTATCACCTTAACTAGGTAGAGGCATCTGAGAAGGGAGCCTCAGTTGAGGAATTGGCCTGTGGTCTTGTCTGTTTTGGATTGTCTTGATTGTCTTGAGTAATTGACTCAGCAGGGCCCAGCCCAGTGTTGGCAGCACCATCCCTTAACAGGTGATCATGGTGTGTACAAGAAAGCTAAGCCTGTGAGTGAGCCCGTGGGCAGACCAAAAAGTAGTGTTCCTTCCTGGCTCCTGCCTTCAGATTCCTGTCATGGGTTCTTGCCTTGATTTCACCACAGCAATGGCCTTTGACCTGGAATTGTTGGCTGAAACAAACCTTTTCCTCCCAAAATTGTCTTTGGTAAGAGTGGATTTCTTTTCTTTCTTAATTTGTTGTTGTCATATTTTCTTTGAGCAGGTTCCTGATGGCATGAAAGTCACTACATAGATGAGGCTGGCCCCAAACTCACATAGGTCTGTCTGTCTCGGCTTCACAATGCTATGATTAAAGGTATGCACTACCACCAAAACCCTTGGTTTTGGCAAGTGTTTTTTATTATGACAGAATAAAACTAGAACCATTGCAACCACACCATAAAAGATAGAACATTTTAATTACCCTAAAAGTTCCCTGTACCTTGCCAGTCAGTGGTCTATCCTGGCCTCATGTAAATGCTGGCTTTCTTTATCAGTATTGTATTTTATAAAACATATTTTTCATGATAAAAGATACATATTAATTACAGAGTTCAGAATCTATAGAAAAGTATGAAGAAAAAATATTATTTAAATAAATTTTCATTCCATTGTCTGCATGGTACGTGAGTGTGTGTGTGTGTATGTGTGTGTGTTCCCATATGCACATGCCCACAGGCACACTAATGAGAGGGATATGGAACAGAGACAGCTTCCCCAGTGATTGTCTAATGTATCTTTAATGATTGTGTTTGAAATAATTATTTTGTTCATAGAATTTCTGATTCCTTTATCTTAGTTAATGATGCAAATTACCCCTACCAGTAAGCTGAATTACTATTAAAAATATTAATTATGCTTCTGCTTAGTTGTTGCTACTATGAAGGATACTGTCAGGTTCTGCTGAGTCTAGTATAGTTGCCCTGGACTCACAGACTTCCTTGAATTGGGTTGTTTCCTATAGATTGCCTCCACCATTTTCTTGGATGTTTTACATGTAGGATACTTTCCTTTGTGAAGAATAAATTCTTCTCAGCTTTCTGATTTGTGTGCTTATTTATTCTCTTACTGAGCTGGCTAAGATTTACAACCAAAGTTATGAATGGTAGTAATTGCTATCCTTAAAATACCTACACACTCCTCTGTGTGTGTGTGTGTGTGTGTGTGTGTGTGTGTGGTGGGGAGGTACGGTGTACCTGTATGTATGGGTGTGCTTATGGAGGTCAGAGGTCAATGTCAGTTGTCTTCTAGTCTTATCTACATTAATATTTGAGGCGTGATTTCTCACTGAACCTGGAGCTCACCTCTTCAGCAAAACTGGCTGGTAAGCAAGCTCCCTGGATCTATCTCTGTTCCAGCACTTGGCTTATAGACGTATGCTGGCTTTTATGTGGACTCTAGAGACCTACCTTCGGGGCCTCATGCCTACCTTATGAACACTTTACCCACTGAGCTGTCTCTCAAGCTCCAAAAGATTGCTTTTTAATCTCTTTCTTACAAACTACAGTCCCTGTTTTTGATATTTTAGTGCAGGCCATATTTTAGACTAACAATTTTAATTGTATTCCTAACTTAGGCAAACAATTTCTAGGACTCACAATGTAGTAATTCTGGAGATGGTTAAAGTAATGGAAATCTGAAAGGTCATAAGAATCCAGAAATAGTCTTGAAATAGTAAATTTGGTTAATTCATGGTATAGCATGTTTTATAAATAAATATGTTTTTTCATATTCAATTAATAGATATAAGAAAGTATTTATTAGTAGTGGTCAAAATGAAAACTGACCTAAAACATAACATATTGCTCCTCACTTTCATAAAAGATAAAATCAAATGTGGAAAATTTCCCTCTGATAACAAAACATTGCCTATGGAGAAAATGACTAGGAGTCATTTTTTTTAATATCTTCTATTCTCCCCCACATTCCTATATTAAATATTTGCTTTTTGGAAACAAGTCAATTCATAGCTCAGCGAGAAGTCGTTTTGCTTTCAAAGTTGTTGAGTGAACATATAAAGTCATGCAACGATCCTAGTTACTAGTAGAGATATATTTATCTCTGTCTAGTTTGTCAGCCACCAACCCCTTTCTAGGTGCATTGAAACATTGTCCTGCTGATCACATCATTGCTGTGACCAAACACCTGGCAGGAAGGAATGAGACAAAGGAGAGAAAGGCTTTAGCTCATGGTTTTAGAGGTTTGTGCTGGTGGGGAGGGCGTGGCGGAGCAGCTCCCATCACAGCAGGCGAGATGCAGTGTCAGGAAGAGACCAGGGCAAGACTGAGCCCTCAGTGACATTCCCCCAGTGGTTTTTCTTTAACCAGGGACCCTCCTTCCTTAGCAGTACCACCTCTGAGTAAGAGGTTTATAGTTTGAATCCATCAATGGCTCAAGCCATTCATGAGGCCAGAGCCCACAGGATCTAGTCCTCTCTGAAACACTCCTGTAGACAGACCCAGAGGTGTGCTTTACTTATTCTAGGACTTGCCAATCTCGTTAGCTTGGTAAGCAGGACCAAACACTTCAAGGATCCTCTCCAGTGACTGTGGACTCTGTGTTCACAGGAAAGAGTTTTCTCAAGCTCAACTGGTGGAATGCTGGCAGCTGTTTAGTAACTAGCTCTCAAAGTATTTAAAAAAATAATGTAGCCCCTACTTTATGCTAGATGACAGTTTTGGGGTGCAGTCATGCTCACTATGGATAATTACATGTTCCATCAGGGAACACAGAGTTACTTAGTACAGGGGCGCATAACCAGTGGGTGTATCTGAAGTCTGCCCTCCTCCCATGTTTAAAAAGTCCACTGTTCAGCTTTATAATGACCTCTGATCTATTAAATAGAGCATTGTCAGGAGAGGCGAGAAAGCCCTGCCTGTAGTTGGGAGGCAGGACTGTCCGCCTCACCCATGAGGCTCCTTGATGACCAGTTTACACTCAAAACCCTCCTTGGGCTTGAGGCACTGGGTCTGAGCATCATGAATACCGTTTCCCATTGTAGTGTTCTCTCTGGCACCCATCCTGTAGATAAGCTGAACACAGCCATAGTGGGGCCAGTGAAGATTAAGTGCCCTGAGTGCACAAGAATTCTGGCCGGAAGAACAATGCACGGCATTGTGTACAGCGAGCTGCAAGGAAAGACACCCCCTTCCCCTGCCTACACAGGAAGATGGCTTCACGCTGCACACTCCAGCGCCTTAAATTCCAGTCAGCTGGTGTCTTCTCGTTTCCATAGCTTTGTTTTATAGAGCAGTGTCAACACTGTTCAGTTACGATAGTCCCCGTGAGTTTCCAAATGCGACCAAGACCCATCTGGTTCTTTTCAAAGAGCAATGCTAAGCTGAGAATGACCTAGCATAGTCCACAGCTTGCAACATACAGAAGACGTGCATATTTGGGCCTAGACTTTCCTTTAGCTAATTTAGGAGCACTTATTTAAATATAAGCCATTTATACATGTGTGTGGCCTCACTGAAATTTGGAGAGTTAGAAGGGTCTTGATGTTTGTTTGTTTGTTTATTTGTAGGTTTGAGACAGGGTCTCACTACATAGCTCTGGCTGATCTGTAGCTCACTATGTAGACCAGGCTGGCCACAAACACATGGAGATCTGTCTACCTCTGCCTCCTAACTGCTGGAATTAAAAGTATGTGCTGCCACAACCCTGTGGTAAGAGGATCTTGTGATGGGTGATTTGTACTCAAGAGTCCATGATGCACATTGTCATATGACGACATGTTTTCAGTCTTGGAGAGGGATCCAAGTGTGACCCAGAACTTGGTAAGGAAGGCATGAGCCTGAATCACATCAAAAGCGGTAAGGCTCATTGCTTAAGATTGAAGAGACAGTGAAGTGAGACCATGGTTTGCTGTGGCTTTAATAATGTTTAACAGTGTACGTGTGGCAGGAGAAACTTACTGGGAAGAAAATGGGGCTAGACTTGGGAAATCCATGTCCACTTATTCATCTAAGAAAAATAATCATGGGAAGACACAAGAGCTAACAGCTATAACAGATTCTTGTAATAATAGGTAAGAATTTACTGAGTCTTCCTTCAGGAAGTATGCCTGGACCTGTGACAAATAAGAGCCAAGAATCAGGCTGCACTAACTACACAGAGAGAGAAGGGAGTGAGGCAAGCAGTATCCCACCAGTGTCAGTCCTGAGGGATAAAATACCACTATCATGCAGGAACATTTTCTGCACATGAGTCTCTTAGGGGAGGGCCAAAACTAGGTCTGAGGACAGGGCCAGTCCATGACATGCCACTAGTAGCACATGCTGAGCTGAAGTAAAACTGACAGTTAAGTGTTTAGGAACACGTTCACGGCAATTGACTAAAGAACTCTCTTTCTATAGAATCTGAAGATGTTTTTCAAAACGAGGCTTGACTTTGTGTATCTATTAAAAATTCATATCTCTATCAATTCATTTCATTGATTTCCTGCGACAAATTAGAAAGAAAAGGATGCAGGTCCTCTACTGTTAGACAAAGGTCAGTTAGAGAATTGTAGGTAACCCGCTCCGGTGAGTTAGGGTCAACAGTTAGACGAAGAGAACTCTGACTACCAGGCGCACAGGTAGGGTCAACAGTTAGACGAAGAGAACCCTGACTACCAGGCGCACAGGGAAGGCTTCCTTCCTGGATGCTCAAGTGGAAGATGAAGATTTGACAAGTGGAGAGGACTCTCGACTCACCCCTGCATCCACAAGTGGTTATTCACACTTGGATGAGTTTTTCTTCCTTTTTACAGTACGGATATTTATCCTGCACCAAGATTTGAACTTGGTAGCACAGAATGCTGAGCTGGAACCTTTGGGTATGGCTCTGACTCTAACTCTTGGTAGTATCAGGGAACATTCTTTTACCTTCCAGTAGAGTCTAAGAGCCAAAGGGGCAGGGACTCCCTCTGGTGGCATACCCTGACCTCTCCTGGGGTCCTCCATCTCCTCTGATTTCTACAGTGTTTCCTCCTGGATCTCTGAGTGGAGGGACTTGGTAGAGACCTCCAATTTAGACTCTCTCTCTCTCTCTCTCTCTCTCTCTCTCTCTCTCTCTCTCTCTCTCTCTCTCCATACTGTCTAGCTGGGGAGACTCTTTTTATATAAGCTTTTTTGTTATAAGGTCCAAATGCCCCATTGGAACCCTGGGGTTTGAGTGGATGTTCAGGGACCTTATTCTCTGAGACAAGAACCCAGACAGGCCATCCAGTCTTCTTCATATCTGAACATTTATCTTCTCACTTCCTATCTATTTCCCTCAGAAAGTGAAAAGAACCAACTTTCCACTCTTTGTTTCAGGAGCAGCAGAGACCATTCAAAGGCCCTGGGGACCAAAGCCGTGCTATCATATCCCTCTCTGCATTCATCTTTCTGAAGCAGATGAAAGTTAGTGTAGAAAGCCTTGATGAGGGGCTCTCTACAGGTCTCCCAACAGGATACTGAACCCCTATAAGGCTGGAGCTTGTTAGATTTTTATGGAGACAGGAGGATTTATGAGATAGGTATTTCGTTGGAACATCCTTCAGGCAAAAGCTTTATTCGCTCTGGCAAGCAGACAGATAGTACACTGTGATGGGGTTCGGAAAGAGCACCAGTCCTACCCAGACAAAGGAATATGTCTATTCTTTTTATTTATTTAACTTTTTATTGATTCCTTGTGAATTTCATATCATGCACAACAATCTCATTCATCTCCCTGTCCCTTTGAACCCAACCTCCATCTGTGCAGCCTCCCCTGGCAAAAGAAAAAAAAAAGATCTCATTGAGGAAGCTGTAGTGTGTCACAGTTTGTCCCACAGTACACTCTTTTGGTCACCGATCTTTACTTGCAAATGTTCACTACAATGAGTCATTGGTCTGGTTCAAGGCCTCTGGCTTCTGCTACACTATCAGTACTGGATCCTCACCAAAACTCTTCTTGGATATCCTGCAGTTGCCCTGTGTCATGGAGATCCTGCAGATTTGGATCCACAGGACCCACCCCTTCTCAGACTCTAGCAGTTCACAGAAAGGGCAGATGCTAGGGTAGGCCAGCTCAGAGTCCTGGATCTGGGCTTGAGAGGCCGAGCTGGTTAACCTGCCAGCTCTCCTGCAGTTGCACCATCAGAGCAAGTTCTTCAGATCTCTAGCCCTGGCTGGCTTACCCAGTCACGGCTAGTGAAGGGGCAGGGAAAGGTCTCCAGATCTTTAGCCTTGGCTATCTCACCAAAAGTTACATCTGGTGAGGGGCAGGGCCAGCTTTCTTGCTCTCACGCCCTCAGGGCTGGCTCACCTGTGCCCATGCCTCCATGGCCAGCTCTATTGTGCTGCTCAGGATGGGTGCAGGGCCTTCTCTTCTGTGCTCAAGTCCTTAGGGCTGGCTCACCTGCAGCATCCCCATTCTGTGCTTCCTGGGCAAGGCACAGGGACTACTGCCCCAAATGCCGCAGCTGGTGAGGGGTGAGGCCAGCTCTCCTGCTTTCACACCTACCAGGCCAGCTGTCCCACCATGTCCAGGCAAAGGGTGGAGCCAGTTCTGCACAGCCCTCGGACATCAACATGACCCCATGCAGCAGCCTAGACCAAGGATGCCCTCCTGGCCTTTGGTGATAACAGACTCCTGCTTTTGCACAGGCCAGGACTTCATCATGGCCTTAGGTGGTCACTAGCTACTCACATCAGGTTGTTCCTCACTACCCCTGAGTCGAGTCTTCAGTTCCACCTCTCTTTGTTGTGCACATATCATTATGCTTTTCTTCCATTTCTCCACTACTTATCCTAGTGGTGCCTGGGGTCTCTGAGTGTCTGGGGTCATCTCAAGAGTGTTATGCCTGCCTGTGCTGCATGATACTGGGAAGGGTCATCTGGGCCTGTGTGGCATTAGGCTGGGGGTCGGCAAGATGTCTACTCTCAAAGGTTTCTGAGGGAAGGCAAGGTCCTGCATAGGAAGTAGGCTTAGTTAATGTGTGATATATATTATAGGACAGAAATAACTTGGCTTCCTGCCTGACAGAGGTCACTCTTTTAGTAGGTTGGGGAATGAAGCTTTGCTAAGGTGTTTTACCTGCAAGTCATGACTTCAGTCAAGCTGCCTTGGACCCTATAATGTAAAGAGTGGGGCTAGGGTTTTCCCCAACCTGCTTACAACCATTCTTTTCTTAGGCCTGGAGAGCCAAGGTGCTCTAATACGGCATAAGAGACTATTGCCTCTTCAGAAATGACAGCTTCTTAACAATGTTGGGCTCCATTGGTAGATGGCTCCTACTGTGCAAACTTTCATGCCACCTATAGTCCAGAAGACTCCCATGTTTATGACTGGGGAGACCCTCTCCATGTGCGGGACTGGCCAGGGTGCTTCAACACACACACACACACACACACACACACACACACACACACACACACACACGGGGAGAGTTGGGGGGGGCATGGTACTACCTGCGTCTTTAGGCTTTTGGACACCAGATCTAAGATTGGCAGAAAAAAAAATAAAACCCCTTTTTCCTGTGACCTACATACCAGATATTTTTGATACCAGGTATGTGGAAGGTTCTCACTACAAAGCTTTTGGATGCCTTGTGGATATCTACTGGTTCAGTCCAGATCTGGAAGGCAGAATATGTCAGATCCCAAAGGCTGGGGGCTCAGTACTGGAAGATTAACCCTCATTTAAGGTTTTAATTCCACCTCCTAAGTTATAATGTGTGCTTCTGACCCATGGGTATTTATCAGACTTCCTATGACCCTTTCTCGTTCTGTTAATTATCTAAAGCAACTCACAAAACTCTTGGAAACATTTGACTTGTGCTCATTATAAAGCATATCATAAAAGATGAAAAGAGGATATTATAACTGGTGGAAGTGGTAGGAAGAGACATCCATGTGGTGGTTAACATGCTCAGCTTGACAAGATTTTGAGTCACCTATAAAACAAACCTCTGAGCTGTGAAGGAGTTTCTAGAGCCACCTCAAGTGTAGATGGCACCATTCTATGAGCTGGGGTTCCAGACAGATGAAAAGGAAGAAATTCATTTCTGCATGCTGACTGTGGTTGAAATGAGGCCAGCGACTTCCTGCTCCTGACACTAGTCCTTTTCTGCCATAATTAACTTTTAAGCTAAAATAAATCCTTGTTCCCTTAAATTATCAAGTATTTGATCACAACAAACAGCTCAATACCCTTTCCAGATGCAACACTCTCTAGGAACCTCTGCATCAGTGATTCTCAACGTTCCTGTGCTGGGACCCTTTAATACCGCTCCTCATGCTGTGCTGACCCCCAACCGTAAGATTATTATGTTGCTACCTCATAACAGTAACTTTGCTACCATTATGAGTTGTAATATATTTAACACTTCCTATTGTCTTAGGTGACCATAGGAAAGGGTCATTCAACCCCCAAAGGCATTGCCACCCACAGGTTGAGAACCTCCGCTCTACATGTTTAGTTTCAGCAAAACACACCAAACCCTGACATTGGGGTTTTTACTGAGGCTTATTACAAAGGCATAATTGATTATGCCATTGGCCTTCGATGATCAACTCAAATCTTCACCCCTACTTTATTTGAATGGGATAGGGCAGAAAGTCTCCACATTCTTTGATTGTGTCTTGATCTTCCCAGTAACTGACCCTAGTCCTGAAGATGTCCAGAGGGACACCAGCCACTGATCATCTTATCTGCATTGAAAGACTATCATCAGCCTGTGGGCAATTCTAGGGGCTTCAGGAGCTGTGCGTCAAGAAACAAGAGGAAGACCACACTTCACAGCACTCTCCTGGTCTTGGTGGCAGTAGTCCTTATGAGAGGCAAACTGGGTCAGTTCCCACAATCCCATTTTCCAGATGGTGAGGGCCTCATGTCTAAGAAGTAGCTCCCTCAGGCCCTCCCAGAAATGCACATGACAGCTGCAACCAAAATATACTGAGGTGCTGCTTGGCTTCATCAGACATGGCAGGACACCCTGAGTCACAGCCAATGCCATCTGCTGGGAACAAATTTTAATATATCTCTCGCATCCCACCCCATGTCAACCAGCCTCATGAGATGTGCTAATTAAGAAGCTATTAATCACTGTACAGACGTAGTCATCATTGTGTAAAAATGCACCAGCAATTCCTGGAAAAGGCAACTTCCAATTCCAAATGCAACCCATCTTCCCTAAGTCTTACCCAAGAGATTTTAGGAACATGCTAGGGAACAGGGTGAGGTTAATCCAGGCTATGGCTTCTGTTTTCTGTCCTTCCTCAGTAGTTATAATAACTGCCAGTGTAATAATTGTAGTGTTCACAGGGGAGAAGTATGAATTCCCAACTTTGTGCAAAATCCACAAAGGCCCATTGTAAACATGGCAGCCATGATTCTCCATTTTCTAAAAATCCCAGAATCTATTAACACAGAAACTGGTCACACACCTAAATCCCAGGGGACTATGTCCATGCAAAGATGAAATTATATAGTGTTTGCTGGCACCAAGACCATTGCTGCTTCTCCCCCGCCCCCCCATCCCCTAGCCTCCATCTCAGCATGGAAAGCCTGGGAGGCATTGTGTCAGAGACTAGGAGTGGTGAGGAGACATAGGGGGGAATAAAAAAAAAAAGGACAAGATGTTTAGAAAAAATCCCTATGAAAGAAGGTGTTTTAATTTTTGTTTGTTTGTTTTGAGACACGGTTTTGTTGTGCAGTCTCTATGTGAGGGAGACAGACATTCTGAGGGAGGGACCTTGGTGATAAATGGCCATGGAAAAGAGTCTTCACAGAGGCTCCATCGTCCCTTGAGAGGATGCTCCCGGTACCTCTCCTCCTGCTTCAAATCTCCTGCAGACCACTTGCAGCTAACTTGTTCCTTCTCCATCTCCAGTGAGCATGCTGGCTTGGGTGCTGAGGACTTGTAATTTGTTTTCATATTTACTTAACTAACCTCATAGCATTCACTGTGCTCTATGCGCTGTAATCGCCTGGCTGGAGATAGTTCCCTTAATCTCACAGTACTGCCCAGAGCATGTAAGTGTTTTCACTTTTGAGGCTGCTATAGCAATGTTGATAAGTGGAGTGAATCAAAACATGAGTTTTGTTTGTCAGGAGGCCGGGAGTCAGAAATCTAGGCATGTCTGCAGGAGCACACCCCCTCCACAGGCCCAGGAAGGAGCCTGGCTGCCTCTGGCGCTTTCTCATGGCCCCAGTCTCTTCACTTGGCCTATTCAATGCCAGACTGCCTGCCTTCACATGGCCTTTGATGTGGTCTCCCCTTCTCTGCTTTGCTAACAACACTCATCTTTGAATATAAGGCCCATGTCATTGTCTGGGGTGATCTCTCATCTCTAGATTCTAACTTCATTCCATTTACAAAGCTCCTTTGTCTAAGTAGGATCATGGACATATGTTTCGGGCAAGGCATCTCTGGGAATCCACTGTCAAGCCTTCTACCACAGGTTTGGACATTAGCCTCAGAGAGGTTAGTTCAGGTGTTCCGGGCTATACGTTTTCCTCTACCAAATTACTCCAAGCCTTTGATTTTTCCACTGGTCTCGCCTACAGGTCGGAGTCTCTCCTAGATAGCTGGCAAACTTGTCTTAACCCAGAATTCTAAATCAATTCTTGTTCTGTGTACATAACCCACAAATAGTAATGCTAAGGAGCCCCTGGAGGGGGCGTGGAAAGACAACTGATGTTCCAGGTGAGTTTCTGACTGTTTGGGAGGCAGATGAAGGCTACAACGGAGGGCAGTGTT
The DNA here is from genome assembly GCF_903995435.1 of Acomys russatus. Taxonomy (NCBI): domain Eukaryota; kingdom Metazoa; phylum Chordata; class Mammalia; order Rodentia; family Muridae; genus Acomys; species Acomys russatus. The sequence continues at coordinate 19,850,140 of NC_067137.1, forward strand.
CACACATAGATAAGCATATGGCTGCCTCCTTTTAGACTGATCAGAGAGCTCTCATACTGAGGCCCAGCTCCTCACATTGATAAGCAGCTTCATGCTACACAGACTTTCTTTTTAGTGGAACAATTAAAGCTAATGATTTTTCCTGTGTTTTAAAATTTTTTTATTTAAGTAACTTATTCAGATTACATCTCAGTTGTTATCCTCTCACTTGTATCTTTCCATCACCCCCCCTCACTCCCTCTTTCATCCTATACCCCTCCCCTAGGTCTGTGATAAAAGGGAACCTTGTTCTCCACCATAAGATCACAGCCTATCAGGTCTCTTCCTGGTAGCTTGCTTACCAGCCCTGTGATCTGTCCTTTGAGCACTTATTATCTCATGCAATCTCCCCAAGAGCACTATTATGAAGTTGATAGTTGTGTCCCCACTTTACTAATAGAGGAACGGATACTTGGATTAAGTGAAATGCATGTGCCAAGCATGTGTGGCTTGGCTGTGGTCATTGTAGGTCACTTTAGCTCAGTGTTCTGCCCCTGACACAGCCCAGGGCTTATTGAATCAGGTGCAGACAAATATGAATTTGTCCCTACATTCTGGTTACATTGATGGCCTCTGGGCATTCTATTTGGATGCCTATAACTATGTTGTTCCTGCCTACAGACAGCCTGAAAGGTATGTGGGCTTTATACTGGCTAAGGGTACATGTAGAAAGGCATCGTGAGGGAGCCATCTGCTCTGTTGTTGTTTTTTTTTTTTTTTTTTTTTTTTTTTACAAAGATTCTTACAATTAACCTCTTTAGAATTAACACTTTACAATATATAAGCCTATCTTGTGTGCATTATCACTTCATCTTTTCTTGAAGATTTGTTTATTTTTATTACATGTGCCTAAGTGTTTTGCCTGCATATACGTGCACCACATGCATGCAGTCTCCATAGGGACCATTATAGGGCATTGGATGCCCTAGGACTAGAGTTATAGATGGTTGGGAGCCAACATGTGGGTAACAGGAACCAAATCTAGGTCCTCTGCAAGAAGAGCCAGTGCTCTTAACTGCTGAGCCATTTCTTCATCCCCATCTTGACCATTTTAAGAATATTTTGGAGATTATAATTACATTGGCTGCCCATTCCTTTTCTATCTCCAAATCCTCCTATAAACCCCCTTGCTTGTTTTTATACATAAAAAAAAGGAAGGTTAGAAAATCAGGCTGGACTTTCCTGAGGATCGTATGTGCTACATTTTAAGTGTTATGAGTTAACCTAATTTCTAGAGGAACTTTATCTGTAATGGGAAATGTCACCAAAGAAATGCTTAATTTAAAAAGTGCTACCAAAATATATAATTGTTGGTGGTGATTCATTTAATGGGAGGATAGCTACTAATATTAGAGAGAGATGGTCTGTCAAGTTATAATTTTGGTACTTTCTTAGCTAGGTTTTATAACGTTTTGAGCCAGAGTTATGATAAAGATGAAATAAAATAAATATTTTCCCCACAGGGTTTAATTTGCTATACTTTCCATTTAATATATACTTCATATATATGTTATATATAAATATTGTGTGTGTGTACACATGTATATGTATACAATACACACACATATATACACACAACATATGTATACACATACACATACACATGCATATATCTTGGTTTTTCGAGACTGAGTTTCTCTATGTAACAGTTCTGGCTGTCCTGGAACTTGTTCTGTAGACCAGATTGGCCTCAAAATCACAGAGATCTGCCTGCCTCTGCCTCCTGATTGCTGGGATTAAAGGTGTGCACCACTACTGCACAGCTCAAATATATTTTTAACTCTAAAAATTTCATTCGAGGATCTCTTCAATGTCTTACCTCATTGCATCAATACTTTCCTGCACATTTTTGAAAATATGAAACATATTTCTAGTTGCTTATTTGCTGATTTCACCATCTCTCTTATTTCTATGTCAGTTTCTCCTGGCTGATTTTGTTCCTGCTCATAGACCACAGTTTTGGCTTCTTGGTGTGACTAGTCACTAATTGTAACCTACGCATTGTACTTGTTAGTTCTTAAGTGTAGAAGCACACTATGTGCCTTTAAAACAATGGTTCTCACCCCCCTGTGGGTTACAAAACCCTTTGGGGGGGTCACATATAAGCTATCCTGCATATCAGATATTTCCATTGCAATACACAACAGTAGCAAAATTAGAGTTAGGAAGCAACAGTAGAATAATTTTATGGCTGGGGGTCATCGCAACTTGAGAAACTGTATTAAAGGCTTGCAGCAGCATTAGGAAAGCTGAGCCCACTGCTTTAAAGAGTGTTGGAACTGTTTTGTGGGTAGTTATGTTGCTCAGGGATTCTTTCATTACCTAAAGCAGCGTTGGGGCAGGTTAATAGAAACCTTTGTTCGCTTCAGTGAGCACTTGACTCCATAACTGTTAACAGACCCCCAAGGATCGCAAGCATAGACTTCAGGTATTCACTAAATACGTTTTCACTCTCACTTGTGGGTCAGCTCTGAGAATTGTCCTGATTGCAGTCCAGTCTTGTGTGGCTTCTCTTTTAAAAAGCATAAATAAAGTCTTAGCCAGAGGCTCCATGGGAGCCTGAGAAGTTTTCTAGAACGTCTTCCTTATGACATCCTTACCTTTAGGCCTTATGCCTAGTGTGTTTGAGCTGCGCTGGCCTCCTTGACCCCCAGGTTCTGTCTCTTCCACTGGGGAAGACAGATGGGGTCTCTCTGGATTCTACTCCTTCCATCAGGGCTCACCTTATCTGCCCTAATCTGCTAAGTTGATCGCTGTTCAGTGTTTCGAAGGTATTCTTTATTTTCTGTTCTGGTTTTAGTTGTGAATGGCAGGTAGCTGGCTTAGGACAGTCTTGTTCTTTTATGGGCAAAACCAGAACTCTTGGCTTCTGATATAAGTCTGTGGAACCCTAATCTTCCTCAGGTCCTGCTAGTCTCCCTAGGTCTTTGGTTCCAACAGGCTCTTTAGCTCATGGCCTGCCATTCTTTTGGAGTCCTTTATTGAACCTCAGAGCCCTCAAATCTTGTGACCTCCTTTCCATTGATAAGTAAGCCAAGCCCCAGTTTATGTAGCAGGCCTCAGAATATGAAGATCAATGATGATTGAGAACTAATTTCAAGCAATTATTACCAATAAATTGCATTATTATGAAAGGTCAGTTTGGGCCCAAACTTGAGGGGTTCTGCTCAAACTACTCACCAACCATGGACAATATGTGCAGTAAACAGTAAACCCTTACTCAGATATAACCAATAGACAGGACATTCTCCACACTTGAGTGGAGAGTGGGAACTGACTCTGACACAAACTCTGGTGCCCCATATTTGACCACTTCCTCTTGGTGGGAAGGCCTGGTGGCATTTAGAAAAAGGATAGACAGGCTACCAAGATAATTCTTGATAGTCTATGATCATATAGTGGGGGAGGAGATCCCCTCAGTCACTGACATAGGGGAGGGAAATAGGGTGAAAGCAGGAGGGAGGGAGGAACAGGTGGATACAAGGGATGGGATAACAATTTAGATATAATCTGAATAAATTAATTACATTTTAAAAAGAAAGCTCAGTTTAACTGATATTGTTACCAGAGAAACAAGTCCACTTCCTTCTATCAGTCATTGGGCAAGGGTACCTTCAGCCCAGTAGTAAAGCTTTACAAAGCTCCACTTCCTAGATTGGACCTTCACATTGACTGGCCAGCTCTACCCTCAGGAGTCCAAGGCCGTGACAGCCTAGAGGATGGAAGTGGTCTGAGAAAGGTAGAGAGTCCACCGTTGGTTCTCCCTTCCCTTGGTCTTCATGACTAGGCATCATCTTATGTGCCTCAGTCTCTCTCTTCCTTTCCAGGAAGTCATTGTAAAATTTGGGCTTCTGCCCAAAGCAGTATAGCTTGTCCTTGTACCTGTGGCATTAGCAGAGACAAGGGACCTGACCTTATGCTATGTTCATAGTTCACTCAGAGGTTCCTCTCTCTCAATCTGTCCTTTCACATCCTTCCAGAGGGGTGCCTTTTCCAGTTCAGGGACCACAGACATTTGAACTCCATCTATAAAGTGGGAGTCATGCTATTCAGACAAAATGTAGTGTCTTAGTTATTTTCTTTTTAATTCCCTGACAAAAATAACTCAAGAGAGGAAGAGTTTATTCGGATCACAGGTTGAAGGTAGAGTCCCTCATGGCAGGAAGACATGGAGACAGTCAGAGGTAGCTGGTCACATTGCATCTACACTCAGGAAGCAGGAAATAAGGAATGCTAGCATTCTGCTCCCTTCCTCCATTTTATATGGTCCAGGATCCCTGGCCAAGGAATGGTATCATCCACAGTGGGAAGGTCTTCCCATGTCAATTAACCTAACGGAGATAATCTCCCCACAGGTAGCCTCAGATACCCATTTCCCAGGTGACGACGTGTCTTCAAGTTGCCAGTCAAGATTAGCCATTACAGTGCTTAGAGGGTTGGGGTTTTGTTATTGTTTTGATTTTAGAATAAGGCACTGATGCACTGAAGTTGCCCTCATGAAGGGCAGAACTGAAAAACAGAAATTAGATTCTATGTCCCAGACTCTCTCCACTAAATCCTGGTAAGGTCCTGAAGCAACCCTGGGAGTTTGCCGAGGAGAAAGAGAAAGAGAGAGACAGAGAGAGAGACAGAGAGAGAGAGAGAGAGAGAGAGAGAGAGAGAGAGAGAGAGAGAGAGGAGGAGAGAGAGAGAGAGAGAGAGAGAGAGAGAGAGAGAGAGAGAGAGAGAGAGAGAGAGAGAGAGAGAGAGAGGCATCTGGGTCATTTCCTTTACAGCAGAGTGAGTAGACTCTCTTTGGAAGAAAGGGTCATTGGCTATGATCTGAAATGGCTAAAGTAGCTTTGACACTGGCATCCTCTTCGACACCATATTCCCCCCAGGAGCTGGAGCCATCCTTCAGCTCAAGTTTTGTGCTTTTAAAAATGTGGGGAGCCCTAGATTTTAGGCATGTTATCTATAAGTTAACACATTCACTTATACAGGCAGCCCATGCTCACAGCACATAATTTCTTGGATGATCTTTGCTGGGCAAAGGGGCTACAGCATGGGTCAAGACCTGGATAAAAGTGCAGATAGGAGAGCAAGGTGGCGAGAGTAAGGGGTTGAGAGTGAAGAGCCTTACTCTGTCCAGAGAGACATCTGGGAGAGGTGTCCTCAGAATATGTACCTTTTAGTGCTGTGGGGATTGGAATTGTCACTGTCCATCGCAGTCCTGAGGATGGCGACAAGGTGTGTCTTCCTCTGTTTTCCCTACCTTATTTTTTGAGACTACATTTCTTCCTGAATCTGAAGCATGCTTATTGGCTAGTCCATCAAGCCCTCTGGATCTGCCTGTCTCCTTCACCAAGTGCTTCTATGATTGGGATGTACCGCCATACCCATATTGTATGTGTGCACTGGATACCTGAATTCACATCCGCAACCTTGCTTGCTCTGTAAGCACTTTACCTAGTGAGCCATCTCCCAAGTCCTTCAGATGATCCCTAAAGTGCAAATCAATAATCAGTAAAGGAGCCAGGCTAGAAGACTTCTGATGCACAGGTGAACATTGCTACATCTTGACCTTGATTCTTCTCATCTCCCCAGTCTTCATCAATGGCTTGGAAGGTGACATGAAACACGGATTTATTGGATGTGCAGATAGCACAATGCTTTAATAACACAAACTCTAGCGTTAAAATCAAAAGTGTTTTCAAAAATAGCTGAAACTAAGGAGACAAAATGTAGTCAAGCTGACCAAACCCCATTGTCACTGTGTTGTTTATTTTAATTTGTTGCAAATGTCCTTAACAGACTATCTTCCATTTCTATGGTACTTTACTTGAAAAAAATATCCAGTTAATTTAGTTGACCTACAGTGTAACATGAACAAATAGTTTCAGATTGCTGCTAAATAAGCTAATATACATTCAGGCCTCATTTAGTGTAAGCACGTAGCCTTTGTTTGTGAAATTGTAATTGAAGAGGTTTTAGCCCATATTTCCTGGAATGGAGAGAGTTAGGTTCTATGGTCAATGGTATTTTGGAAATCTGTGCCACACAAAATTTCAGTGTTGGTCATGGCGCTTCATAGATGGAGAAAATAGCCTACAAATTATCCTAAATTTGTTGATCACAAAACTTTTTCTCTGAAGAACTTCCTTTGGAGCATGGTTTGGGAGCTGCTGACTGAAACCCCATTGGACTGTCTTATCGCATTGCATTTTGAGCGTTGTGTTTAGGTCTTGGTGCCATATCAACCAAGAAACAAAATATAATGTCTAGATAGGGGTGACAAGGGTTTAGAAGCCACATGGGGAGAAGCTGGAGGCATGGTTAGGTGTTCAGAAGAAAGGTGATGAGCACAGGAGGAGACAACTGTTGTTTTAGACGTTTTTGGAGGCAGAACTAGCCCACTGGGTGGATGTTTCTGGAAGGTCCTTTGGAATTAACGGAAGCCATTTCTTGGTGCTGCTCAAATGAAACCTAATGCAGTCTCCCCTAGAATGTGGTTGGTTGTGAGGGACACTGTATGGGAATGTCGCCAACCTACAAATATGTCCCCCTGTGGGTAGCTGTTCCTTGAGATCTGAACAACTCAGAAGTTTTCCCAGCCCGGATATGGCTGCCTGAAGCCACCATCTAGGCATTATCTTTTGCCAGCTTGGTTGATATGATAGCAAGACTTAAACAACCCTCAAGGTGAAATTTGATTTAAAAAAAAATATAATATTGTTGGGATTGGAGAGATTGCTCAGTGGTTAAGAGCACCGCTTGCCCTTCCAAAGGTCTTGAGTTCAATTCCTGATAACCATATGGTAGTTCACAACCCTTTGTAATGTGATCATATGTCCTCATATGGCCTACAGGTGTACATGCACGTAGAACACTATGTACATAATAATAAATAATTAAATCTTAAAATAATATATACTATTGTGAACTAAAGAATAAAATTGATTTTTTTTTTAAAAAGAAAAGATATTTCTCCTATTTGAGTTCTCCATCCACATAAAGTAGTGAACACCTATCCTAACCTGAGAAAATTGTCAGGAAACCCAAGAGAGAAATCCTTGTTTGAATGGATCTGAAACCATCCTCCTCATGTCACTGTTGTATTGAGAAACACATCACATAGCACGCATTCATTTACCCCCTTTCAGGCAAAGTTCAATGAGAACTGGATGTCCCACAGAGGTTGGAGCTATCACTAGGGCCCAGACTCTCCACTGAGCTCTTCTTATTCTTCCTGTCACACATATAGTGGTGACACTAGGACGTCTGGCTGCCCTGCCCTGGGCAGCATGGCCCCTTCTTATTCAGAAAAAGCTTTGGGCTATGGCCCCATGTGATTCCTTCTACTCTCCTTCAGGTCTGGGAGTGCACAGCCTCTCTTTCAGTCTCACAGCCTGTAGGGGCTATCCTGGCCCCACTAGACTTATCTTCATAGGTTTGTGAGCCAGTGTAGTTCGTTGGTTGAGAGCCTCACTCTGAAATGCCTATCCGGGTTTGAATCCCAGGCCCGGCCCTTGTTGACTATATTATCTTATGCAAAACCTTCAGCTTCATTGCACTTCTGGTTGCTCATCTGAGGCAGGAAAAGAAGAGACTAAAGTATTATCTGGAGTCATGCTACAAGAATGTGCATAAAATAACTCAGATGCTGCTGATGGATAACACATGGAGAGCTGAGCTCCTATCCACCATCTCACAGTGATGGAGATTGGCTGTTGATACCAGCACTTATGTTTCCTGAGGGCAAGGATGAGGCAGCCTCAGAGTGCTGGTTAGTTTCCATTCTCCAGGTTCCTGAGAACCCCGGGGCCCTTGCCTATCATTTAGTGACTGGGTTGTGGCTGCCCCATTTATACACCAGAAAAGTAGAGCTCTGGGAACTGAAAGGCATGCCAGGAGCTCAGCTACACTGGAGCTCAGCTCTGGGGTGTTCCTAGCAAATTATCTGCCTTTTTAAGGGGGCAGTTTAATCAAAGTCTTATTGTCTACACTATAGGGAGGCTCTGAGAGTGAATCATCTGGGACTGGTAGAAACAGCACTATCTTTGTAGATACTCGGATACGGTACAGGATGGTGACTGCAAGTATATAAGCTTTGGAGCAGGTTTTAGCCTGTCACCAGCTGTATGAGCATAGGTTGGACCATAGCTTCTTTGTGGCTCTTTTCCTCTTCTAGAACAGCGCTTCTCAGCCTGTGGGTCATGACCCCTTTCACAGGCGTCACCTAAGACCATCAAAAAGCAGATCTTCATGTAAGATTTGTGAGAGCAGCAAAGCCACGGTTGTGAAGAGGCAATGAAATAATGTTATGGCTGGGGGCGTCACCACAACATAAGGAACTGTGTTAAAGGGTCTCGGCATTAGGAAGGTTGGGAACCGCTGCTCTAGACCGTGAGGGAGCTAATGTGTACCTCACCTACTGGGCATCCATGAAGTAGCACATGTGGAGGGTGTGAGTGGTATGCCACAGGAGGGCTCAGGGGCAGTGTGCAGAATTTTGTCCTAGTTTCTTGGATGTCTGTGGATTTAGGCATGCTCTACGATGCCAACCATTAAGCTTTATAACTTTTCAAAAATAGACTAAGAGTCAACCTTAGCCTTTGTGCTGAATTCTGCCCATATATTGGTTTTAACAACAACAACAACAACAGTCTTAATTTAAGTCACATGAAGCCAGCATATCAAAATATCTTGTATCATTAAGTAGAAGTTATACATTTTTTTCTTCTTTTTCTTTTTCGAGACAGAGTCTCACTTTGTAGCCTTGCAGGCCTGGAATTTGCCGTGTCTATCAGGGTGTGCTCAGGAACCTGGCACGTTCTGGAATTAAAAGTGTGTGCCACCACACCTGGCTGGAAGAGTGTATGTGCATGTGTGTGTGTGTGTGTGTGTGTGTGTGTGTGTGTGTGTGTGTGTTTGTGTGATCATCTTCATTATTGTCACTTTTCCAGTGCTCCTTCCATTCTTTCCTGGGAAGGACAAGAGAGTTCTTGGCTGGAGTGGGCACTGAGGATGGGGAGCCATGCAGGACTATCAAAGTTTGATTGGGGTCATCAGCAAATTGGACACTGCTACGCAAATGATCAGCTGCTGCTTTTAGAGCCAAGGGTGAAACTCCTGGCAGCCTTGACTTGAACCTCTTAGCAGCTTATGCGTGAAGTGCTTGCTTTGAGCATTCGTGAATCCAAGGGCCTCTGGACGCAGCTGGTGCTCTATGGGGGTGAGAATAAGCCTGTCGCACTCCTTTGGAGCATGGCTCCAATTGACGATTCTGCACAGATATATAAGATACTTACTTTCCCCTGGGCCCTCTATATCTGACCTCTCATCATAGCTTCTCTACCCTGCCCCACTCCCAAACTCAGACAGCCTGTTGCAGTGGCCTCCTGGATTTCTAAAACTCACATCTGGTCGGAGCACTTTGCATGGAAAGCTTTTGAAGGCTGGTCCCCTTTACCTCCGGAGGAAATCCAAACTGCTTAGCATTTCTGGCATTTAAAGTTCTCCAGAAATTGGGCTCTTCCTACTCCTCCAGTCATCATCCTCTCCCACTAATTTCCTTGAGTCACAGAGTTGGAACCACATCAGCAGGTGAATAATGTTTAAATACATTTACCTACTGCTAGACTTTCTACATTCCAAGGGGGAGAATCTGTGGGAAAAGTAAAGAAATGAGATCCTAGATCGTCTGCCTAATTTTTTTAAATTTTTTTTATTAATTTATTCTTGTTACATCTCAATGTTTATCCCATCCCTTGTATCCTCCCATTCTTCCCTCCCTCCCATTTTCCCCTTATTCCCCTCCCCTATGACTGTTCCTGAGGGGGATTACCTCCCCCTGTATATGCTCATAGGGTATCAAATCTCTTCTTAGTAACCTGCTGTCCTTCCTTTGAGTCTCCCCCTCCAGGGGACATAGTCAAATGTGAGGCACCAGAGTACATGAGAAAGTCATATCCCACTCTTCACTCAACTGTGGAGACTGTTCTGACCATTGGCTAGATCTGGGTAGGGGTTTAAAGTTTACCAACTGTATTGTCCTTGGCTGGTGCCTTAGTTTGAGTGGGAACCCTGGGCCCAAATCTGCCTATCATAATGTTCTACTTGTAGGTTTCTAGGACCCTCTGGATCCTTCTACTTTGCTATTCTCCCATGCTTCTCTCATTTAGAGTCCCAATAGGATGTCCTCCCCTCTGTCCCAGTTTCCTGGTAAGTGAAGGCTTTCGTGGGACATGCCCCTTGGGCTAGTATGCAGATATAAGTGAGTATATACCATTTGATTCTTTCTGCTTCTGGGTTAACTCATTCATTATGATCATTTCTAGCTCAATCCATTTATCCACAAATTTCTGGAATTCCTTGTTTTTAATAGCTGAGTAGTATTCCATAGTGTAAATGTACCACATTTTCTTTATCCATTCTTCTACTGATGGACACTTAGGTTGTTTCCATGTTCTGGCTATTATGAATAAGGCTGCTATGAACATGCTTGAGCAAATTTTCTTATTGTGTGCTGGAGCATCTTCTGGGTATATTCCAAGGGGTGGAATAGCTGGGTCTTGAGGAAGCCCTATTCCCATTTTTCTGAGATAGCACCAGATAGATTTCCAAAGTGGCTGTACTAGTTTGTCTGCCTAATTTTTATGTCACCAGCAATCTTTCCACGGTGCTGACTTGGATGCTTATTGGCCATGCCTGGCTTCCTTAGTATTTACTCTGGGTTCTTGGCAGGTTTTCTATGTACACAAGCACAGTGGTCCAAGATGCTCAAACTGGGTGCTTCTGTGGATGCCATGACAGAGACAGCTAGGCACGGAGAGCATGGGCAGACCCTGTGAAAGAGCTTCTGGGCATGAATGAGGATGAATTACACACTCCTCAGGCAGGGAGGAGGGAGATATGTGACCTTCTCACGTGACTAATCAGGACTGTTACTGAGTGCAGAGGTGTGGATCTGTGAGTGTTAAAATCTTCAGTTATTATGATCACTATGATTCCACTAGCATTTATCAGAGGTTGTCACACCCAAGCTGTCATTTAACCATCAGCAGCACTCTGTTCTAATATCCACTTCATGAAGGAAGAAACTGAAGCTCAGAGAGGTTAAGGAACTTGACTGGGGTTTAAATCCAGACTCTGGGTGGATGCTTTTAGCTCCTAAACACGCTGACATCTGCGTTGGAGGCTAGTGGCCGACCTGATTGAAAGATGCTGATGTTAGGGACGTAGCAGGGAAGAGGTGGGGGATAAAGATGTATTGATTGAACAGTAAATTTGAAATTAACCCTACTGAAAAAAAATCCCTGGAACTATCAAGATTTAGGTCTCTGCAATGCAGAGATGATTTAAGGGGCCTCATAGATGTGGGGATGTGAGTGCAAAAATCATAGGACTTGAGGTAGCAGCCCTCAACCAATGCAGGAACTATGGTTGGTGATTTGTCTGTCAGCCGAATCTTCCCCACTATGGCAGCCCCTGCTTCTGGATTTGTTTTGTCAGTTTTGCCCTTTTGACTTTGTGTGTGGAAATATGAAGCGTGAGTGTAGGCAGGAGAGACCTCCTCTGCACATCTAAGGGTAGCCTACAGGTCTTTACTTCAGACTCAAAGAGGATGGCTAGCAGTCTAGAAACAGCTGGCTGGGAGGACTCAGGGGTCACCGGTCATGCGTCTGTGCGACTTGACTGCATCTGTCCATACTAATTCATCTTCTGCCTTGCTCTGGAACAGCGGTTCTCAACCTGTGGGTCAAGATCCCCTTTAGGTGTTGAACAATCCTTTCACAGGGTCTCACACCAGACATCCTGCATATCAGGCATTTACGGTATGATTCGTGATAGTAGCAAAATTACAGCTGAAAGTACAACAAAAGTTTTTTTTTTTTTTCTTTTCTTTTGGCTTTTGGAGGCAAGACAGGGTTTCTCTGTATAGCCTTAGCTGTCCTGGACTTGCTTTGTAGGCTAGGCTGGCCCTGAACTCACAGTGATCTATCTTCCTCTGCCTCCCTGAGTGCTGGGATTATAGGCATGCGCCACCACATTGGCAAACAAAAATAATTTTTATGGTTTGGGGGAGTGCAACACAATACGAGAAACTGAGGGTGGCAGCATCAGGAAGGTTGAGAAGCACTGCAATAGAAGTGAATGGGGGAGGTGAGGTGAGGGAGGGTGACTGGGAGGAGAGGAAGGAGGAGCTATGACTGGGCTGTAAAGTGAAAATAATTAATTAATTAAAAATTTAAAAGTGAAGGTTTTAGGACTTGCTTATACTAAGTGAGGTTACAGGTGGGTTAGACCCAGGGGGACATTGGTTTCCTTGCCTGGTTCAACCCAGATATGGTTATGGCAAGGAGATGAGTAGGAGAACCTAGTTCCCAATGCTTCCAACACAGATGCACCAATTAGCTGTGTTTCTTTCTGGTTTATTTTCACTTGTGTCTTCCAAGGCTTAGCTGAAGATGGCAAGGGCTAACTCTCTGGTACACAGAGATAAGAGTTGGCTCACATCATCTTGTGGAGAGGTGACCATGGCGAGTACAGGCTTCTGGGAAGGAAAAGCATTGGATTTAGATGGACTCAGTCTCCATTTGTGAAGTACTTACTGAATATCGCTTCGTAGCCAGCACATAGGAAGGGGCAGGAGACTGACTCAGTAGAGTCAATATCTCTGATCATAATAATGCCATGTGACAAAGGTACCAGATTCCAGCAGCATAAGATGCATAGTTTTATACTTCTGGAGCTACACAATGGGACATCTGTGTGTCTCAGCTAGCATGTGTCTGAGGATTTGGCTGTGTACTCTTATTGAGGGAACTCTGACCTTGCTTGCCTTCCTAAGGCCTCTGAGAGCAAGGCACCATTCCTGCAGCCCATTGTGTGGTCTAAAACAAAGCCTATCTCAGTACACTGAAAGAGAACCCAGCCCTCTTTCATTTTTGCCTTACAGATAGCAGGGTCAGGGCCCGTGTTCAGCCGTGGACTCTAGCACAGGCAGCATCGGAAGAGCGAGTCTACAGAGTGTTCCACCATGGGCCTTTTTGGATGACCTTAAGACGGAAACTTAAAGGGAGAATGAGCCAGCCAGGAATAATTTGGATCAGGAAAGACCCAAAGTGGAACAGCATGTGGAGTCCTGGATAGAGTACAAAGGATGAGAGGAAACTGGCTCACGATGAGTCTCCGAATCAAGGTTGGAGAGGACAGGATACACAGGTCAGAAATAAGCCAGTGAAGGGCTGCCTGAGCCTTCTCCCACATGCAAGCACTGTGTCCTCCCTTGTCTTTGTGACCTTCTCCTGAGCCACATTCAGTACCTGGCAAAAAGATTTGAGAACACATGGTACAATATGCGTAGAAGACAAACTTGTGTGTGCTGCTGGTCCTTTCCCCGATTGCTCAATTTGCATGAGTTCTTGACCACTTGCTGTGTGCTGCATGTGGACCAGGTAGTGTGTCCTGTAAGGACGTTGGATTCTGAAGTTGAGTCCCCTGATCCTTTTGTTTCAGCAGCAACAAAAGGCTAGACTCATATCAACTTGACACAAACTGTAGTCACCTGAGAGGAGGGAACCTCAATTGAGACAATGCCGGCATGAGATTGGGCTGTGGGCCAGTCTATAGAGTATTTTCTCAATTAATGATGATGGGGGAGGGCCCAGCCCATTGCGGTTGGTCCTGGGTTCTGTAAGAAAGCAGGCTAAGCAAGCCACATGTAGAAAGTCACTAAGCAGCATTGCTCCACAGCCTCTGCATCAGTTCCTGCCTCCAGCTTCCTGCCCTGTGGAGATCCTTCCTGACTTCTTTTGATAATGGACAGAAATATTGATGTGTAAGCCAACTCCCTATCTTGCTTTTGGGTCATAGTGTTTTGTCACAGCAATAGAACCCTTACCTAAGACAAGTTGCTTAGAAAGAGCCCTTATATTGCTTCTCTGATCTCAAATGTCCATTTTCTGGAATGATTTTCCATGATGTAGATACCTTTAATATGTGTTCTCTTACTTGTCCCAGTATTCACTGCAGGGGCAGCATTCAGCTGGAAAGGCAATGGCTAGAATTGTCTGAATCCTTTCCAAGATGCCCAGTTCCACACTGCACAGGCATCTTCTGGTCCCAGGCATTCCTACAGTGGTACCTCTAAGCTAGAAGAGGATTATTGTGTATGGCACCTGACAGGAGACTTCGCAGCTTGAATGGCCTCTTGCAAAGCGATGTGCTGTCACAGGAGAACTGGGCTGAGATGCAAGACTCAGGCTGAAGCCATAAATCTGTTAGTCTTATTTTATTATATTATTTTGTTGTTGCTTCTTGAGACAGGGCTTTCCTGTGTAACAGCCCTGGCTGTCCTGGAACTCACTCTGTAGACCAGGCTGGTCTGTAACTCAGAGATCTGCCTTCTCAGTGCTAGCATTGAAGGTGTGCACCACCATGCCCAGCATCCATCTGGATAACTCATATCAAAGCATGGCCTTCCTGCTACCTCCTATGTGAAATGAATGGGCTTGGCTTGGTGGTCTCTAAGATTCTCCCCAGCTCTGCTCATCTCTAGCTCAATAGTGAAACCATTAGGGCTCTCAAAGTCAGGAAAAAAGTGGCAACCACCTTGTTGGAATTCCTCTTGGGAAGCTTTCTCTGATGCCATTGGTAGTTTCATCAATATCTTTGTCATCAGCACTGTCATTTTGCTGTAATAGCCTAATTTCTCTAAAGGTCGCTTACATAAAGCTATCAGATCAATGGGCCTCTATTTGCAAACATATGGAATATGTCTTAATGGATTTCTGCTATCCAGTTGGTTGTACAGCTGCACAGAGCGTATGTAAGCATACCAAATGGAGTCCAGGGAGGGGGGCAGGACTCACTGAGAGCTGTGTGTAGACCTAGCGATGGCTTGGCTGTCTTCACTCACAGGCACTGTGAGAAGTCAAGGCTTATCACATTGCAGGCTGATTTATACCTACTGCCAGGTGCTGTGGCCCCTCTGGCTAACACCACTCATTACTGGCTTGCCTCCCTGATTCCCCAGGAGTGGAGAGAGAGGCTCAAGTCAAGCATGTCTGAACTTATTATCCTTTGATTTTCCTGTGGATGATGAGAAGGCTGGAGTCCTATCTGCCCTCCTTCAGAACTCCGCGTATGGTCTAAGGGTAGCCCTTTCTTGAGACCATCCTTCCTGTATCAGCCGTCACCTCTGCTAGGCAGGTTTCTTTTCTGCATCTCTCCACCTCTGCTTTCCAGGAAAGATGGCCTTGGATTTAGGTCCAGCTACCCATCTCAAGCCATAACCTTGTCACGAGAAGAGATAAACATGAGCAAGCTGGCTTCAGAGTGACCCGCTTAGCCTTCTTGCATCACTTTCACAGCTGTCTAACCTGCTAGGGAACCAAGGCTCTCTAGGAAACCAGACCCTAAGCGGGGGTGGGGGGATGGGGGTTGGGGGCTGGGGCAGGGGGGAAGAGAAAGAGGGGGGGTGGGGGGCTGCAAGCAGGATGAAAACACGCCCAGCCTGCTGTCACCTGAGATTTCAGTTAGCCCAACTCCTGCCTTGTAATATGGGCCATAAATTAAGCAAGCTCCACTCCTCTACCCAGAGAAAGAGTGATTCCCTGTTACACAGCCTAAGCGAAGCATCTTCCGTTCCTCTCTACCCCTGCTTTGTCTTGGTGGGACTGAAATTTGACCTCAGAGCCCTATGTGTTTGCTGTAAATAAATATTTTGTCCAAAGGATGATTCTACTCTCTCCTTTTTCTACTTTCTTCTCCCTCTTCTCCCTCCTCCTCTTCTTTCCTCTCTTTTCCTCCCCTAAAACCTAACTCAACTGAAATGACTTTATATATACCAAACGTCACCACATCTAGGACAACAGATTCTGTTTAAAAGTCTGAAGAAGACATTTGCACAAACATCTGTGTATTGGCAGAGCCATTGGCTCAGTATCAGTTACTGGGAGTGGGGCTAGAGATACAGTGGGATTTTATAAAAACAGAAAACAAGAACATAGGTGGGATCCTAGTGGCATTGCTGGCTCTGTCATCTAAGGCCATGTGTCTTCTGCTGGTAATATTTCTAGGTGACTAGATTTGAAATACTAATAGACTAAAAAACATTTTTCTCCAGTTCTTTGCTCTTTGTGTCAATCTGTTTGTGGACTGCTGGATCTATTTCAAATCTGCCCAAACTCTTTGTACCTCCTGAAAATAAAAATTAATCTATGCCAAATTGCATAGTTAGACAGTGGGTGGTTAATAGATTCATGTTTTTAACTTCAGTGACATGTACTGTTTAAGACATCCCTAAAAACTCAGTACTCAGGCCATTGTCCAATGCCCAGGCATTTCTTAGAAGTCAGCACTCCTGAGCCATTCAATACTATACTGCTTAGCTCTTGATTTACAAGAGATTCTAATAAGTGAAGGTCTCTGCTTTTCGAGTGCACAGATGACTGAAGAAAGCCAAGTGAATGGCTAAGATGGTGCCCATTGGCAGCAGAACTAAGATGTCACAGCCTGGTGGATGAGACATCCACTGTACCAGAAGAGTAGGTCACTTTCAAAGCATGGTTCAAGGATGAAGAAATGTATTTTATTCAGGAAAAGACCTCAAAGCACTTGTTCTCAACCTGTGGATTGTGAGGGTTGCATATCAGATATTTACATTATGATTTATAATAATAGTAAAATTATAGTTATGAAGTAGCAACAAAATAATTTTGTATTTGGGGGTCAGTGCAATCACAACACTACATTGAGGGTCTGTATTAAAGGGTCTCAGCATTAGGAAGGTTGAGAACCACTGCCTTAAAGTGTGCTAATTGATAAAATAGAAAACGATTTATCTTGAAGTTGCAACATGAGTTATTGCTAATTATTACAGAGGATGATCGCATATTTATAGATTTAAAATGTGTTTATTTTATGTCTATGTGTATTTTGCCTGTATGTACGTCTGTGCATCACATGCATGCCTGGTGTACATATAGGCCAGGGAGGGCACTAGATCTAGAACTGGAGTTATAGACAGTTGTGACCTGCCATGTGGCTGCTTGGAATTGACTGAACTGCCCTGGAAGAACAGCCAGTACTCTTAACCAAGGAGCTATCTCTTTGGCCTCCATATTTGTAATTTTTGAAAGTTTTTTTTTCCTTAGGCAGGATGGCTCAGTATAGCCCCAGCAGTCCTGGAACTCACTATGTTGACTAGGCTGGCTATGAACTCAGAGATCTGCCTGCCTCTGCCTCCTGAGTGCTGGGATTAAAAATGTGCACCACCACCACCTGACTTAATTCTTGAAAGATTTTTAGATCCATTGATTTATTAGTATCTCTGTCAGCCATTCTATTCCACCATTGTAATCTGTCTTAACAGTCATTGACTTGGCCCATTGGTATACTTTTAGAGACTTTGATTGGTAGGAAGGTGATATCATTTTCCTTCTTGTGACACATAGATGCTGGTTATGTTTGGTGTTCTACTTCCACGTTAATTAGCCTGAGAGAGCTGTGGCTGGCTTCTCACGGCCCACACTGCCCTCCTATGTCTCTCATGCATTGCATTTATTCTCCCTTTCTTAATCTTCCTTCCCTTGCTCCTGTCATTCCAGGGCACAAGGCGAGCAGAGACATGGGGTAGGCCAATAGGGTGGACAGGGGTCAAGGTTAAGGTTGGGGAGATGGGCACCAACAGGTCTACATAACCCAACACTAAAGGCTCACCATGAGCCACAAACAATGGAAAACAGATAGCTGAGGAAAGACAAGATGCCTGTCATCCAGTGGCAAGGCAGGCCGATCAGGAAACCCAGGGATCAGGTTGTCTTGAGGTACAGTTCACACAGAGCACACCAAAGCGAGCCCTGCTCTCTGCTGTCAAATTCTCAAGGGAAACCAGTAACTCTTACAAAGAAAATAACTCCCCCACCTCTTCTTTTCTTATTTGATGTCTTGTATAAAAATTCAGTCATCAAAAAGAACCTTCTAGATTTCAGATGAGGCTGCGAGCAGGGCAGTCAGTGGTTGAATGTAAATAGCATGGCTTTCCTGCTGTCACCATGCTGGGCTGGAGAAATGATCTTAGCCTCTGGGAAGCTTCTACAGTGAAATGTATGTATTTATAATAGGAAAAGAAAGGAGAAAGTGTGCAGTGGGCCCTGAGTAGGTAAAAGTGGGCCAGCTCCTCCTGGCTTCAGGGAGGACCATGCTGCGTGCCTGGTTGTCAATGAGCTCTGCAGTCAAAGTCTACTGGGGTCTTTAGCTTCAGGTCCCAAGTTACATCTTTTCTCCAGTGTCCTAAGTGTAGAGGAACACAAAATTTAGCAGGACTGGAAGCAATGAACGCCTAGGAAGAGATATGCTAACTGTCAGTGTATATCTTGGTTTATTAATCTGTAAAATGCATCCCAGAATGTCTACGTCACCAGGTCATTATAAAGATTAAATAATGCCAGCATCCTGCAGACACTCAATAAATGAAGCTCAGTTTTCCCCTTACCCAGTGCAAGTAGTTTATGACTAATATTTTTTATTTTTATTTTTTACCTTGAGAGTAATCACTCTCCTGAAACACCCAAGGTTTAGAATTGTATTTTCTCCTTCCACCACATTCCCTCTCCAAACCTATTAAATCTTCTCTTGTATGTGGCCTCAGGGGGCCTGCCCTAGTCTCTATGAAGACACTCAGCTGCAGGGAACTCTGAGAAAGCATCTATCTCCATGTTAAAATATCTTTTGAGTCAAACATAGAAAGACATGACTTTCTGTTTACCCCTGCTTCCTGTGCTTCAGGCACAGTGGGTTATCCATCAGAGCCCTAGGCTGTCAAGCAGGGGTTTTCTGGATAATAGACCAGGTAAA
This sequence comes from Acomys russatus, assembly GCF_903995435.1. NCBI lineage: Eukaryota > Metazoa > Chordata > Mammalia > Rodentia > Muridae > Acomys > Acomys russatus. The sequence goes on from NC_067137.1 coordinate 19,869,022, forward strand.
AATTTGGAGGCTCAGAACTGACAAACAGTTGCTCAAAGAATCCTATGTGGCAATCAGTTGTGACTTAAAACTGGCCTGGTATTAATAGTGGGAAGACCTGGCAAGAAGTGTGGACTAGAGTTCACCTGATGCTTTAGGACTTCTATTGTGAGGAGGATTCTCTTGCTGATTGGCTGCCTGTGGGCTTGCCTGGCTGGCATGTGGTGGTTTCATAGCCCTGGAATGATGATGCCATTTCAGACAGTGTCTCTTCATTTCATCTCTGGTCCAGCTAGCCAGCTGTCTACTTGAAGACATTTACTAAGACTCTCCAATGGCTTGGATACCAGGGTAGGAGCCAGGTTAGATCCTAAGGCCACAGAACTCCCTGTCTGTGGGCTGAGAGATGACTGACAAGCGAAATGACCTGTGGATACTCGGGGCATCTGTGGAAGACATTGTTGGGCAATGGCACTGAGTCTTGTTGGAAAGAAACAATGACTAGGAAAATAAAAAAGACACAGAAGCAAGTGATGGAGGGTGAGTATTGAAGATCAGCTGCTGGCTCGGAGGAGTGGACCATGAGCTGTGCTGCTGAGAGCCTTCCCTCACCAGCAGCAATGAGCATTGAAGAGCTGAGCTTGTGATTCAAGGTGCTTTGGTCAAACGACGCAACCGTTCTGGATCCCTCAGCCTTGTCAGTATAATGGTGACAATGATGCTGACCTCGTGGGGCTCCTGCTAAGTCTGGGTGACATAACATCGGCCAACTGTTCAAGCAAATAGCACTTAACAACTGTGAGTACCATCACATCTCTGCAGGAGGGCACCTTCTTCCCAGCTGTGGCATGAGCCTAGTCCACTGCCAACACTAGATGGCAGACTGTCCACACACAAGGGCTCTTTGGTGCACGTGGGCTTGTTGGCAGCAGCTTCAGTGGAGCTGGTTGAGGGAAGCCTTGCTAACTAGGAGGGCTTGCCAGCCTAGCTGGATTCCCTTTCCTTGCCTTGACTATTTTCTTCTGTTTAGGTTTTGCTTGATGGGTGGTGTTTTGTCACTTGTTTTGCTTCTGGAAAAGAGCAAACAGTGGATTTGGTATTCAATCTACACACACCCACCTTGAGTCCTGGGGGCAGCTTGTGTGCTTAGCTCACATCTAGTACTTGTGACTTCAGTAAAGTTATTTAAATACATTCAGGGGAATCCTATCATTTTATTTTCATTTAATTTTAAATGAACAATCAGACTGAAAGATTTCTTCGTAGCATTTTCATAAATGTTTCTTGTTTGGGTTCATCCTTTTGCCCCTCTTTTACCCTAATCTCTCTGACTCCACTCCACACTTGTACCGTTTCTACCCCCCCCAGTATTTCACTTTACACTTTCATGTCATGTGTCATATTACCCTCCCTGAATCCTGTCATTTTGTGTGTGTGTGTGTGTGTGTGTGTGTGTGTGTGTGTGTGTGAGAGAGAGAGAGAGAGAGAGAGAGAGAGGAGAGAGAGAGAGAGAGAGAGAGAGAGAGAGAGAGAGAGAGAGAGAGAGAGAGAAAGCGAGCACACTCATGTGTGGAGACCAGAGGACAACCCTTAGGAGCTAGCCTTCTTCTCTCCCCATCATGAAGGTCCTTGAGATTTAACTCACTCCAGTTGTCACGTTCTGTGACAAATGCATCTACTTGACAGCTATCCCACTTCCCCCAATCCTATAATATAAACACCCAGTCTTTTATTATGTTACTTACTGAAAATATCAGCATGCAACATTTACTTAAGGAAACAGGAAACCTCTCTAAGAATCAGCCTGACCCAATCCTGGTCCTGATACAGGACTGAGTGACATTCTGAAGCAGGCACCAGACCTTGGCTGCAAAGGACCCACACACACCTCCATAGATTATCTGAGGACATTCTCTTTGGAGCATCATTGAAGCTACTTGGGCATCCTTTTAAAATACATACTAAATTTCTCCTCCAAAGAGGGTAGGTACGCTCCCTGGGTGAAGTTCCAGAGCTCCTTGCTGTCAGATTGCAAGCCACAAAGGAACATTTGCCTAGCAGGAGATGGGACATCCTGGGCCAGACAGACTGAGGGGAGGCTGAAATACTGGGCTGTTGTCTCATCACTCAGCTATGCTGATTACCAGTAGTGATAGCCTGGCGGAGGCAGTGCAGGCAGCAGCAGCAGCATGGCATAGTCTGAAAGACTCAGAGTCAGCCCTGTTTCACTGGTTCATCTGGCATTGCGGGCTTGGGTCATGCCATGGCATAAGTGCCCTGTGACCTAACAAGCACTCTTGTTCTGTATGGTTGACAGTTTGCTGGGAGCAGCTTGCTTGGTTGACTTGTGAATAACAATCCTTTTCTGGCTCTTAGAGGACTTGACAAGAGAGGCTGGGCACACAGGGCTGAGAGTTCTGTGGCCTGTGGGCCCATGCTGAGAGAGCTGCAGTGGTCTCTGGGGCCAGACGCTTTCTCTCATGTGGCCACTGTCCCTTGGCTGGAGCAGACCAGCTGCTTGAGGGGCTGAGCTCAGAAAAACCTCTTGCAGTCCCCTGCAATGCACTAATGACCATGAAGCTGGCATGGCAGGATGGTTTGGGAATGATCTTGAGAAGGTGGGTTGGGCTTGTTCATGGAAGCAAGTGCTCTCTGTGAAGCATGAAGCATTTGTGCACATGTGCGTTTTGTGTATAGTTGTGTGTGTGTGTGCACACGCATGTACATAGCATGTATGTGTTTGTGCATGCAATTATATACTAGGATGATGCTCCGACTTCCAGAGTTGATGGGTTTTTTTTTTTCAGATATATCCCAGGGGACTAGAAATTATGAATCCTGAGAGTTCTTATGAAAGTTGGGAGTCTTTGGGTAATAAAAAATTATCCAGGATTAAGCTGATGAAACAGGAAACACATTGGCTAGAAGCCAGAAGACTCGTTCTTGCCTCTCTTACGCTACCAATGAATTTGTGGCTTTGGCCTTAGAGAAATCACTAAATCATTGAGTCTTGGGGTACTTGGATTCTGAGTTGGAATGCTATCTCCTGCATCACAGGAGTGTGGCAATGCTGCAGTGAGGTAGGGACTGTGGAGTCCTCGTAATTTCTAAGTGGGGTGGAAGTTGGGTTACTGTTCTGGTGGGCTTAGCACAATATGCCTTCACAGAGGGTATTAGATTCTCTCCAGGAACTAAGATAAATGAATTGGGGGAGCTAGATAACGCAGAGGGTATAAGTCAATGGCTGTGAGATGTGCCAGAACTAGATTAAGAGAGTAAAGCATGTATGTGTGAGCATAGATAGGAAGGGAAGAAGGGACAGAAGAAGCTTTGCATATTCATGATTCGTACTAAATATACATGAAGCACAAGAAGCCCCAAATATTCTGGACTCAGTAACCACACACAAGATGCATGAAGCACTCATTCAACTGGCTTCTTAGCGGTGATGCCCCAGTGATGCCTCCCATGCGAGGATCTAGAAATGTAGATGAATACCCAAGACCTTCAGGAGACTAGTTGAGAAGCGGAGCTGTGGCCAGCTGTGTTTGATCCTAGTCTTTCTAATGCAATGTACATCCAGCTACCATCTGTCATTAGGAGCCCTGGGTAAACCTCAGCTCAGTGTTTATTACCTCACCAACAGCTGGAAGGTTTGATAAGGCAGATGGACTATCATCACATGGCCTTGGATCCATGGCTGCTTCTCCCACCCTGTCATGATACTGTGAGTGGCTCTCCCACATCTCTTTACCTGTGCCTCTCATTATGATTTGGGTAGATTCAAATATCCATGCTGTCTGAGCCACCTACCATGAACCTTTCCTGTGGGTGACTAGGGCAACTCTCCGGTAGTGGCTCTGGAAGCTGTCACGGCAACAGGATAATTTCCTCAGTCCCCGCTGCTAGCCTCCCTCAAGGCGGACCATCTCCCAGACAGAAAATTGGGCTCATGATCATGTGCTATGGATAGCTTCTTAGGGACCATACACCTACGGCTCTGGTCCTAAAGGCAGAGGAGGTAAATTCACAGGCACCTAGAGTCCCCCTACTCTAACTAATACAGTGACGGGTGGGCAATTGCCAATTAACATAGTCTAGTCTCTTGCCAATCAAGGTCTCAACCCGGAGAGCACTCGCCGTCGGGATGGCGGAAGGCGGAAACCAGTGCCAAGTCAGGGCATGGTACTTCGCAGCTCTCTGTATTTTGCCCATGTTTGACGAAATGGGTGAGAGTAGAGGTCTGATCTCCAGAGGGCACTGATATACGCAGGGCTGTCAACCCTGTGATCGGCCCCTATATGGCCACTGATATGCTCAGAGCTTAACTGAGTGCTCGGCCCCAGCCTGGCTCTGGATCTGACCGACACCTTTTGGCTGGAGGTGGGACATTGGGTGTCAACCCACATGCAATCAGACATGCTCCCCAGGAGGCCATTAACAGCAGGCAATGTACCTCCTGTGCAGTGCTTTGCCTCGTACCCTGAACGTGATGAGAATTAGAGCTTAAAGGCTGTCAGCCAAGCCTAAGGAGGCTACCTGGCCTTAATGGCAAGAAGGCATGAATAATAAGGGCATGGTCTCCGTCTATGTGGACACCAGCCTGTATTAGAAAATCCGACTGTACAGTAGAATGAGGGGAGATTTTAGGGAGGAGCCACTAAGAGGTGTCTTTGCGGAGCCCTGCCAGCCAGCGGCCTCCTAGCCACTGCTTTTTGTCCAGGGCCCTGAAATTGAGGGGGCGGCCAAACAAGATTGGCCCAGGGTTGGAGGAAGTCCTGGGCGTAAAGTCAGCTGGGGGGTCTTCGGTGTCCAAGCGATGATAATGGACCTGAACAGGGTTGGTAGCCGCATCCACCTGGGCTTTAACAAAACTGGAAAGGCGGTTAAGGGCCCAAGGACCAAAGGAGAGGAGGAGAATAATGCCCACAAAGGGTCCCAGAAGGCTGGGCAAGAGGGTGGCGAGCCAGGGGGAGGAGGAGAACCAGTTCTGATACCAGGACTCCTGTTTCTCTCTGGCTCGCTAGCGTTCCTCCAGGGCCTTGGAAACTTTGTCAAGGCTCTTTTGTGCTAAGCCTGTTTTACTGACATAGAAGCAACATTCCTGGGCGCCACTGTTCCAGACCCGCGGGTTCAGTTATTCATGGAGTGGCGAGGAGGGTCGTGACCTGTGAATAAAGAATTAGGCGAAAGAGAGACACGAGCCCAGGAAAAACTTTGCTTATCGAGGGCTGTTTATTGTAAGGGGGTATCCAAATTTATAATAAGCTTCTGAAAGGGCGGGGGTGAGAAGGAATGCAGTGGAAAGTTACAAAATCTTCTGGGCCAGGCCCAAGGACAGCAGGTGTGGAGTGGGGCGATTATACAGAAGTCTCGATACACCGAATGTTCTCTTTCTCAAGGTCAGGCTGGATCTTTGTGGTAGCCAGGCAGAATAATTATCTCAAGTATGCAGACAGCTGTGGCTTTCAGCCAGCAGGGCCTCTCAGCCACTGGGGCAGGTCAGGCAAGGTCCTATGGCTCCTGACACTAGAGGACTTACATTCTTTCTTTGCTAGCCTGACTCGGAGTCCAAAAGCACTCATACCCTATTATTCTCTGGATCCTCCAAATGTCATTCATGAGAGGCCAATATCAGAGTGTCATCCAAATAACATGTGCTTTGGTTTCTTAGGCTTTAGTAACAGCAGACACCATAGAATAATGCCAAACACAAGTAATATTGGTAGTCTGGTTTTATTCCTAATTTCCCCATCCTCTAAATACACACACACACACACGTCTGTAAGCATGCATGCTGAATGCGATTATGCATAATCATGATGTGTAATGATATTATATATTAATGCATTTGCTTTATTTTTAAATAGGCACATGGAGAGAAGTCTAAATCCCAGCATATAGGGGGAGAAGTCGAGTTCTTTTGGAGACAGGTATCCTGGTCAAAGGGAAATGTAAGAAAACCATACCAGAATAGAGGATGGATCCATCTGGGATCCATAGGTCAGCCTGGGGAGTCTTGAATGACTTTATTTGTGAGCTGAAGGCGGTGCAGAGAGAGGAAGGTACCCTAAAGAAGAAGGAAGAGTGTGGGAAAGTGAGTTCAGACAAGGGGACTCACCAGGGTCCTGACAAGTGACTGCAATGATGAGTGGCTATGACAGCGTATAGTGTCTCGGAGACATTGTACAGTGTTGAAGAAATGCTAGCAGACATAGAAATGAGAAGCTCAGGGGAAGCCAGGGACCTTCTGTCGGAAGTGACAGGTCCTTGGGGTTCACTCCTGCTTGGTCTCTTCACGAATGATGGGCTTCAGCGTGCCTCGGTGGCATCTTTTCTGTCAGGTCTGCAGTCCTCCCCTACCTTGTGCTCACACTCCCCACTCTGCAATACCAGAGACCCAGATGTTACAGTTCCATGCAATAGGCATGTAACAGATGGAGCTGTCTGAGGACAGTCGTGGGCATAGCCTCCTCCAGTGCAGCTTTCCTATCCTGACCACTCACAGCCAAGAAAGGCACGAGGGAGGAAAAAGGAGAGAAGGAAGAGGAAGCTGACCAATTGATTTCTAAGTATTTGCTCATCTCTCGCTTTTCTGCACTCAGCTAGAAAGGTATTCTTGTTCTGTCTGTCTTGTGAGAAGAAAAAAGCAGAGACTGGCACCACAGATTCAGACAATGAAATAAGTGAAACATTCAAGACACAAAACAAGGTGCTTTGACCCTGAGTCACCAGTTCCAAGCCAGGACTTGAAGCAAGCACAAAAACAAACACCAGAAAACTTTGTTATGGTGCAATCGAGTGGTTCTCAACCTGTGGTTCATGATCTCTTTGGGAGCAGTCACATGTAAGATATTCTGTGTGTCAAATATTTGCATTATGGTTTATAACAGTACCAAAATTACGGTTATAAGGTAGCAATGAAATAATTTTATAATAGTTGGAGGTCACCACAACATGAGACTGTATTAAAGTGTCACAGCATTAGAAAGGCTGAGAACCACTGATGTAATCTCACTGAACAATTGTGAGGCTGTTGGACACAGGAGAGATGGTCTGGAAGCTATTTTGGAGGAAACCATCTTGACTTTAATGTTAGACAGTAACTGGGAGAGAGACACCATATAGGAAGTAAATAAGCAGGGTTAATATTGATGGTTTCTAAGCTATAGCAGAACATTGGAGTGGTGAGAATTTAATTAGCAAGAACAACACAATATGACAACATTTGTCAGAGGCACCACTATCCCATGACCAAGATAAAATGGCCCAGGAGGACTTCTTTCCCTTTCTATACAGAATGGTCCAGACTTAGTGGAGAGGTCACTACAATAGTTCCTAAGTGGCAGAGAAGTCACTATGGCACCATGTTGTAGAATTCTCTGGAAATCTACCTGAGAGAACCAAGGGAAAGCTATTTCATGGGACAGCATCCTCCCAGACATACTCTAATATTAAATGGCTCACTTTATAAAGTTTAATTCCCTCACAGAAAAATATTAATGGACTTATATTCAAGGGTTGAGCTTTAATAAAATTAATCATTTTTACTGCTTCATCAGAGACATTCTTAAATGAAATAGACTTTTTCTTCTTCTACTGCAGGTGTATGGCAGCCAGAAATACTGGCCCGTAGCTGGGTCTGGCACAATTGCCTTGATTTGTATTAAGGGACAAGCCGTTTTACCCACTGTTGATTTGTATTGTCAACATAAATATCACACTAAGAGAAAGGAAGCTACATCTTAGACCTATGATTAGAACAGTTTTGATATCATAGTCCCTCCAGGGTCTCACACACTAGGAAATAAAAGAATAAAAATCCAGACATTAGACTCCTAGCTTCAAAGCCTGGGACAGTCTGACCAAACCTGTTTCGGTCACCAAAAAAATACCTCTTCCTAATTGGAAGTTGAGAAATAAGCATTGAGTCCAAATGTCATTTTTATTTGTGATGGAGACCATATTAGAGCATGCCACATTAGACCTGCTAACAAAGAGGTCTTGCTAAGGCTAAGCCTAATCAGGCACAAAGCACCAGACGTAAGGAGAGGCTGGAAAGGGCAAGGGAAGAGGACTGCCCCAGAGAAGCAGAGCAGAACCGGTATGGATTGCTGCTGCTGACCCCAGGAGGAGGAAGGGCAGAGCTGAGCATAGTCACTTAATCCTGTCAAATAAGTGTCTCCACTCTCAAAAAATAGAGGTGAGGGTGCAGAGTGATGGCTCAGTTGATAAATGCTTGCCATGCAAGCATGAAGGCATGCATCCCATCTCCCAGAATCCATGAGAAAATAAAGCTAGGTGCTGCATTGCCTGCCTGCAGCTGTAGCACTGTGGAAGAGAGACAGAAGGGTGAGTGAATTAGCAAGCTTCAGATTCTACAAGAGGCTTGGTCTCATAAAACAAGGCAGATCTCTCTCTCTCTCTCTCTCTCTCTCTCTCTCTCTCTCTCTCTCTCTCTCTCTCCCCCTCCTCTCTTTCTCTCCCCCCTCTCCCTCCCCCTTCTCCTCCCCCACACACACTGAGGAAAAACCAGTCTTGAATAGAGTCCAGAATCTTCATGTTACCTGAGATGTTCTTCCTCCATTTGACATCTGGATTTTCACCCTACTCATCAGAATGGAGTCTATGGCACAGTGGTTCTCAACCTGTGGGTCTTGACTCCCTTGGGAGGGGTTGAATGACCCTTTCATAGGGGTCATGGATCAGATGTCCTACACATAAGATATTTACACTAAGATTCATAGCAGTGGCAAAGTTACAGTCATGAAATAGCAACAAAACTAATTTTATGGTTTAGGGTCATCACGGCACGAGGAGCTGTATTGAAGGGTTGCAACATTAGGAAGGGTGAGACCCACCTGCCTTAGCAGATTTCCAGTCCTTTCTTTGAGCATTCCTTCTCTTGTCTTTGCAACTTTATATGATTAAAATAATGTGTTTTTGTTTGAATAGATAAAGCGTCCTGGGTCTCTATAAACACTCCCATCTTCACTAAGAACAGGAATGAGGCAGGACAGAGAAGCAGGCCAGGTCTATTCCGGCCTTAGAAATGACATAGTGGAATGGGCGCTTCACAGTTTCAGGCTCAGCTGGTCGGGAGTGCCGGGATCAGGATGCCCAGAAGTGACAGGGTCTGGTAAACTACATCTACGCTGCTTAGGTTTTGTCAACTTCATACGAATCTAGACCTGTCTGGCAAGAAAGACTCTCAACTGAGGAACTGCTCCCCACCCCAAAGACTGGCCTGTGGGCACGTCTGTGAAGCTGATGTATTTGGGACCATCCCTCTGTGGGTAGTACCATTCCTGCAAGGGTGGCCTGAGCTGTGCAAGGAAGGTAGCTGAGCAAGCCGGAAAAAGCAACCCAACAAGCAAGAGTTCCGCCATGGTCTCTGCTTCAGTTCCTGCCTCCCGGTTCCAGCCTTGAGCTCTTGCTCTGGCTTTCTTCAGCGATGCACCATAACCTGTAGACTGAACCAGAACAATCTACTCCTTCCTCAGACTGGTTTGGCTATGGTGTCTATCACAGCAAAAGACAGCAAACTAGCATAAGGTCCCCACCAAAGCCTTGCTAACGCATCCCAGCAATTTAGTCTCTAGTGGAGGACTCCTCTTGAGAGTGACTGGATGTCTATGTCCGCCTGCTAAGAAGAGCAGCCTCTGGGCACCTGGAGAACTACACAAATCATTAAATGCTTAAACAGACTCACAGCCCGGGGACTGAGACCGGGCTGACCCACAACAGAACGGGCCTTTCTGTGGATTATATATTTGTACTGCCACATGTGCACCCCCCAACCACACCCACCCCCCTGCCAGCCCTCCACTGGCATCAGAGAGCAGGTTTCTAAGACTTCACAGTAGCCATCAGCTATCAGTGACTCTCCCCCATCTGCCGGTGCTTGTCATGACGTCACCTTCCTCATTTTAACACTCGGTGCTCGGCTGGTGGTTCCCTCTGTCCAGGTTTGCGGGTCGTTTGTTTTGTGTTGGTCGGCTGGATTTTTGAGTGGCATTTCCCAAGGCCTCTCTCCTAGTCACTCCTCAGTATGATTTACTCCTGGGAAAATTTCCTCTGAGACAGTTAGTCCCTATCTGGAGTCAGGCTTCCCATGAGGCCTGATCAAAGAGTTCTCCCACAACCTGCCCTTTTCTGAAAAATGCCACATATGTGCATTTATTTAACTGATGGACCGCCCAAAACTCGAATGTTGTTAGGAGCTTGTGTGTGTGTGTGGGGGGGGGGCAGGGTTCCAAGAATGTTCTTTAAGCTGGCACCAGAAGATAACATGTAGGGAGCTAACGTAGGGGAGTATGGGGTCTGGGGGTAGAAATCTTTTCCCACTGCTTACAGAAGGTTTTCTTTAAGTAAGCAATTAAATGGTGTTTAAAATTAATCTTTAGAAATATTAAAAATTTAAAGATAAGCCCAAGTATTTATCTTCCAACATATAACCCCTAATTTCCCATGTTTAAGATGTTTCCTTTGGGAATTACCTATTTACTCTAGCTTGGTATTTGGATTACCCATGGAACCCTTTGCTGTGAGAGCTTACCCACAAGGCAGGTAGCCTCCAAAGCTTTAAAAATGGAGTCTTTTAACTAAAGTGATTAGTTTAGAGAGTTGGCTCAGGAGGGGGAAGGTGTGTGCAGGATTGCTGCATGTTTACTGTGTTCTAGCAGTGGTGTCCTCTGACGGGGATTACCTGCGGTGTCTGTCCCTTTTGCCTAGACTGTGGGCAAAAGAGCTGAGAGGAGACTCACTTAAAAGGAGGAAGAGTTTATATTGGCTCCTGGTCTCAAGGCGTTCAGTCTGTGGCTGATGGCTACGCGCGCTTAGGGCACATGTCGCAGTAGCAGGGGCACATAAGAAGGAGATCCGTTGCCTCATGTTGGAAAGAAAAGAAGTGGAGAAAGAGATATTTCTTCCTGCTAGATTCTATCTATCCTGATTTCCAGAATGTCTCAAAATAGCCCTGCATGTTGGCAACCAAGTGTTCAAAATGTGAGCTCGTGGGGGAATATTTCATACTTGATCCACAATGTCTGGGAAGGTTCTAAACACAGAAGGTCCTATGGGTCACCTTCTTCATCTGAACATGTCACCCTTCCACAGCCTGACACATTCCTGGGGTTTGTAGATGAGTTTGTGTTGTTGCACTTGAGAGAGATTTGTGTCCTGGGTATTCAGGATGGCACTTCAGTCCACATAAAACTCCTTCTGTGAGTCTAACGGACACAGAAGCCAGTGTCTCAGAACTTAGCAGATGGTTTTTCTTTATGGATTCCTGTCTCTAACTGCCTTCTCTGGGACAGGCCCCCATCATAGTTTTCAGGACATCCCAGACGTCTGTGAGACACCAGATGGATACTGTCTACCTTGATCCCTTGGGATAATGGGAAACTCCAAATAATGTCTACTCTTCTGCATGATTTCACCTACTCTGTCCTGTCACTCTCAGTTTCTCCAAGGCTCTCCAAACATTGAGCCAGGGTCTGAGGATGCTCGGTCTGACGATGGCCCAGTCCATGGTGCAGTATGGAGAAGTGAGTGAAAGGGTGAGTGTTTGGTTTATGGCACTTGCATACACGTGTTAAGTTTAGGCTCCTCATTTGCTTTGGTAGACAGACCACAAACATTCCCACGAATACAATGCCTGTTATGCAAATTGGCTTCCCTCTGCTGGTCTGCTGAGAATAATCTGCCATAATTACAACAGTTATTTACTTTGGGCAAATCAGCTTAGTCAGTTACCTTCTCCATCCCAAGGAGGCTCCACTCGCTACAGCATCCTCAGCATCTGATGGACCTGTGGGTTCTGACTGGATGAGCTGTGATCCAAGCTGGCAAGTCCCAGGATGGGAGGATCTGCAATACTTTTAGATAATGAGTGGAGACTAGGCTCCCTTATGCTCTTCCATGCTGAGGTGTCTCGGACAGAGTCCTTGAGGGTTTCACAGCTAGTTGAGAAAACAAGTCGCGTGGAACAAATGGAAGATAATTAAACCCTCAGATGTACAATTCTGCTTAGAGTTGTTTCAGGGAGTATTCAGCAAGGCGGACATACATGTGGCTAAGTGGATTCTTATCCATCTTTCTAGAAAACGTGTTCTGGGCTTTTGAAAATGGGAAGAATTTTTGCAGAGGCCTCACTTGGGAAGGCCCTGAGCAAAGCTAGAGGAAGGAGTTACTATTAAGAGGTCTGTCTGGATCCTAAGGAAGCAGGAAGCTAAGTCTGGAAGTAACTACTGTGTGCCGAGCCATCACTTCTCACCTGTGTAAGTCAGGTGCATGAGGTGATCAAACCACTGTACTGAGGCAAGTGGGGAAGCAGAGACTGGGAAGATTGCCTAATGCGAAAAAAGAGGGAAGGCTGTGATTCCATGTTGGAAATAACACCAGAAACAGAGGCCAATGGAAATACAGAAAGCTAGAGAGACTACGGTACATGCCTTCTGCACCCACAGGTTCTATATATGTGTATAACAACAGAAACAGAGGCCAATCGAAGTACTACATACAGGAAGCCAGGGAGAATATACGGTACACACTCCCTGTATCCACAGGTTCCATAGACGTGGATCCCACAGATGGAAAGACTAAAAATGCTAAACGACAGTCACCTGCACTAAATATGTTTAGACTTTATCTTGCCATCATTCCAAAAAACAGTATAATGTGACAGCCGTTTATATTATATTAGTGACTATAAGCAATCTGCAGATTGTTATTTTAAATATTTGGGAGGACCTATTTAGATTATATGCAAATGCCTTGCTATTTTATGTAAGGGACTTGAGGATTTTGGTCTCTGTAGGGATCCAGAATCAAGTTTTCATGGATGCTGAAGGACTGCTGTTACCGAGACATGGCTCTGCAAGGTGATGGTCCATGGGAAATTAACCATGCTGGAAATATAGGCCAGGCAAGAGGCACAGAGTTGCAGGGAGCCAGTGGTGGGGGAGGCATGATTCATCTGGACCTTCCATCTTTTCTCCCCATCATGTTTTCTGCTTTGGTTTTACAAACTGAACTCCATAACATTACCAAACAGCTCAGGACAGAGCTCGTTTTTCATATTTTATAGATAAGGAAAATGTGACAAATACAAAACTCTGTGTCATCAGTCATTTTGTCGAGTCACAAGGGAGCTGACTTGCTGGGGAGGTGCTCTGTCACTCTTTGTTGTAAATAGTAAAAAATGCCAGTAAGATGGCAAATTATAGATGGGAGATTCATTTTTTAAAAAAAAATACTTTCTGTACTGTTCCTGCTACCTGAGATGATGCATCCTTCAATCCAGGCAGCTTTTGTTCTGAGGTGGAAGAATTTAGGGTTTAACTGGGTGAAGGCAGTAGACTTCCTACTGTAGGACCCTGCTGATTCACCAGGTCGCCTTCTTGGTGGGAAAGGGTCAGGCATCTGAGAGACCCAGGGAAGTCAAGGGATCTTTGTTGTGTTCTGTAAGGGTGGGGGCTAGCAGTTCAACTATAACTGCGATGCCGTCCACTAGTCCTTCCCTAGAAGGAGGACAGGATTGAGAAAGGCAGGGGGCCTCTGAGGAAGATCAGGACAGCCAGATGGAAGCCAGTGTAATGCTTTCTCTGTGTGATAGGTCGACGTAGAGCAGCCCTGCAGCCTGCTCACACCTGGGCACAGACACTATGGGAGGAGGGCGTATGGATCATTCACTCATATATTTATTTGCCAAATCAGGGACTAGAAAAGAATGTTTGTTTTCCATGTATGGTAGTTTGTATGAGAGTGCCCCCTCCCACAGGCTCATATATTTGAATACCTAGTCCCCAGAGATTGGAACTCTTTGACAGAATTAGAAGAATTAGGAGGTGTGGCCTTGTCGGAGGAAGTGTGTTACTGGAAGTAAGCTTTGAGGTTTCAAAAGACCAAGCCAGGCCCAGTGTCATTTCTCTCATGGCCTGTGGTTCAGTTTCTGTGAGCCCCTATGGGCCCAGGTTAGTTAATTCTGTAGATTTTCTTATTGTGTCCTTGACCCCTCTGGTTCCTTCAATACTTCCTCCCCCTCCTCCACAGGATTCCCCAAGCACTGCATTTGTTTCTATCAGCTGCCGGGTGAAGCCACTCAGAGTTCTGTTGGGCTCCTGTCTGTGAGTATCGCAGAGCATCATTAATGGTGTCAGGACTTGGCTCTTTCTCATGGGATGGGTCCCAAGTTGGGCTAGTCATTGGTCGGCTATTCCCTCACTCTGCTTCATCTCTATCCTTGCACATCTTGTAGACAGCATACATTTTGGGTTGAAGGTTTTGTGGGTGGGTTCTTGTCTCTATCCCTCCATTGGAAGTCTTGCCTGGCTGTAGGAGGTGGCCATTTCAGGTTCTATATCCTCTGTTGCTAGGAGTCTTAGTTAAGGTCACACTCATAGATTCCTGGGAGTTTTCCTTGTCCTAGGTTTCTGGCTAGTCCCAGAGATGCATCACTCCGCCCCCCCAGTTGTAGTTCTTTCTCCCTCAGTCCTCCTAGCACTTGGTCCCTCTTGTTCTCCTCTGTAACCTCTCATCGACGCACTTCCCTCCCTCCATCTACCTCCAATGTCTATTCTATTTGCCCTTCTCAGTGAGATTCAAGCATCCTCCCTTGGGTCCTCCTTGTTACTTAGTTTCTTTGGGTCTATGGATTGTAGCATGGTTATCCTATGCTTTATGTCTAAAATCCACTTATAAGTGAGTACATACCATGTTTGTCTTCTGGATCTGGGTTATCTCACTTGGGATATTTCCTAGTTCCATCCATTTGCCTGCAAATTTCATGATGTCCTTGTTTTTAATAACTGAGTAGTATTCCATTGTGAAAAGTACCATGTTTTCTCTAACTGTTCTTTGGTTGATGGATATCTAGGTCATTTACAGATTCTGCATATTAAGAATAAAGCTGCTAAAAACAAAACAAAACAAAACAAAGAATAAAGCTGCTATGAACATAGTTGAGCAGGTATCCTTATGGTATGGTGGAGCAACTTTTGGGTATATGCTCAGGAATTGTATAGCTAGGTCTTGAGTATAGCTGGAAATAGTTATTCTCAAATTTCTGGGAAACTGCCAGGTTGATTTCCAAAGTGGTTGTACAAGTTTGCACTCCTACCAGCAATGGAGGAGTGTTGCTTTTCTCCACACCCTTGGCAGCATGTCCTGTCACTTGAATGTTTTATTGTAGCCTTTTTGACTGGAAGATGGAATCTCAAAAGCGTTTTGATTTGTATTTTCCTGATGAATAATAATGTTGAACATTTCTTTAAGTGTTTCTCAGCCATTAAAGATTCCTCTGTTAAGAATTCTCTGTTTAGCTCTGTGCCCCATTTTTAAAGTGGATTATTTGGTTTAGTGGTTTTTTTTTTTTTTTTAGTTCTTTATATATTTTGGATATTAGTCCTGTGCTGGATGTAGAGTTGGTAAAGATCTTTTCCCAGTCTGTAAGCTGTCATCTTGTTTTATTGACAGTGTCCTTTGCCTTATAGATGACTCTCAGTTTCATAAGATTCCATTTATTAATTGTTGATCTGAGCTGTTGGTGCTCTGTTCAGGAAGTTGTCTCTCATGCCAATGAATTCAAGGCTTTCCCCCACTTTCTCTTCTATTAGATTTAGTGTACCTAGTTTCGTGTTGAGGTCTTTGATCCACTTGGACTTGAGTTTTGTGCAGGGTAATAAATGTGGTTCTATTTGCATTCTTCTACATGCAGATACCCAGTTAGACCAGCAACACTTGTTGAATACACTATCTTTTTTCTTTCTTTCTTTCTTTCTTTCTTTCTTTCTTTCTTTCTTTCTTTCATTTATTTTTGTTTTTCAAGACAAGGTTTCTCTGTATAGCCTTGGCTGTCCTGACTGGCTTTGTAGATCAGGCTGGCATTGAACTCACAGAGATCTGCCTGCCTCTGCCTTCCTGAGTTCTGGGATTACAGGCATGCATCACTGTATGGTTTTCTGCTTCTTTGTTAGAAGTCATGTGTCTATAGGTGTATGGGTTTATTTCTGAGTCTTCATTTTCATTCCATTTATCAACCTGTTTTTATGACAACATTATGTGGTTTTTATTACTATTGCTTTGTAGTACAGCTTGAAATCAGCAATGGTGATACCTCCAGAAGTTCTTTTATTGACAGGATTAGTTTTAGTTATCCTGTTTTTTTTATTTGTTTGTTTGTTTTTCCATATGAAGTTGAGTATTGTTCTTTCAAGATTTGGAAAAGATTGTGTTGGAATTTTGATGGGAACTGTGTTGAATCTATAGATCGCTTTTGGGAAGATGGCCATTTTTACTATGCTGATCTTAATGATCGATGAGGATGGGGCATCTTTCCATCTTCTGGTATCTTCTTCAATTTCTTTCCACAAAGACTTGAAGTTCTTGTCATAAAGTCTTTTCACTTGCTTAGTTAGAGTTATACCAATATACTTTATATTATTTGTGGCTATACTGAAGGGTATTTTTTCCTTTTTCTGTTTCAGTCTATTTATCATTTGTACACAGGAAGGCTACTGATTTTTTTTTTGTGGGGCGGGGGGAGTAATTTTGTATCCAGCCACTTTGCTGAAGATATTTACCATCTGTGGGAATTCTCTGGTAGCATTTAGGGGGCAACTTATGTATACTATTATATCATCTGTGATTAGTGATATTTTGACTTTTTCCTTTCCAATTTGTATTCCCTTGATTTCCTTTAGTTTTCTTATTGTTCTAGCTAGGATATCAAGTACTATATTGAAAATATACAGAGAGTGGGAAGCCATGTTTTGTCCCTGATTTTAGTGGAATTTCTTTAAGTTTCTCTCCATCTAGTTTGATGTTGGCTATTGGCTTGTTGTATATTGCCTTTATTGTGCTTAAGTATGTGCCTTGTATCCCTGTTAGTTCTAAAACTTTTAATGTGAAGGGGTGATGGATTTTGTCAAATGCCTTTTCAGCATTTAATGTGACAATCACGTGGGGTTTTTTTCTTTCAGTTTGCTTATATGGAAATTGATGGATTTTCAGATACTGAAGCATCCCTCCATCCCTAGGATAAAGCCTACTTGATCATGGTGAATGAGATTATTGATTTGTTACTGGATTCGGTTTGTGAGTATTTTACTGAGTACTTCTGTATTGATGTACATAAGTGAAATTGTTCAGAAATTATTTTTTTGGTTGAGTCTTTGTGTGGTTTAGTTATCAGGGTGACTTTGGCCTCATAAATGAGTTTGGGAATGTCCCTTTTATTTCTATTTTGTGGGATAATTTGAGGAGTATTGGTATTAGCTGTTCTTTGAATGTCTGGTAGAATTTTGTGATGAAACCATCTGGCCCTGGGCTTTTTTGGGGGGGGCGGGGTTAGGAGACTTTTGATGACTGCTTCTATTTCCTTAGGGGATATAGGTGTACTTAAATTATTTACCTGTTCTTGTTTAACTTTGTTAAGTGGTATCTATCAAGAAAATCATCTATTTCATTTAGACTTTCTAATTTTTGTGGAGTACAGGCTTTTGAGGTAAGACCTAATGATTCTTTGTATTATTTCAATATCTGTTGTTATTTGTCCCTTTTTATTTCTGATTTTGTTTATTTGGATATTCTCTCTCTGCCTTTTAGTTAGTTTGTCTAAGAGTTTATCTATCTTGTTGACTTTCTCAAAGAATCAGCTCTTGGTTTCATTGATTCTTTGAATTGCTCTCTTTCTTTCTAAATTATTCATTTTAGCCTTGAGTTTGGTAATTCCCTACCATCTACTCTTCTTGGGTGTTTTGCTTCTTTTTGTTCTAGAACTTTCAGGTGTCCTGTTAAGTTGCTAGTATGTAGTCTCTCTAATTTCTTTTGAAGGTGCTTAGTGCTATGAACTTTCCTTTTAGCACTCCTTTCATTGTCCATAAGTTTGGGTATGTTGTGACTTCATTTTCATTGAGTTCTAGAAAGTCACCATTGAATAGAGAGTTGCTCAATTTCAATGATTTTGTAGGATTTTTCCCTGTTATTGTTGAATTTCAGCTTTGTTCTGATAAGATACAAGAGGTATGCTTGTGTCTGTGGTTCCAATTCTCTTTGCTAGGTTTTCGATCTCCAGGATTCCCTCAATATATATTATATTCATTACTTCTATTTCCATTTTCAGGTTTTGAACAGTTTTATTCACTTCCTTCACCTATTTGATTATATTTCCCTGTATTTCTTTAAAAGATTTATTTATTTCCTCTTTAAAGGCTTCTATCATCTTTGTAAGGTTGGATTTAAGGTTATCTTCTTATCCTTCCACTATGTTAGGATATCCAGGGCTTGTTGTAATAAGATAGCTACTCTCTGGTGGTGCCATATTGCCCTGGGTCTTGTTGATTGTGTTCATATGCTGGCCTTTAACTATCTGGTTGTCCCTGGTGCTGTCTGGCCAACAGGAGTACAGACAGAATTGTGAGCCAGAACATGGACCACAGGGGAGTGGGTGTAATTTATTGCTGTTGGGTGTGATTCAGGAGGACTTAGAAGGCAGGGGATTGGCAAGGAGGGTTCTCACCTGGATGTTCCTGGGGCTGGCAGTCCTTCTAAGGAGGACAGGCAGAGCCCATGGCCCAGATGATGGAGCTCAGGGTACAGAGAGCAGCTCACCTACATTTTTTTTTCTGTAGGAGTTGCCTTGGTCATTGTCTTACTTAGGGTTCTGTTGCTGTGAAGAGACCCCAGGATCATGGCAACTCTGATGAAGGAGAACGTTTAATTAGGGCTGGTTTACAGTTTCAGAGGTTTAGTCCATTATTGTCATAATGGGGAGCATGGCAGTCTGCAGGCAGACATAATGCTGGGGAGTAGCTGAGAGTTCTACATCTGGATCTGTAGGCAGCAGCAAGAGAAAATAAGATACACTGGGCCTGGCTTCAGGATTTGAGTTCTGAAAGCCTTCCGCCAGTGCCACACCTCCTCCAACATGGTCACACCTACTCCATCAAGGCCACAGCCCCCCAAATAGCACCACTTCTTATTAGACTATGGGGGTCATTTTCTTTCAAACCATCACAATTATAGTCTCTTCATAGCAATGACTTGGACACTCTAGTTCTCATGATTCTCAGTCTAGTCAGGAAGAACCAAATACTCCTGGTATCAAAGTTAGTCTCCCGTTGGAAGGACTGAGTGTGAGGCATTATGAAAATTCAGGGAGGGTTCATACTCCTGAGTGAGGAAGGCTTTTAGGGGTAGGGAGTATTTACACATTAGTCTTGCTGATCTTCTGGCAATCACCCACCTTTCTCTTTGTGGGTGTTTGCACTTGCTGTTCCTTCATTATCCAATGCCACTCTGTCCCTGTGGGCTGTGTTCTTCCATGTATCTTTTTGCATAAGCACCACTTTTTCAAAGAAGCTTCTCTGTCCCTCCTCCCAGGTCTAAGGATGACTCCTGTTATTTTTCTTTTCTACATACCTAATTCCTTTTCTTTATTACACAAACATATTTATGTGTGTGAGTTTTAAATAAATTTTATTTTCCCTATTAGCTTATAAGTTCCTTAAAGTAGACTTCTCTACTCTATTTCAGGTAGTTTCTTCTGCACAGAAAACCTTCAGTAAGTATCAGTTGGATGTATGAATAAAGTCCCCCAACAAAGGCACGTTACTGAGCACTCTAGAGCTCAGTGTCTTCATGTAAAAATGGCCGTATACCACCTATTCCAAGGAGTCTCAATAGTGTGGGAGCCTGACCAAACTCTCCCAAAGAAGTTCATGTCCTAATTTATGTCTTAATATGGCCAAGGGGCCTCTGTATGATTGAGTGAAGGGTTTTGACGTGAGTCTCCAGGGCCACCTGGGAGTGTCCCATACAAAGTGCAAGCGTGATCATGACAAGGAAGCAGAGACCAGAGGACAGTAGTGGCTGAAGCAAAGACTTGGAGATGGTGTGCAGTTGCTCTTGGACATGGAAGCAGGGCTTTGAAGGGACTGTAGGTTGGAGGAGTCAAGAAACAGCTCTGCCTGGAGCCTTCAGAAGGCACATTCTTACAGGCACTGAGAAGACTGGTGTACTAACCTAAGTGTCTAAATGCACAATGACTTGTCATAGCAGCAATAGAAAACTAATACATGCAGGGATCCAATCTGATAATGCACAAGACAATCCTTGGGAAAGCACTCAGCCAGCAACCATTACTGGCTTGTGTGAGCTCTCCCCTTGTTGATTTCATTTCTGCACAGTGCTGTGCAGGTTCCAAATTCTATAATAGGGAGAAATGCTTGAATAATAGCCCTCATGCCCCAAGGAAGGATACTTTTTCATGGTTTATAATTTCTGTTGAGGTTGAACATCTTCCAGGTCTTATAGTTCTTAATTATGTTCTCATGCATATACACCAGCTTACCCACACACGTCTACCTAGCTAGTTACTGCACAGATAATTTAAAACATATATATATATATTTGGAACAGTTTCCTCTGCGTGTATCTCCCTCTGAAAATATCTTATGAAAAAGTTCACCTCCACTGCAATCATCTCCTCCAGTTGGGACCCATTTGTCAATCTTCCCCAGCACAATAGAATTAACCCCCTTGCATTATCTGCTCCAGTCCTGGCAATGATCTTTTTTTTTTTTTTTCTTTCTTTTTTTCTTTCTTTCTCTCAAGGATTGCAGAATGGGTTTTCTGAGGGTGTATTTGCTTTGCTGGGTATCATCTGAAATCCAGGAAGGACTAGGGGCTGTCTAATCCAGGAATTAGTGTTTAAATGACAATAGAATGAAAAAAAATGATGCTGACATTTTTGCTTGCTGTTTCTCCTGTGCAGAAGTGGTTTTGGTGTTGGGGAGATTGCTTAGTGAAGTGCTTGCCAGGCTAGCATGAGCACTGACTTCAGTCCCAGTGATCATGAGAAAAGCCAGTATGATGGTATGCTCTTGTAACTCCAGAGCTGGGAAAGAGAAAAGGTGGAACCTTGGAATTCCCTGGCTAGCTAGCCTCACTTAGTAAAACCCCGTCTCAAAAACCAAGGTGGATGGCTGGTGAGGAATGATAGCTAAGGCTGAGCTCTGGTTTCCACACTCAGGTGCACTCACATGCAATCAGGTCTGCTTACCTGTGTCCAAAGAATGAACACACACACACACACACACACACACACACACACACACACACATTTACATACACACACACTCTCTCTCTCTCACACACACGGTAACACACACTCACACTCATACACTCACAAACTTACGCACACACACTCACACACACACTCACAAGACACACAGACACTCACACATACACTCACACACAGAGACTCACATAGACACAAAGACACACACTCACACACTTATACATACACTTATAACACTCACATACACAGTCACACACATGCACACATACACACATACTCATACACAACTTATATACACTTACACCCAGACACTCACACACACATTCAAACACACACACATATGCACACAACTTACACACATTCACATACAGACTCAAACAGACCCACACACTCACATACACTACACACACACATACAGTCTTACACACACACACACATATACTCACACACACATTCACACATATACACACATACTTACATGCAGGCAGAGACTCACTCAGACACACACTCACACACACACAATCACACACAACTACACACATATTTACACAAATACTCACATACACAAACTCACACACACACACACACACA
The DNA here is from genome assembly GCF_903995435.1 of Acomys russatus. NCBI lineage: Eukaryota > Metazoa > Chordata > Mammalia > Rodentia > Muridae > Acomys > Acomys russatus. The sequence goes on from NC_067137.1 coordinate 19,890,674, forward strand.
CACACACAAACACACACACACACAGTGGTTTTGGCTGGTCTCTGATTCTGGTCTACTGAATTCCAGCAATGTCTGAATGCTAGAGAGGAAGTTCTAGCAGCAAATCATGATTTTTTTTTTGTCAGCTATGAAAGCCCGTGGTTGCCCATGTGGCCATCTGGTGACTTTTAGACCCATATGGCTTCATCTAAGAGGTCTTGAAGGCACTTCCCCTCTGCTCCCAGGAACCCATGGAAGCTCTATTTACTGGCTTGTTCTGGGACAACGATAACATCTTCATGGAAGCATTCTCGAATGAACCAATGTGAACAGAGTGGTCTTGGGAGTTTTGATTGCTGGCCTGGTTTTCACATTTTTTTTTTCTTTTGAGAGAGAACAGATTTCCTCTCTGGAAGCTTTGTTGTGTTCTTAGGAGGATCCTATCAGCTAGGAAACCTAGGTTGTCTGTGACATGGATAGCAAATGTAAACATGGTAGTGCCTTCTGGAAGATTACATGCACTACCATGCATCTGTCTAGAATTGGTGAGGTCCACTTCTTCAGACAGAAAGGAGATCTGCGGCCCTTGGTATGTTTTCTTAAAAGGAACAACATTTTGGGTCCTTGCGCAGGGAGTTGGGAGCAAGTTGTTTGGGAAGAGAAGCCTGGCATTTTGAACAAGCTCAGTCGGTGGCCATAAGGCCATGGTCACCAGACTGTACTCTTAGGAGCTGTGTCTTCAGCTGTGAAGGTGGTAAGCTGGGAGTATGGGCATTTTTAGGGCAGGACCTCCATAGCATCACCTGTGTGTACTCGTGACGACTGTCACAGGCGAGATACCCAAGCCCATGTCAAGTGAGTACCTCTATCTACTTTCAATCTTACCTGATTAATTTTTACATGTGTCTCCCCGCTAAGCAATTCAAAGGCTGTGTATAAATTACATTACTGCAGTGACAGTGAACTTGGATGTACCTCTAAGGCAATGGTTCTCAACCCTCCTGATACTGTGACCCCTTAATACAGTTGCCCATGTAAGCTTGCTACTGCTATAAATCATGATGTAAGTAGTTTTGGAGATAGAAGTTTGCTGAGGAGGCCGCAACCCTCACGTTGAGAATCACGGTCCAATGGAGCGCCTGAAGCTTCTAGTCCCTCATTCTAGCAGTCCCAAACCTAAGTGTCTTTTGGGAGTCCCAGTCCAAATGCCATGATTTATATGAAGTTATCCTCTGGTTAGAGCAGATACTGTCTTCTTATCAAATGCCATTTGGATGTGAGTTCTTTTTTTTTTTTTTTTAATGTATACAGTGCTCCGTCTACATGTAGGCCTGCATACCACAAGAGTGCTTTAGATCATATTATAGATGGTTTTGAGCCACCATGTGGTTGCTGGGAATTGAACTCAGGACCTCTGGAAGAGGCGATAGTGCTCTTAACCACTGAGCCATCTCTCCAGCCCTGGATGTGAATTCTTATGCATGTGTTAACCCCTTCAGTAACTTATCAGCTCCTGTTTGTCTTCCTCTAGCACTTCACAAATCAGGTGTCAGGTGCGTCAGGTGCCTTCTCCCACCTTGGCCATGGTTGTGCCAAGCTTTGTCATCCTGCTTGTCATTCTCATGCTAGCCACTTCTCTGGCCTCTTCCTGAAAACTTTCATCTTTGTAGCCACAGTGGGTCCTGGAATATTGGAGTCTGGAGACGTCACCTCCTGTGACCTGTACTTGTCTATGCTGTCCCTTAGAGCATCAGTGGCACTGCTCTGTGCTCTTGGGAATCAAGCCCAAGTCTGCAGTTTTTTAAAAATCAAGATCTCAAGAGCTCTGTGAAGTCTGATGTTCTTTTTATGGTTCTAGTCTCATTTTGTATTACAGCTGCCTCAGCCAGGTCTTGTCATGGTTCTGTGGCTATGACATGGACCTCTCTGGCCACTGGTGCATGTTATGCCTGCAGTTAATTCCCCCACCCTCAGTCACTGACTGATGAGCTTCGTTTTCTCTCCTGAGTAAAATAAAATATCTCAAAAAAGCTCCTTCTTAGGTCCCCGAGTCTAGGTCATATTTCATAGCTGTGTAACTGGTTCACACTTTGCCCTTTTCTTACTTGATAACTCTCTGCCAGTAATGAAAGAACTCAATGAATGTTTATCTCGACAAAAACAAGGACTGGCTGGACGTGGTGGCCCATGCCTTTAATCCCAGCACTTGGGAGGCAGAGGCAGGCAGGCAGGCGGATCACTGTGAGTTCGAGGCCAGCCTGGTCTACAAAGCGAGTCCAGGACAGCCAAGGCTAACACAGAGACCCTGTCTCAAAAAAAAACAAAAACAAAAAACAAAAAAACCAAAACAACAACAACAACAACAAACCCCCCAAAAAACCACAAACAAAACAAAACAAAAAAACACAACAAAAACAAACAGACACACACACACACACACAAACAAACAAAAACAAAACAAAAAAAACCAAGGACTGTTCTGTTTTTTCCTCACCCTGGCTGGTACCACCACATGTGCCAGGTGCTCAGAAAAGGAACATACGTAAGACAGGGAATGTGTAGAGCTGATTTTGAGGTGGGACCTTTGAACTCATCCAGGAAGCACCTGGATTCACTAAGCCCTGGGAATCAGAGGTAGGCAGTGGGTCTCTAGTTAGTAAGTCAGAATGGAAAGTTTCATGGAACTAGGTAGAGCTTAGCTTGGTTGTGAGGAATCGTCTGATTATGGTAAGCGATCTTCATTAGATCAGCTTCCTCCACCTTCTCTAAGAAAATTGATCTCACTAGGTGAATTACACTGGGCCACTATGAACCTTGGAGACAGGTGGTTTTCAATGAACAAGAAGGTGATGGCTGTAGGTAAATGGGCTGAAAGGACTGGGAGGTATGGGGGACATGGAATTTCTCCACCACATGCTGAGATTTAACAATATGACACCAGGATGAATAACACAAGGATGAATATGGCCAAGGTGGGTGATGGGAAAGCAACAGACACATTGAGAGAATCTTCAAGGGCGTGACTAGAATGTGGAAGGTGAAGAAAGCCTATCAACTGGAGCAATGCACAGAATGCACAGAAACTGCTGAGAATAAGAGACATGGGAGATTCCGATGGGCATTGATGGTTGGCGCCGGCTGGGGTTCCCCCATTTCTCAGGTGGCTGTCCAAAGTACAGATTGAATTATGCGCTTCTATTTCCTGTTGTACGGAGTCTCAGCCTTAGGTAAACATGGTCGGGAGTTCAAGGGTGCAGATTCAGCATTCAGCTCTCTGGCCACTGCTTGCCAGCTAGTCAGCCGGTGTTTACTGAGAATCCCCTGGGTGTTCGTTTCCATAGCAGGTGTTCCGTGCACTTGGCACACACTTGCAAAGAAAGCAGTTAATTGACTGCTCGATGTGTTGGTCTGTTGGAAGAGTTCTGATGCTTTGGTGGGCATTGCCAGGGCAACCGGACCGAGAGTCTCGTCATTAATTAATACTGCAGCAATTGCACCCAACCCCCTGCTAAGCAGAAGAGGAAATAGGTTGGAATGGTTTTCTTCTCAGGGAAGAGTGAAAGAGAAATATAGTTGTAGAGGCTTTATCCTATTTTAAAGTTACTGGGACAAGACAGGGAGGGGACAAATGTGGAGATAGTTGGGACAAAAATAGTTCCTTTTGTAGCTAAGCAGAGGGCCAGCAGCACAGGGTTGAATGTTTTCTTTGGAGAGAAAGAAAGGGCAGCAGCAGGGGTCTATCACAGGTAAGTCTCTATTGCCCAGTTTTAGGGCTCAGGTTCATGGGGAGGTTGGTTGTACACCTAGGGATCCTGAGAAGACCCACTTAGAAGGGTTTTTTAAATAGACACAGCTGAAGGTTCATGGAAAAAAAAAAAGCACGCATGCGCATTTCGCCGAAGTCTTACTTTGTGATGCTGTGTGTACTGCCCTTGGGTACTGTGAGATACTCTGCTATATAGGTAATGAATTGCTTTTCTTTGCTTAAGTCAGTTTAAGGGTTTTTCTGTCCATGTCGTTAATGAGTTTCACGTCTCAATCCCGCCCTGGAAGTCTTAAGCTGTTATGAGCTATTTATTTGGAACTCCATTCAGAGCACGTGGCTCTTTACTGCCACCCAACGGCAACGTCCTTAAAGTGCAGGGGCCCCTAAGAAGGGATGAACCAGGCTGTGAGCCAAGTGGTAGTAACTCTGCAGCTGTTTCCTATGCCATGCCGGTTTCCCCAAATTTTGTAACCGAAAGGCACTGGAAGAGCATTTGTGTGTGCCAAGCTCATTCCATTTCAGGTGCAAGGGAAGTGGGGGAAATGAGTTGTTCACCGTTGGTTTTGTCCTGGCTTCACTTCATACAGATTCCTGAGATGGTTCTAGACGGCATTTCTACACGCAGTCCTGGGGAATTATTTCCTCTAGCCTTTCCTACCTCACTCTGGGTAAAAGCAACCAATAAAATAGGACCTTGCGAGAACTGAAGCAGCCCTTGAGGCACAGAAGTACTTAAACATCAACAAGAGATGTAAGTAATGCTATAGTTTGAGGTTATAACTGCTGCTATATTTGAGTTGGATGGAAATAATATTTCCTGACGACCCTGATGTCAGTCACTTGGTGTATATTACTATCTCCTGTATCAAAAGAATGAATTCCATTTAAAAGATGAGGAAATTGAACTGAAGAATGATTAAGCACTTTGCTGGACCAAAAATATTTCTTGGTTGAAAAGCATTGAAAATTAGTTTGGTAGATAACATAGGCTCAGAATATTAAAAGCGATTTTTTTTTAAATAACCAGACTAAGCGTCCAGGGTGATTCTCACATTGAACTGCAAAACTACTATGATTGGCAGACTGCAAACCAGAGCTCTAGCTGCAAGAGAGGCTCGAAGTGTTAGCTGTCCCGACTCTGCTAGGTGAGGTAGTTTCAGCCTCTCATCAAGGGGAGAGCTTTCTGAGGGACAGAAAATGGCTCAAATATAGGGAGCCATGCGAGAGTCCCCAGTTCATCTGAGCTGCTGACGTTGGTGTTTCTGGTGATGGATAAAGTTAGTAATGTGCCCCCCCCCCAAACCACCACTTTATATTCTCTTTCATGAAGCCACTGAGATGCAAGGAGATGCTTGCTCTCAAACATTCTGCAAACAAAGATCATGTCAAGTATTTTCAGTATGTTCACCATATTGCTAAGTGGTAGAGAAATAAAGGTGTTAAAGGCATACCCCTTTCCCTCCAGGTGACAGTTTGGGCATCCTCACAGAGTCTGAATAATGGCAATGGGTAAGTAGGTGTGATGGTTCATATAGATTGTTAACTTGATAGGGTCTAGAATCACCCAGAAGATAAGCCTCTAGGCATATCTGTGTGAGTGAGGGGGGTTTGTAGATTAGATCTACCAAAGTGAGAAGATCCGTCCTGAATGTGGGCTGCACTGCTGGCTGAGGTCCCAGACTGGTTTAAAAAAAAAAAAAAAAGGAGCCGGGCAGTGGTGGCGCACGCCTTTAATCCCAGCACTCGGGAGGCAGAGGCAAGTGGATCTCTGTGAGTTCAAGGCCAGCCTGGCCTACAAAGGGAGTCCAGGACAGCCAAGGCTACACAGAGAAACCCTGTCTCAAAAAACAAAACAAAAACAAAAAAAGAAAAGGAGAGAGTGAGCTGAGTCTAACATCCATCTCTTCGCCCCTGACTGCAGGTGCACTGTGGTCATCTGCCTCACACGCCTGCCACCATGCCCTTCCACCATGATGAGATGGGTCCTTAAACTGGGAGCTAAAGTAAGCCATTCTTCCCTTGAATTGTGGTTCTCTGGCATTTTGACAAGGCCACAAGAAAAGTAATACTATAGTCCGTGATGAACTCTATCAGGTGCATATGTGTTCCGAGTCCCTGATGGCAACCCAGTAAGATCAGGTTCCTGAGGCCATGTCTTCCAAAAAGATCATGAACAGGCTCAGAAGGATGTGCCCGAATCACGGCCAACAAGAGACAAATCCCAGGCCAACTTTAAAAAAAAAAAAAAAATATATATATATATATATATATATATATTTATTTATATCATTATGTATAGAGTGTTCTGTCTGCATGTACACCTGTAGGCCAGTAGAGGGCATCAGATCACATTATAGATGGTTATGAACTGCCATGTGGTTGCTGGGAATTGAACTCAGGACCTTTGGAAGAGCAGGGGGCACTCTTAACCACCGAGCCATCTCTCCAGGCCCCAGGCCAACTTCAAACTCAGGAAAGAATAACTCAGTAGCTTGATGAAATCTCATAGCTGGTAGTCTGAGGCTGGGACAGGGACACGGCCTCTCACTATGACACCTTCAACTTCACACAGGGCTCAAGTGACTCCAGAACCTGTGTGTCCCCTTTGTTGTCCTGTGTAGTTGCTCGCTGGCCCTTCTTGCCTTTATTGTTCTTAAAACTTTTGCTTGTTCTGAGTTAGTGAAGCGTGTCTGTGTTTGCTCAGTCTTTGTACTCAGACAATGGCCATCTTAGCTGATCCTGGGAGGGAGATGTTTCAGGGCTTACAACACCCAGAGGTACCCTCCCAAAGGCAGGCCAAAGAGAACAAGGAAGCTGCTTCCTGGAATGTATGACACTTGCTCTGATTCTTGGAGAGAAAGGTCTGAATTGTAGCTTTTGTCTATGGCACTGCTGGGCTATCTGGAGCCGATCCCTCTTTCTGCTAGTGAGTTGTTTTCCTTGCAGTGTTGATTAGCTTCTTCATGACAGCCAAAAACTATTAGAGAAAGAACCTGCTCCATGAACATATCACTGTGGCTGGGAGTATGATAGAGACACTGAGAAGGGTGCCTTTCAACTGGTCCTGTCTACTAGAAAAGATACAACATTCTGAAAGAGGTCTCCAGTGGTTAGAAGAAAGAGTAACGAGGGAAAGGAGTGAAGAAAAAGGGAAGGAAGAAGAGGATAGGTAGAGAGAAAATGAAGGGTAGAGAGGGGGAAGCGTGGAAGGAGAAAGAGAAGGAAGGAAGGAAGGAAGAAATGGATCTGAAGGGAGGGAGGAAGGAGGGAGAGAAAATGAATAGAGTTAGGTTTCTTTTTCCCTTTCCTACTTTTTACCATCTGTTCAAGCTGTACCATTAGCTTCATAGTTTTTGAACTGCCCTTCAATATGTACTTCATCTTCACATGTACACAACTTTACACAAGCTAGAGTCATCAGCTATGAGGAAGCCTCAACTGAGAAAATGTCTCTATACGATCAGGAGATGGGAAAGCCTGTAGGACATTTTCTTAATTAGTGATTGATGGGGGAAGGCACAGCCCATTGTGGATGGTGCAATCCCTGGGTTGGTGGTTCTAGGTTCTATACAAAAGCGGGCTGAGCAAGCCATGAAGAGCAAGCCAGTAAGCGACACCTCTGCGTGGCCTCTGCCTCAGCTCCTGACTCCAGGTTCCTACCCTGTTTGAGTTCCTGCCCTGACTTCCTTCAACGATGAACAGTGGTTTAGAAATGTTATCCAAATAAACTGTTTCCTCTACAGGTTTTATTACAGCGTTTGATTTGTAACCCTACCTAAGACACTACATAAGGGGTTAAACGTTATTGTATTAGCATCCATGGAGCATTGCCACTTAGCTCCTGCAAATGGAATTCCATGCCACCACCAACCCCCTCAACACACACCAGTGCAAACTTCAGAGTCATTTTCTGCACCCTAGAGATTGCTTTGTCTTTGTGAGACCGAAAAGAAAAACCCATCAGCCATCAAGGATTTTAATTATTTATTTTTAATTACACAAGTGATGCTTGAATATGCTCCAGTAGTAAAAAATTCACACAATACATATAAAATGAAAATCTCCCCAGGTGAAGAATCTTAAATAGCTCTGATCTTAACCTGGCAGTCCCCAGCTCTGCTGTGGACCAGTTCTGGGGCACGGTAGAGAACCTGGCAGGGGTCATGGATGGTCATGCTCGTGTACAGGGAAGGATGGGGAAGTAAGGTGAGTATTAAGAACTTAGCAGTGAGAGGGTGTGCTCTTAGAATTCATTGTTCCTCTTATAGGAACAAGGAAGAGAAGTGTGAGCCCCATTCCTAGGTGGAGGCTCACTCTCACTAAGCCAGTGGTTCTCAACCTGTGTGGGTCATGACCCCAAACTAAGACCATCAGAAAACACTAATATATACATTAAGATTCATAACAGTAGCAAAAAATTATAGTTATGAAGTAGCAACAAAAATAATTTTATGGTTGGGGATCATCACAACATGGGGGGCTGAATTAAAGGACCATAGCCTTAGGAAGGTTGTGAACCACGGCTCTAACCCATGCTGTCTTTAGGCTGAGAGCTTGGGAGGCAAAGACTCAGCATTCTGGCCATATTTAGCCATGGCAAGTGGGAGGGTTTTTGCCAATTTCATCGTTTTCTCAACAACCTCCTAATAGTGGGTTTTCCCCGTATGACTCAATAAGCCTCTTCATAAGTTCGTTCTGGATCTAAATGGAGATGAGGAGTAGAGCATTTTAGAAAAGGAGTCAGGAACACATTGCCTAGCAGATAAAGATGGACGCCGTCTCAGAGTCCGGTGGTTCAGCCCTTCCCCTTGCAGATGACAACATCAACCTCTAGGAAAGTGGGATCTCCGGAAACAAATCACAGGGGCAGAGGAAGAAACAGTGAAAACACCCAGCCTCCTGCACTGTGAGTTACCAAGAGGGTCTGGGAAGATGAAGGTCAATCTTGGTCTATATTGCCCTCACCTGCCTTAGGGCGATATTGCTGGAAGACCTGATGAAATAATGAAGGCAAAGCGTCACTCAATGGCCAAGCAAGTTTTGAGCACAAAAGAGTGAACTTAAAAGTTCTTACTTATTTGCAGCCAGGTTTCTCAAAACACAATTATCACCTAACTGGATCAAAATTCTTGGGAATTTATCCCAGGGAAGATTTGCTTTTGTTTCATTTTCCTTTGTGTTGTCTTTCTAAGTTCTCTAGAAGTTTGATTATGGACTCTGAGTTGTATGATATGGGCATTATTTTGTATTCAGTTAGATGTATTGTGGAATGTGATGCAGGTTATATTGGAGGATGTAATTAATCCTAGGGAATTAATCCTAGGGAATACATGCTGACATAGTTCTGAGTTGTTTATGGTTATTATTTGGTTGGGTGTATCCAACCTGCAGCCCACAGGCTATGTGCATCCAAAGATACCTATGAGCGCAGCCTGACATCCATAGATGACCACACCATGTTGCAATGTCAGAAGGTTGGATACCTCTGGTTTAGGCTCACTGTGTGTCTTAGTTTAGTTTTTGTTGTTGTTTGTTTTTGTTTTTCTGTGAAGAGACACCATGACCACAGCAACTCTTACAAAGAAAAACATTTTATTGGGGCTGACTTACAGTTTTAGAGGTTTAGTCCATTATCATCATGGCGGGAAGCATGGCAGAATCTAGGCAGACATGGTGCTGGAGAAGGAGCTGAGAGTTCTGCATCTTGATCCACAGGTAGCAGGACACTGTGTGTCACACTAGGTGTAGCTTGAGCATAAGAGACCTCAGAGCCTGCCTCCACAGTGACACACTTCCTTCAGCAAGGCCACATCTCCTAGTAGTGCCCCTCCCTATGGGCCAAGCATTGAAACACATGAGTCCATGGCGCCATTCCTATTCAAGCTGGCACACTTTAATTAAATATCCCCAGAGGCCCATGTGTTCAAGGCCTGGTCCTCAGGGTGGCACTGTTAGGAGGTATTAGAACTTTTCAGAGGCCATGAAGGAGATTTAGGTCACTGGGCGAATCCCTTTGAATGGAGATTTTGGGACCTCAGCCTCTTTCCCTCCCCCCCCCCCCCCCCCCCCGCTTTTCTCTGGATATGAGGCATGTGGTTTAGCTTTGCCACATGTTCTTGCCATGACGTGCTACCTCATCAAGGATCCAAAGAAGTGTTATCAATCATAGACGGATAGAAGCTTCCCAAACTGTAAGCCTACATCCGCTTGTTGTCTTTATAAGTCAGTGTTTTCGGGTGTTTGTAGTAGTGATGGCACGCTAACATAGGCACTGCGCATGACAATGCCCCGTCTTCACCTTTACTGGTTCAACAATTGCACAGACATTTTTGAGTGGCCCAAGCACAGCTGCTAAGCGCTAACATTTTTGTTTTTTTGTTTTTTTTGAACCTGAGTTACCGGTTGTGCTGGCTGGTTTTGGGTCAACTTGACACAAGCTAGAGTCATCTGAGAGGAACCTCAGCTGATGAAAATGCTCCATGAGATTCAACTGTAAGGGACTGTCTTAATTTGTGATCAATGGGGGAGGGCTCAGGCCATTTGGGGCGTGCTATCCCTGGGTTGAGTGGTCTTGGGTTCTATAAGAAAGCCAGCTGAGCAAGGCAGGAGAAGCAAGCCAGAAAGCAGCACTTCCTCCATGGCCTGCTCTGTTTGAGTTCCTGTTCTGACTGCCTTTGGTGGTGAACAGCAATGTGAAAGTGTAAGCCGATCAAATCCTTTTTTTTTTTTTTTTTCTCAACTTGTTTTTTGGTCATTTGTTGTTGTTATTGTTGTTGTTGTAGCAATAGAAACCCTAATGGACATGTGACAAAGCAAAATCGCATGCCTCATATCACATGTGTGCTGAGTACTATGAATATGTTTTCTATACATGTTTAAATTAATGCTATAATCAAATGGCCAGTAGTATAAGCTCTCCAGCTGATTCTGAATCAATTTATCTCCTTTTCCTTCTTTCCTCTCCCCCTTTGAGTCCTTTTGAGACAGGGTTTCTCTGTGTAGCCCTGGCTGTCCTGGAACTTGCTCTGTAGACCAGGCTGGCCTTGAACTCAGAGATCTGCCTGCATTTGCCTCCCAAGTGCTGGGATTAAAGGCATATGCCACCATGCCCGATGATTCTGAGTCTTTCTAATGGCTAATGCATTATTGATGTAGAGCGCATAGTCTCTGTGTGGTCTTTTTCTTTTCCTCTTTGGTGTCTCATTGAATTGGAGCTCCCTTTTCTTAACAATACCAGTGAGGCTCTAGTTAGTTCTCTTTGCTTGTCTTGCTTATCCCAGATATCTGTCAGACAAAAATACAGAAAGAGGGGATATCCTCGCCATTTTTGCAGGCCTACAAGTTGCATCGAGCTCGTTTGAAGGCATTTAGTAAGCCAGTGCTTACCAAACTTAAGTGCCTAGATAATCTATTTGTAAACTTTCAGCAGGCAGGTGAGGTGCAGGGCGGTGAAGTGGGAGCAGGTGAGGTGGAAGCAGGTGAGGTGCAGGCAGGTGAGAGGAAAACTGGTGAGGTAGAAACAGTCAACTTTTTAACAGCAGAGTTAATTCCTCAATTCAAATGGACATCTAGGTTCAAAATCTGTTGTTTCAAATCTCAGTGGCAGAAAGACAAGCTCAGAGGTGAAATTCCCACCTTAAGAGCTATTTAACCTTGAGTGAAGAAAAGTGTTGCTTTTTAGTGACATTCTCTACACTTTGTTCTCTCTCTCTCTCTCTCTCTCTCTCTCTCTCTCTCTCTCTCTCTCTCTCTCTCTCTCTCTCTCTCTCTCTCATACACACACCTTACATTGTTTTTATTTCTTTTAATAAGTAACTGGCATGTTCTCTGGTGGCTGCATTTTATTGATGGGTGAAAAGGCCTTTTATTCTTTCTTCTATTACAAATGTATCAGCTACCTCAGGAAGTTTGGATTAAGGTAAAAATGTTTTGTCAGCATCATTGAATTGGGATCAAAAGGAGTGATTTTTTAATGAGAAACACTTGAGGAACACTTACCAGGCAGGTTGAAAAGGAGAAACAGAGACACAAGAAACAGAAAACCTAACTCCCTCCCTCCCCTTGACCACCTTTACTGTGAACACTGTCCGAGGTCTTGCTTGCCTGGCAAAGAAGACAGGCACAGCTCTTTAGCAGAGAGAGCTAGGTTTCTGCTGCAGGAACCAGCAGGAACCTTCACTGGCACCCCATAAAGCAGCCTCCCTTGTTCTTATGTAATACGTCTTTGCAGCTTAAACCTTTAATTAACCAGAGATGTCATCAAGAAAAGTTTGCCAAGGAAGAGGATGCCTGGTTTAATTAAAAAGATCTTTAATAGTTATTAAGGAAATCAATTTGGAATTCAGGCCTGGGAGCCGAGATGGGGGAAGGAATCAGTGAAAGGAACCTTCCCATCTCTCTGGGTAATGGATTTTAACCCTGCGATCTGCACTGCTTCAACCCTCCCCCACATGCCCCCCCTTGCAGGCTGGTGGTCCAGCGCAAGCAGAGAGATGCTTGTCACTCATCGTTTTTGAATCAGCATTCCAGATCTGAGAGGCAGTTCTGTCTTAATACAGGAGAAGGCCAACCTTTCTGGAATGCAGTTATCCTGGCAATCAAAAGAAATAGAAAACCTTTATAAATTGAAAATCTCCTACCTCATAAGTATAAACGATTCCTTTTCCCCAAAGAGATGCTTTATGTTTCCCCGAGGATTTCTGCTTAGTCTGTACGCCAGGCTTCTTTTCCATTACCATTCAAACTGGCCTTTGTTGGATCAAGCCAGAGAAGGGGATTTGGCTCCTTTGTGCTCAAGAGAAATATTATTTTCACTTGTCTCCTGAAAATGATGACCCAAAAGGTGAGATAGCCAGGGGATGGGTGAAATAAATTGTCTGCAGAGAGAAAACTACAACAGGGGGATAATATTAATATAATTTTCTGATGAAACTCAGTTAAGTTCAAACGCTAAAAGCACTTTTCAAATAACCTATGTTTAATTAATATTTGTACTGTACTTAGTGAGTGAAATGGAAGACAGGTGCAGAACATGGCTCTAAAAATGATTTTCCTGTTGGGATGTAGCTAATTTTCAGGTGGACCCAGGTACTTCTAGCTAGGAGTCATACTGTCATCGACCTGAGACACATGAGGAGGGACCAGATCTTTAATGCTCAAGTCTTTGTTCAAATTGCCAGCTTATATTTTCTGAGCAAACTGCTCAGAATCTAGGTTTATAATATCTTTGTCATTTTGATGAGTATCTGGAAACTTCTGGGTTTAATGACTTCCCCATCTCCACTCCCAGAAGTGTCTTTGCTCTTTCCTCCTCTTGGCCTGTCAAAGCTGGGGAAGAATGACCCTTGGGAGCATGGTGTATAGTGAGGAAGGGTGGGGACTACAGCAGGGTGGATATGGTATATCATTCAAGCTGACCTTGAGCGCTCTGTCTTGCTCTTGGTAGATCATGCAGATTTTCTTCAAGCACAAACTAAAGAATGCTGAACTAAAAGATCACCAAGGTCCCTCACTGGACCCCTACGATTGAATCATCTTATTCATTTTCCCCTTTGTCGTAGTTAAGTCTGTCTCCAAGGTAGGGGGCAGTATTCAGGAACATCTGCTTGTGGCCACCCACAGTTGGCAAACTAACAAGCAGCAGGCTAGATCCAGATTACATAGCAGTTTTGTTTACTCCATCCTTTTGTTTTGTTTTGTTTTTGGTAAAGGGAGGGGTTATTGAGTTAGCAACCTACAGTGATGGTCCAGGAGGCTTCATGATGTTACATCACCATCTAGACATCTGTTCCTGTTGATAATCTGGAAAACCATGGCTGCAGTTGATTTGTGTTGGTGGTGGCCAGGTGTGGGAGAACATTGTTGGCTTTCCATGCCCCCCACATTCCCTACTGCTCTGATCACTGTGCCACACACGCCAATGGTCCCTACTATTTTTATCATGTTTTCACCACTATTCCTTGGCTTCTCTCATTTCATCCATTCATGCTACCTGCATGGCTTATGTGGGCATGTGGGCCAGAGGAACAGGTAATTGGGATGAGGATTAGAGTCTGGGTGCAGGAGCTCTTTGTCTCCTAAAGGAACCCAGGTGCTTCCAGGGATCGGTGAACATCTTAAGTTGTGTGGACAGGATCAGAAAAAGCAATGGCACCATTCTATGTGCTACACAAGGCCAGCCTGGTTTGTCCATATTGTCAATAATAGTCTCATGTGACTATTTAGGGTTCCTCAAACTCAAAATGTATAACAACTCAAAGAACAAAGGCCCACATATGAAGCAATCTTTCTTCTAGAAACCTCACTGAAAATTCTCTCATTAGTCATCAAGTTTATTATCTATACCAGAAGTGTCTAGACTATGAGAGAGGAAATTGTTGACTGTTATGTAAGAAAACATGAGCAGAGGAAACGCAAGCAAACTGAGGCCTGGGGTCCTGCTTCTCGGCCTGCAATGCTTCCAGTGGCTCCATACAAAATGTGCCTTGACCTCTGGTGCTTGTCCTAAATTTGTGGCCATCCACTCTTAGAGCATGCTTGGCACCTCTTTGAGTAAGTTTCCAGCAGACCATAGAGGCCTCCCTACAATTTAGGTACTCTAAGACTTAGCTTTCACCTTCACTTTGACTTTAGGCGCACACGTCCAAGCTGAAGGCTACCAAGAAAGATGACCATTTTTTTTTTTTTTTTTTACTATCTCCCTTTGACCTGTGGGATCCAGGGCATGACAATTGCCATTGGGTTCCCCTATTTTTTGGACTATTCTTTCAGAGTCCCCACTAGCTAATTTGGGCTAAAGATTTTTCTTTTGTTTTTCTTTTATTAAGCTGTGTCACTCCTTCACACCAGCTAGAACATTGCACTTTTGGTGCAAAATGTGGGTGAGGGACTTCTATCCTTGCTGATCAAACCAGTTTCTACAAACTAGCTAAGACCTATCATTGCAGCAGTAGTAAAATTTACGCTTGGCATTTGGATAAGGAGCAAAGAAAGTTTGGGGCACATTTCAAAATAATGAAAAAGCAGGCTTTTGAAAATGCAAAAACCTAACTCCCTTTCAAGGAAGCAAATTACACAGTAGTGTATAAGAAAATAAAAACATGGAGGGAAGGGCTGGGGGAGAGGGAGCATGAAGTGAAATGTCTAATAGGGAAAGACGCAGAGAGGTGACTGCTAGGTGCCTTCCCTGCTAGACGGAGCCACCCATGGACTCATCAAAGAAAAAGCCACCTGCCTTTATTCCTTTGACAAAGACATACCGATGTGGTAGAAAGGGTGGGCATGGGGTTGCTAAATAGCATTCTCCCTTACCACTCAGCCCAGATGATTCCATCTCTCACTGCAGTAAAAGTCCTGGTAGGAGACGCAGGACGTGTGATTTTTGACAGGATCTATGATGGCAAGAAGAAACAAGAATGCAGAGGCAGAGGGGGGGCTGATGCATTATTTACAGCTAAAACTTGAGCAGGGTCCACTGCAGGGATTGGCTCAAAGACCTGAGCCTGTAGGGCTGTGGAATAAAGACAGACATCTTTGAATGCTCCCTATCACTCTTTCCTTTCCCCCTGCCGGGGAACCCTGCCAGGGCTGGAGCAGCACGCATGCCTCTCATCTTATGTGCTACCATCTGCCTGGCCCCTGTTCACCTTCTTCCTCCTGCCCTAGAAGAGGTAAAAGACTCCACAGAAAAGTGTCTAGCACCAGTAGGTCAAATTTTGTGAGGCCTGGCACCAGGGGCCTCTCACAGGTGGTGACAGGTCTGGTAAGCACGCAGATGGCAAGATATGCATACAGGCACACATGCAAGAACCCATACGCATTTACCCCCTCCCCCACCCTCCATCCCGAATTCAGGGTGGGCAGAAGGGGCTTGAGGAATCTGATTCAAAAGGAACAAAGGCTGCTGCCTGTGCAGTGAGCTGAAGGGGAGTGACAGGCAGACAGCTAAAGGAAAGGAGAGCAACGTGTGAAACCCCACAGCAAACGCCGCCACAGAGCATATGCATCGGACTTCTCAGCTTCCTCCTGTTTCCAGCTTACACTTGCTCCATATGCTGCTTTACACAGCTTTCTGGGGGCCATAATGGGTTTTATTCCGTAGTTTTTATACTAACACGAATGACTCACATCTGCTCCAGTACCCAATTTGCTCTCTAATGTCTTTGCCTGTGAGGAGAGAACAGCTTATATGGAACTTAGCAGTGACAGGAGTGGCACAGAGAGTCCAAATCCAGGGACAAAGGAAGGTTAGACCCTAAAACACATGAACCGAGGGGTTCTTTGCAAGAATGTCACATTACATGGGGGGCAAATTGGAACCTAGAGAGATGAACTGGCTGAAGAATCGTGACCAGGAGGTAGATTTATTTAGGCTGAATGAAGAGTCAGCCTTTTTTTTTTTTTTTTAATTTCCTGCCAAAATCTTTTGCTTGGAGCTTTTCCTTCCTATATTGGTTGTGATAAGGAAAAAAAAAAAAAGCAGTTTTGGTTAGTCACTAATGATACAGTTAAGCCCCCTTGTAGGGTCAAACACAGCTCTGTGTCATTTATGCTGACACATGTGCCTGTGTATTCTTGTGTGGGTAGATGTGCACATGCCTGTGGGTGCCAGAGGATAACCTTGGGTGCCATTTCTCAGGCATCATCCATCTTGATTTTTTAAGGCAGGGTCTCTCCCTGGCCAAGAACTCACCAAGCAGACTAGGGGAGCTGACCAGAGAACCCTTAGGGACCTACCTCTTTCTGCTTCCTTAGCTCTGGGTTTACAAGATCATAGTTTCTCTTTTTAAGTGAGTTCTGGCGATGGGGCTCAGAACCTTGTGCTTGCAAAGCAAGCACTGTACAGACTGAGCCATTGCCACATCCCCCAACCTGATTAGCAAACATCTGCCCAAGCTTGGGGACCTCTAGGTACATTGGATCTCAGAAGAGACGTACAGGGCTGGGACCTGCTTGGAGAGTCGTCTGGCTTCCAGAAGTTTCAAGACTCTCTTGCAATCTATTCCAATTGTAATGACACTTACTGGCCTGACAACCTAGACCAAAATGCCCTATGGTTGGGTCAGCTAACAGCACTTAGCAAACCTGGATTCTTTAGAAATCTTTCAAGGCCCAGGGACTCTTTCCTCATGTGAGAAGGAGACAAAATGAGTCAAGGGCAAGCACTTTAGAAGAAAATCTCCAGTCTTCCCAGTATTACACACACACACACACACACACACACACACACACACACACACACACACCCCTATGGAGCTGTCTCACCCCAGGGCCTTGGTTTTCCTGTATGCCAAACTGTCCAAATGAAGTGCCTCGGCAGCAGGCAGTGTGGGGCTGCACCATCTCAGGAGCTTGGCGGTGGTGTTGTGTAACCGTCTGCCATCTGTTACTCAGAAACAGCATCACAAAGCGCTGAGCAATGGACTCCGGTGCTGCAGCTCCTGCTTGGAGCCCCCAGCGGCTCCACAGCTTGCTTGGGGTCGGGGCTGGGGTGTTCCCTGTAGCGCTGACATAGAACACTTTGAGTCCCAGGACTAGGGGTCTAGGGTGAGGCCCCTGGAAGAGATCTGGGGAGCTCAGAAAGCTGCAGGAGTTGGTGCTCTTGCCATGTCCCATCCCTCCCACGGCATTAGCTACCCAGGCCTTTGTCTGCCTAAAGCAACAACTGGAGAGGCTAGGGGTTCAACAAAGACAAGTGGGGGGACATCAGGAGGGATCTGTGTGGTGCTCAACAAGCTCAGCTGTGTCTTGAAATGGGCTGGCAAGCCTTTTCTGGCTGTTTGATTCCCACAGCTGTTTCCAGCCCCAAACTTCTTACCCACATCCCTGATCCAGGACACTCCAGGGCCTTTGGGCAGGGCTGCCTTATGGCTGAAAGACAAGCTACCAAATACTGGAGGCTTCCTGTGGCCTCCTCCATCTCTGAGCAGCTCTGAGTAGCACGTGTCTTGAGGGCTCCATGGCACGGAATGAGAGCTGATTGACACCTTTCTCACCTGCAGTCAGGTGTGGGCGTTGCCCCTATACCAAGCTCTAGCTCAGTGAACGAAGATGGCAGGGAGCACGCAGCTGTCCTACTTGCTGTGTCATTCTCACCTTGAGAAACTTGGAGCCAGCATCTCTCTAACTAAAATGACTCGACTCCAGTGGCCACTACTCCCCAGACTTTGGAAAAACAAACAAACAAACAAACAAATAAAAAACTTTTGCCTTTTTTCTCTGTACTCTTCAGTGCTCACATCCATTTCTGAGATTTAAGGAAGGGCTAGGACGCAGCTTTGATTTGCTCTGTTGGTACAGTAGGCTAGGTTAAGAACCACTCTTCCCTGGAGATATGGCTAGAATTCCAGCCTACCGGAGGCTTATGTGGAAAATGGATTCAGATTTCTCTGTGTCTAAATCCAAGTGACTTTAGTCTATAACTGGAAGACACATTCCTTAAAAGCAAGTGGGAAAGAGATTTTGAAAGATAGTCCATTGTACCTATTACTTACACTCCCAAGACCACTTTTCCATAGTTTCCTGTAGTTGTGCTAACTTAAGACCCCCGCCCCGCCTCCAGCAAGCCCCGATACTTTACAAGGAGAGAAAACTCCCCAGGGAGATAAATGTGCCTTAATTTTTTAAAAGGACATCTTTCAAGTTAAATTTAGACTGGCTCAGTTTTCCATTAAGAGGAGAAAGTTGCCGGGCACCTGCTCAAAAGAAAAGAAAAACCCTGGGGAAATGGCTGAACCTGAGCTTGACCCTGAAATGACCAAGCAAGTGAGCCTGAATTTGAGGCAGCGTCTGTGTCAACCCCACTATCCAAGTGATGGCTCCTGCTAGAGGACCTTGGTGTGAACACCACGTGCAACACCACACAGAGAACAGGAACTCCTCCCAGGCAGTGCCTCACCTGGCACGGGTTGGTCCTTAAGTATCAGCTTGCAGCTGGTGTAGACCTTGGTGTGAACACCACGTGCAACACCACGCAGAGAACAGGAACTCCTCCCAGGCAGTGCCTCACCTGGCACGGGTTGGTCCTTAAGTATCAGCTTGCAGCTGGTGTAGCCGGCCTCCCCATAACCTGTCCCCGCCCTACTACGTCCAGCACAACCACAGCCCGGGATGGTCAGAGAGCCTCTTCCAAGGTCCCTCAAACGTTCGGTGCTCCTTGGTTGGCAGGAGGCGGTAGCACCCCCCCCCCCCCCCGCCTCCCTCTCAGAGCTGGGTTCGCTCCCGCCCAGCTCTCCCTAGGAGTCAGTCTGTCTGTCGGGCCCGCCCTCCCTCCGCGCTCCCTCCTCCTAGTGCTCCTCCGTGGGTGCCGGGCACAGCCTCAGATTCCACCTTCCCGGCTGCTCTAGTCAGTTTCCCTCGCAGCGGCCACCGGCAAAGGCAGCAGCAGCGCGCAGCAGCATCTCGGCGGCCACCGCGGCTCTCCGGCTGGAGCCGGTGCCAGGCTAAGCTGCCCCTCGTCCCTTTCCGGCCGCATCTCGAGTCTCCAGCGCCCCTTGCTGCTCCGTTCCTGGCTGTAGCTTTTCTCTGAAGCCGGCGGGGTAGGATCCCACCACCTAACATCAGGATCCCAGGAGCAGCGTTACCCCTAGAGCAAGGCGCTGGGCGACTCGTGCCCCGCCGTTCCTGACCGCCGGGGGGTGCCCCAGGGACGCGTCGCCACCGAGAGGAACAGGCAGAGGGGACCATGCGGCGCCTGACTCGCCGCTTGGCGCTGCCCATCTTCGGGGTGCTCTGGATCACCGTGCTGCTGTTCTTCTGGGTCACCAAGAGGAAGTTGGAGGTGCCGCTGGGACCCGAAGTGCAGACCCCCAAGGTACGCCGTTTGATGGCGCGCAGGTCGCCAGGCACTGGCCGGCGGGAGGGCGCACGGTCCACGCGCTGGGTTTGAAGGTTCCAAAGCAGGGTGTCTGGGTGCTGCAAGTAGGTACGGGCGCGGGTTTCGGCCATGAGGAGGTGCTTGAGGAATTTAAGAAGCTTGGGGAGTCTCCAGATCCGTGGCGTGTGTAAGTGGCAGTGGGCGTGGGTGGTGGGCGCGCGCTCGCAGGGAGAGCCAGGCTTCCAACTTAATTTAACTAGCTGTCCGGCGGCCGAGGGGGCGCTACGGACTAGCCACCTTGGAACTGGCGGTCAGTGGGTACTGCTGGAGGGTAACTGGAGGTTGGCTGAGTGGGCAATGCTGACACCCATGAGAAGTCTGGTGGATGTGCGGAGTGGAGCTCCTTCCCTCTGCTTCCAGGCCCCAGAGGAGGAGGAGGTTGATGACCAGAGTGTGCTGAGCACGTGAGCAACACTAGCGCCAGCTCCCTGAAGACTCCCCAGTGGGTGCCTTCCCTGCCCACAGGACCTGCCCATGGTGCCATGGGGCTTTGTTGAAAGTTGAATGCGCTCAGAACACCACGAAGGAGCCCATAAGAACAGAAACCATGCTACTAGCAGGAGTTGGGGAAATGGGAATCCAAATGGCTTTTCAAACTCTTGTCCAGTCAGTGCAGCCCAAAGGAGTGGAAGGTTCCCCCTACTGGCTCTCTGTTGAGATTCAGAGCCCAAGTCCTTCTTTTCTGCAGCCTTGAACAGGGGAAACAGAGCGAGGCCTTTGGGGGATTTGCTGGCAGCTAAACAACCTTTGTGAGTGCTGGGCAGCTTCTAGGAGTGGGAGGAGCTGGTGGTCTGAAAGAGGAAAACCCTGCTGTGTTGTGTGGGAGGGGATCTCATCGATAAGTACCTTTGGTAAGGCCTACTGTGTGCTGAGTGCATGCCCATAGTGGGTGCCTTCTTCATGAGTTGTTGTTGAATGCTGTTTTTATCTCATAGATGGGGAGACAGGTGGAGAGTCTTTAAGTAATTCACCTTAGATCATTCTGGATTTGAACTCAAACCACCATAGAATTCTCCCACTTGGATCCCTATAGACGCTTCTTGTGTTTTGGAATCTTGCCCTTGTTAGTTGGTCAAAATAAGCCTGGACCCAGGATGCAGAGATCCAGGATTTGCTCCTAGCTGGAGGGTGGTTTTGCTCATCAGTGGTCCAAGACATACAGAATTGACAGCCAGATAGTTCACTGCACTGGGTGTCATGGGAGCCGGGGGCTTCCTGAAGGGGGACACAACAGCCGAGGTGAGAAGGATGGAGTGGTAGCCAGTAGGCAGAGGGCATCCCAAGTAGAGAATAAGTCAGATTTGAAGGAACAAGACCGTATGAAGCCTGGGGAGGTCAGAGGAACGATTTGGAGGCAGCATGTCCAGGTCAAGTCAGGAAGGACCATGAGCGTTGGAGGTGGTTAAGCAGGGAGTGGTGAGGTTGATTGGCATGTCCATCAGGCAGCCTTTGCAGTACAGGATCTGTTTTCTCACTGACACAGACCCTGACCACGGATCTGTAGGGGTTTTTTTTTTTTTCTTTCTTTCTTTCTTCTTTTTCCCTAGGTGGTTCTGCTCTGTGTGGTGCAGTTAATGATGCCTGGAGGGACATGAACTTTCTCTGTTTTGTGCTGAATCTCATTACCTTCAGCTGACTTATTCTTAGTTTTGCCCCAGGGATCTGGGACAAGAGCTCTTTTTCCTTTGGGGGCACTTCGTCTTTACTCCTTTCCTGTCTCTTATCCTGGTTTGTACTCAACACGTGGCGAAGGCAAGCGGCCAGGTACCAGGCACTGTGCTGGGATGGATGCTGCTGTCCTGTCCGGTGTGTGTGTGTGTGTGTGTGTGTGTGTGTGTGTGTGTGTGTGTGCGTGTGCGCGTGCGCGCGCGCGCGCGCGCGCATACGCGTGTGTGGGGTGAGCGCTGGGTAGTTCCCTGCGGGTGTAGAATCAGAAGCAGATGAGTGGTCTTGTATCCAGAGTCTGTCCAGAAGCCCGCTCTTTGTCTGAACATTTTACCCACTTCTTATTTGTATATCCTTCTAAAGCTCAGTTACCCTACAGGTCTTAGAATCTCGACAGGCTTTATTACTGGGTGTACCCTTACTCCTGTGTTGGTTAGTGTTTTCCCATTTTCACCTGTACATGCCTACATACATGTCTTGTGTACATCTTTTTGTGTATGTTTATGTACAAACGGTTCCCCTGGATCTTAGTGTGTGTGTCTTAGTGACCGAAAGCAAACTGAGGAATAAAGGGTTTGTTCAGTTTATACTTTCATATTATTGTTCATCACGGAATGATGTCATGACGGGAACCTGGAGGCAGGAGCTGATGCAGCGGCCACGGAGGGTGCTGCTTACTGGCTTGCTCAGCCTGCTTTCTTATCGAACCCAGGACCACCGCCCCAGGGATGGCACCACCCACAATGGGCTGGGCCTTTTCCCATCAACACTAATTAAGAAAATGTCTTACAGGCTTGTCTGCAGCCCAGTCCTATTGAGGTATTCTCTCAATTTAGGTTCCCTTCTCTCTAAGTAACTTTAGTTTGTGTCAAGTTGACACAAAACTATTCTTCACAGAGTGTATCTCAGGAAAGATGAAACCAGAACACTTTTATTTCCTACGATTGGTAGGAACAGAAACTTTGTGTGACCTGTCTGAAGAAACACAGTATTCCTGCAACTGGACTGCATGTCAGAATCACCTGGAGAGTTTGGTTGGCATAGAGATTCTTGGGTTTATTACAGAGATTATGATTCTGTGTATTTGGGAGAAGGTCCTAGACTTAGCACTTCTGCAAGTGAGTCATGTGACTTTTGAGCGGCTGCCTTACGTGATCATGGCCAAACGAGCCATCTTTTTCATGAGTGTGATGGCGCTTAAGTTAGGGTGGACCTCTGCACACATGAAGCAGTAATCCCTGGCACAGCACTTTACCAACCCACAGACTCCATTTCACATATTAGCTCATTTAATCTTCTCAGCAGTCAGCAAGCGAGATAGTACCTTTTTTTCCCCAGATGTGATTAATTGATGATATTTGGGCCAAGATAAAAAAGGTTTTGCAAGGACAGCCTCAGGATAAGAACAGGATGTGGAGTGTTCCAGGGACCCCTCACCTAGAGTTTCTTCCTTGCCCTTCAGTTAGACTGACAGCCTAAGTCTCCACTGACGGGTGACTCAGCAAGGTTGGAGGTATGAACAGTGTGAGATTCCCCAGCTTCTTCTTAGGGCAGTGTTTCTCAACCTGTGGGTCTCGACTCCTGTGTGTGTGTGTGTTGTCACATATCAGATATTTTCATTATGATTCATAACAGTAGCAAAATTGCAGTTCTGAAGTAGCAACAAGACCATGTTGTGGTTGGGGGGGGGCGGTCACCACAACACTAGGAACTGTAGTGAAGGGTCACAGCACTGGGGAGATTGAGAACCACTAATCTAGAGTTTCTTCACCCACGGAGAGTTCCAAGTGTGCACGTGCGTGCAAGCGTGCTTGGATGTGTGAATGCAGGCACACACGTGCCGTGGTGTACATGTGGAAGCCTTGCTTTGTGGTCTTTGCCTTCCACGGTGTTTGAGACTGGGTCTCCTTTGCTGTTTTCCTGCTCCTTTTGGCCAGGCTAGCTACGGCAGGAGGGTCAGGAGCCTCGACTGTCTCTGCTTCTCAGCTTGGCATTTCAGGCACGGGCTGTCTGCTGTGTCTGCTCTTGGGTAGGTTTTAGGAAGTTGAACTAAAATCCTCATGCTTTCAAGGCAAGTGTTTTCCCAGTTGAACCACACCCTTAGCCTGAAGCCATTGTCTTGACTGTAAGAATACAGTTGGTGCACTGGTCTACCGCGGGGGATGGGGGGGAATGGGCTCAGGGTGGGGGGGGGAGGCGGGACTGGATGGGGGACTCGGGTTTTGAATGAGTTCTGTACACTAGGCATTTGTAGGAAACGGTCCTGCAACCACGGTGGAAGCCTTTGCCTGGGTATGCAGAAACCTTGGGAAAACTTTCCTCTTGTTGAGGCTTCTTTGCCATGTAGGGGTGCAATGATGTCTTTCCTACATATCATAATGTTGTGGGCCACAGCCCCGATTGCAAAAGACATGTTAACAAGAGAAAAGCAAAACAAATGTAATTGGTTTACATGTCACAGAAGCCTTCAGACTGACGCCTCAAAGACCTGGTGTGTGCTGGTGGAGGACGGATGGCTGTAGAGGACATACCACTGGGGAAACGGGTACAATCCGATGCTGGTAAAGGGAGCAGGGAAGGCCTGCACTGTTTAGGTCAGTCCTTCTGCTACCCTTTAATTCAGTTCCTCACGTTAAGGTGAGCCCGGAACCATAAAGTTTTTTTGTTGCTACTTCATAACTGTTATGCTGCTGTTATGAAGTGCAAAGTAAGTGTCTGCTATGCAGGATGTCTGATCTGTGGCCCTAGTGAAAGAGCCAGTCGATCCCCCAAAGAGCTTGAGAACCACAGGCTGAGAAGAGCTGGTTTAGATCTTTTAACCTATCTGAGCTGCCTTGTTTCCTCCTGGGTATGGACAGGACCCTTTATGGATTGAAGGACTTAGATCTACCATCAGACAAGGTAGGGTGGAGAACTCCTTTTATGGCCATCTCTAGCACAGAGGGAGTGTTAGATGAAGCTTTTGAAGCTTTATGGCTTCCTTTGGGTAAAGGAGTCATGGTATTCTGTGGCTTGCCTGTAGCGAAGAGAGACCCAGGTTCTTGCCTTCCCCTTGACAGAATGGGGACCAGGGGATAGGAGGAAATGCTCATGAGGAGGCTTGGCTTCTGAGACCTTCACTTTGGGGTAATCTTTAAAAGCCCCAAGGCCAGCATGGTGTTGGGGGTCAGCTTATTTCTAAAGAGAGAACAGTGGTCTTCCATCCTATGCATCTTCAGAGGGTCTGAGGATGGTATAGCTCCGGGAGAGGACTCCTGGACTGGAAACTGCACAACTGTTAGACTCTGTCTGGTCATAGGCTCTCAGGTCCTTGGTCTCCTTCCCTCACCATGCTATGAAATGTCCTCCATTCTCCTAGTGATGATGTCTTCACAGCAGGCCTGTTACAACCCTGCACTCAATGCATCACCATCTGAGCAATGTGGACAAGGATGAGATGTGTGTGCTGCAGCCCTGGTTAAGTAAAGCAGTTGGCTTTTCCCTCAGTTTCATGAAGGGATGGTTCTAGGAACTGGGATGATAACTCAGTAAAGTGCTTGCCTAGTCACTGCTCAAACATGAGGGCTGAATTCTGTGCCCCTGGCCCCCACATAAAAGTCAAGTGTGGCCCTGTGCTCTTGTCATCCCAGCTCTATGGAGGTAGGGACAGGACTCCTAGCTGGATCGGTGAGTTTCGGACTACTTAAAGACCTTATGAGGAAGAACAAGGTTGGGGTTGGGGAGATGATGTTCTTGGTGAAATGTTTGTTGCCCAAGCATGGGACCTGAGTCTGTGCCTCTGTAACCCTAGGACTGAGGAGGTAGAGGTAGGCAGGTCCTTGGTGCTCACTGTGGTGGCAGTCCAGCCAAATTGCTGAGCTCAGGCTTCAGTAATGGAGGCCATCTCAAAAACCAAGGTGCAGAGTGATTGGATATATACTTTGTCTTGTTTTCTGAGACAGGGTTTCTCTGTGTAGCCCTGGCTGTCCTCCAGAACACTTGCTTTGTAGCTCTGGCTGGCCTCGAACTCACAGCGATCCTCCTGCCTCTTCCTCCCTGAGTCCTGGGATTACAGGAGTGCACCACTATGCCCAGCTCCTGATAGCTACTGTTGACGTCCACACGTATGCACATACATGTACTCATGTGCACACCCTGGCATAAAGCACAAACATGTATGTACCCCACACACACCTCTTATAAAAACAAAGACCCGAAAACAAGCTTCTGAGAAATGACACCTGAGGTTGATCTAGGTCTCCACACTCACACACACACACATGTGCACATGAACACACATGCACACACAAGAAAGATGGGCTCTATTAACAGCGCAAGTAAGGATTTCTTTAAGCCTGACTTTTTCATGTTGATTCGATTTTAAAGCTGGCTCTCCACCCCCAAATTATTCATCAAATCTCTAATTTCTAATTGAAAACCATGTGACAAGTTTGATGTTTTATTCAGGCTGTATTTTTAATGGTAAATACCATATCACTTAAAAAGACCTGAAAAGGGCACGTTCATTTCTCTTCAGTCTTGTCATTTGTTTGCCATTTGGAAAATTATATAATAACTGACAGTTTAAAAAAAAAAAAGGAGCAAAAATTTTTTTTTTGTCTCTTATTTCCAAGGAACTAAATTTAGTCCAAATGCTTAGTAAAAGCAAGAGTTTCAGGCCGGAGGGGACTTTTTGAGGAAAGCATTAGGAACGTAAAGGCTTTGAGTAAAGTGCCTCCAGCATACGGAAATGTCTTGGAATGTGCTAGAGCTACAGAAAACGCTATTAGAACATACTTGTCTTTTTGTTGTATTTGCATACCACCAGCACCTTAACTATATAGCACTGTTGTTTTATTTCCCATTTATTAGTTAATTTCTCCAATTAAAAAAGTTATGACTTTTGCAGAAGGGCACTATTAATCTAGGGACACTTGGTATGTGCATATTGGGTTCTGTTCAGAGGATCATGGCCCTGGCATCGCCTGAGGCAGCCTGTTATCACATGCAGGTCTGCCCTCTCATTTGCTGTGCAGGTGCCCATGCAAGGTGTGGACCAACTTCCCTTGGGAGGCTATCCTGGGAGCAGGGTGTTAGGGTGCTATAAACAGGCAGCCCAGAGACACTGCCTGGCCCTGCAGCTTTTGTGAGGTTGGAATAGGAGGAAATAGCTTGTCTTTACTTTCTAGAGCAAGCTTTTAAATTAAAAAAAAAAAATGTATTTTTATGTATTTAAAAAAGCTTAACTCCTGAGGTCTCATTTCCTCACCTCTGTGGGAAACTTGCCCTGGCTCTTTTTGAGCTTTCTCTGAATTGATCCATGGCCCGGAGACTTTTGAAAAGCCCAGTTGTATGGTCCTTGGGACCAAGGCTTTGTCCATGTTCTGATTCCCTTTTGCTTTTCTGGCTCTCTTTACCCCAGGCAGAAAGCCCTGTTGCTGGGCCCCAGGAGTCCATGCCTTAGGGACATCTCTGACTTAGTCTGGGGAATGGCGCCCTCCATACCCTTTGTTTCCCAATAGGGCCTACCTAGCAGGTAGAAAAAACAAAGATCTACAGTCCGTTCTCATCCTCCCTTCCCTGGAAACACAGAATTACACTGCTCAAGTCAGGGCGCTCACAGGGGGCGGAGCGGGCTGAAGGCAAATGCCTGTCCCTCTAAAACACTCAGTTGCTCACTTCGGTTCCTCAGCCAAGCAGGCACAGAATAAGCCCCACTGTGGGCCGACGGACGCCTAAAGCCTAGGATTTCTACACACTCTTCTTTCTCTGCTACACCTCGCCACCCCAAATTTCAAAGAATCTTTACCCTTCCGCAGGCACCCAGGAACCAGATTTGTAGAGACGTGTTTTGTACTCCTTTGTTTGATTGTGAATGTTTGCAGTTTTGTCATCCATGCAAAGTGTCACAAAGTCCCCGATGTGTTTTTTGGAAAATAATCTGAATTAGAAAAGCAGGGGGCAGTTTCTCTGCTCGGCTCTTAGGTGGGGAACATCAACCCTGCCATGGCTTCTGCACACCTACTCCAGAGACCCAGAATGATAGCCCGGCCATCTGTTTCGGGAAGTGAGTTTGATGTGCCCTGTGCCCTCTGCAGCTGGCAGCTAGCTCTTTCCATGGCTGGAGCTGCCCTGAGCTAGGTGGTGAGTTTGCCTACTCTGTGGCCCCCAGGTACTCATGAGAGCCAGGTGATAAATTCCCGCCTTCCTTAGAGCCCCCACTGTGTCACTATCAGGTACGGTTTTACTTAGACACACAGCAGTCAGGGTGCCTTTTTCTGCCTTTGGCAGTGCTGGGACTAACTCAGCTTTTTCTTTTCCCGGCTCTGTCAGCTGTGAACTGGGAACAGCACGTTATAGCATGGATGACACCCTATCACCCCACCTTCAGAAAGAGCTATTTCAGGTTAGTTGTGAGTATTTCTGAAGGGAGACCTCATGGCTAGAAATAATTGCATGTGTGCGTGTATATGCATGTATGTGCAGAGGTGTGTGTGTGTGTGTGTGTGTGTGTGTGTGTGTGTGTAAGCCAAAGGTGGACATCAGTGTGCCTTCCTTAGTTGCTCCCCATCTTTCTTTTGGAAATCGGGTCCAGCTAGACTAGCTAGCCAGCAAGCCCCTAGGGAGCTTCCTGTTTCTACCTCCCCAGCGTTGAGATTACAAGGGCATGCTGCAGTGCCTGGCTTTTTATAAGGATGCTTGTGCAGTAAGTTATGTACTCCCTAGCTCCTAATACTTATCTTTTAATTATTTTACCAGAAATGCTAGACTAACCAAAAAAATAAGTCAGTCTCTGAATCCTTAGATGTAGAGCTGATTAAGAAAGAGCCTCTTGGGATAAAGAATATGCATGTTCTCTCTCTCTCTCTCTCTCTCTCTCTCTCTCTCTCTCTCTCTCTCTCTCACACACACACACACACACACACACTTGCTCACTCACACAGATGTATGCACACGCGGGTGCTCTGGGAGTTCTGGAGAAGCTCCTGAAATTTGCTGGCTCTAGGACTTTGGTATTACAGAATAAGTGGCCTGAAATGACCTTCTGGGGCAGCAGGCTTTGCATCTGGCAGCAGCCACTGCTATCACAGGACCTAATGAGTTGCTAGGAAGCTGCTGGGGGGCAGAGAGGAGACGGTGACTGTGGTGTGAGAAATGTCACTGCCTCACAGCACCACCTGGGGTGCCCTCCTTTCTCCACGCTTCATTGTATTCTTCTGCTTTTCTTCTGCACCCGCCCCCAAAATGCTAGTCCTTTGTAAGGTGGGGGGCCCCTCCGGGTGCAGGGTGAGAAGCCCTGCTGAGAATTCTGGAGAAACAGTGGTAGTCTGGCCCTGAGCCCTGGACTCTGCAAGAGCCCGCTACTTCCCCACAGGCTCCAAGGTCAGGGACAGCTTGCCACTCTGGTTCTTGGAGCCACAGGACTGTTCTGGACACAGAAGGAGTTCTTTCTGATGGAAGGGAGTTCTGCTTTGGGCCACTCTGAGCCATTCAGCCTTCTGTCAGCAGGAGCCCTTATCTCTGGAAATAAGAGAAGTCTGATTCCCCAGCCTCCTGGACAATGCTGATTTCAAGTTCAAAGCCCTTTCTGCATACCATTTCCTGGAGACACGATTTGCCACTTAAAAAAAAAATAATTAAATTCTCCTCGCGTCTTCTGTCTTCTTAACTGTAAGCACTTCAGGGATCTTTCAAGGAAATGCAGACAAACAGAACACGCGTGCATGTTCCTGCCAGTGGGCTTGAAGGCCCATTGCAGAGAGCAGCGATCTCCACAGCTCGCTTTGCTGAAGATCCTGCTGTTCACACCTAGTCTGGATCTTATTCAATGTCATGGGAGAGTGAGAAATGTCTGTACAGCAGATGGGACCGTCCCATTTTTACCACCTCACTCCACAGATAGATTCTGTCCTCAATGGAGACGTTGAAATTAATTTTTTTTTCCTCCCTTGGTTGTCAAGGCTGAAGATTTAGGGAGCGTCTCTTATTCCTCTGATACCATCCTATCCATTCCTGATCTCTCTCTCGGCTCCCCAGCCATAGAGAGACTGGTCCAATCAATATTTATGTGGGCATCACTTGCAGCTACGACATGCGGGCAATAATGGCTGCCAAATTCCTTGATGGCCATTGATATATTCACAGGTGCCTGTATTGGAGGTCCGTTGTTTCCCAGCATCTCAGGAAGAGCAGACCATGTGATGCAAGGATTAATTAAGCCTCTCAGATAATTGGCTATTAATAGATGGCCAGTTGATGACTGCCAGCTGGATGCTGGATTGACTAATGTCCTTATGGTGGGCAGGTGGTTGACTTCAGAAGAGAAACGGACTGAAAGACCTGACTAATTAAATACGGAATCAGGGAAAGGCAGTTAAGAGGTAGCTTCTTTGCCCCCCCCCCCCTCCTGTGATGTTTTACAGTTTACAAAGCATTTATCTGCAGGGACGCTTCATTTGATCCTTTACTGTGCCCCTGTGAGATCGAAGTTACTCCTGTGCTTGTTTTCTGAGGTATTCGAACTCTGAGGTTACACAGGAGGGGGCTTGGGCAAGCTTGTCTATCTAGGACTTGCTCTTTTGGACCACAAAGCATGTGCTACTTCTGTTACGGACACGTGCAACTGCTGGCTAGACTACTTTTCAGGGGAAGGTGAAATGTACGTATACCCGTCTCCGTGTGTGAGTTACATGCATATTCCTTATCAGCATTGCTTTTCTACCTACAGAAGAGACCTGGCACAGGAACTAAAGGGAATGCAGAGTTTGTTTGGGAGATGGACCATGAAGGGCCTAGAGGCCACCCTAACCCTGTGACGTGGGAGGATGCCAGAGCGGCAGACGTGGAGAAAGGCTGCCCTTCACAGTATCCTCTAGTCCCATCCTTAGATAGCCATGCTGACCTCATTTGGGGACCCCGTGTTCCTCGAGCCACCTCCCTTCTCAGCCTGCACAGTACGACCACAGGAGAGTCTCCACTGCTCTCTGTAAGGCTACCCCAACTCGCAGGGTTGTAGAATTAAGTCAGCCTGTCCACCCTTGACTTGCCCCCTTTCCTGATGAACATGGTCCTTAAACAATCAGAAGCAATTCCCTTCAAAGAGGAAAAAGAATGCAGCTTCAAAGAACTGAACGCAACCTTGTTTGCAAGGCAAGACAGGTGCAGATGGATGACCCTGGGGAAGTGGATGGAGAGCCTCTAGCATCCCCTTAGCTCCTGCTTCTCGGTTGCAGAGGAGCCCGGCTTGTGTCTAGTTATACAAAATGGAGCACACAGGTTATTCTGGAAGGTGGCCTGATGACTGCTTTGCTCCGCCTGGCCGATGCTCTGCTGGTCTCCAGTTCATTCCAGACTGGCTTGCAGATACGAGTAACGAATATCCCTAAACTCAGCAAGGCACAAAGGCAGGGCACTTGGGTCTTGTTGGGCATTCTGTCTACACTTCAGGTAAACTACGGAAAGGCTGGGGGTGGCGCTTCTGCTATAGTCCTGACTGACAAGCACAGTGGGTTCTCTTCTCCAGAGTCCCAAACTGAAACACGGCCGGCTCACCCTCATGCCTTTCTCTTCAGCATGGCAACATCTAAGGATGCCGTGTTTGTTAAGAATGTACACGGAGTGTGAGCAGACAAGCCTTGAACTTTCTCCCTCTCCTCAGAGGCCCCGGTGGCTTGGTAGCTGTTTGTTCAATTCCTGGTCGCGTCAGCACTGCAGGTCTCTCCTCCCCCCCCCCCCCCCCCCCCGCCTCACTTCAAACTGAGATTATTGTTTCTGTTACGTTTCCTCTTAAAATTGAGCATATGTTTTGGAAGGCTGCTTGTCATGGTCGACTAGCGTTGAACACGTGTGCATACCTATGATCGTGCAATCTCTAACTTGCTCTAATAAACCCAGCACAAGTGTGTGTGGTTTTGATGTTCAGCCTGTCGCATATTCGAATTGTAGTCGGCTAACCTCCCCGCCCCCCCAGGTTACATGCAGTTGTTGGACTCTGTGGTTGCAGTAGAAGTCCAGTATGTAAATGAGTGGGTGTGTTATTTGTGGAACCCGCAATTTGAATTTCATATATTTTTCACATCTGGCGAGACAGTTTCTTCTGTTGGTAATATTTTCAGATATTGATGACTGTAGAAAAAAAATCCATCCTATGTGTAGGATATGCCAAGCCAGATGACAGGTCACATTTGACCCACAAACCACTGGGATTCTATTTACTTAGGAATGCTGAGGCTAGTCTCCCATGTTGGAAGTCAGTGTCAAGGTTGACCTTGGTTAAGCTTAGTAGCTACAAGCATTTTCTTTTCAGCAGGGGCCAGGGGAGGGGGGGACCTGGGGACACTCAGGCTTGTCATCTAAGTGGTAGTTTCACAGGCATATCTACCTTCTGGAAAAATCACTCACTACATATTCCTTCCCTTTTGTTTGCTCTGCTTCTGTAGAAGGTTCAAAAGGAAAAAAAAAAAAAATCCGAATGGAGTGTGGCTGGAGTGTGACTTTGGGCCTTGACATCTCATTTAGGGGGCAGAGCCTAGCAGTAGTCTCTGTTCTTTTTATAGCCTCTGTTTCCTGATCACTGAGTAAGGCAGTCTTTGGAGAAAGGTGTTGGTTTGACTTTGCAGTTTCCCAATTCTGGCTCCCTTTTGTAGACTGAGAGACGTTTAACAACTGGTGTGGTAGAGGTTTCTAGTCAGTTGAAGTGAGTGCTGAGTGCTCACCTATTTGCTGGTGGATCAGAGGAATAAAGGGTTCCTAGGGGAGACTAGGGGTGGCAGAGGGCATCCGGGACACTGAGAGCTGTGAGTAGGACTTTGGCTGGTGTCTTATAGCATAATTAGTCTGAAACACACCTATTTTTTATAAGTAAAGGGTAAGGGATTAATTCCAGGAAGTGCACTTACACCAAACAATATGTCGTAAAGAAGATGGGCATCTCTTTTCTGCTCTTGAGATAAAAGGAAGGGAAGCAATACCAATGCCATGGGCACCGCTGGAGGCTCTCCGGATTTTTCATCCATTCCAACTCAGGAGGCATTGTTACTTTTTTCTTTCTAGAAGAATACCCAGAGTTATCCATGGTAGTACATGCCTGTAATCTTAGCACTTGGGAAGCTGAGGCAGGAGGATTGCTGTGAGTTCAAGGCTACATAATGAGTACTGTGGGTATCTATTAATGACCTACTCAAAGTCAGGCTTTTACAAGCAAGGAGAGAACAGAAGTGCCAAAGCAGCCACCTCTGTCTCCAGAGCTCCTCTCCTCTTTCTGTGTCACTTTCCCTCTGCTTTACCACCCTTACCCCAGACTTCCCTCCCCCCCCCCCCCAGTCATACCAGTTCTTCTCTCCTGAAAGTGAGAACTTAGAAGCCGTGGCCAGCCTCAAGCCTGCACTTCTCCTGTATCCCAGAATTCTACGCATCTTCATCACATCATATACGTTTGAGCAAGATAGTTTTATATCAAAAGCTATCTCTTCTAGGATGATTTGTTTTAGAGCAATATCGGAGGCAAAAACTTTACAACATTTTCCGAGAGAAATATGTTGGGCTTTCATACTGTTCCATTTCAGGACACCAAGAGTGTTTCTGCTTTCGGGCTTAACCTTTCAAATAGCGAGTCTCCAAACTCTCACGTTGCTGAGCATGTTAAGGTGCTTCCAAAACGACTCAGGATCGACTACAGAGGGAACGGAGAGGAATTAGTCAACAGATGCTCAAGATACAAAGACTGCAGTTGATGGCTTAAAAAACTCTGCAGCATCACCCCTCGGAGAGGACTGGTCCTATATCTAGCATAATAACACCAATTATTTGGTTGTTTGTGCTGAGAAGTTGAAAGCTATCGTGTGCGGGGAAAATACTCAGCATGGAGCAGTAATTATAGATCAGCTGACAATAGAAGACGCAGTGGTTGGACTTCTAATTAGATTATTAGCACTCAAAACAAATACCTGCTATTAACTATAAATGAGCTGTGTTTATGAGATTTTCTCCTCCTTTTTATACTTATTTCTTTTTATAGTGTGTCATTTCCTTTCTCCTATCTGTGCCCCGAAACCCCAGCTCCCCATCACATGGAGCATATTTTGTTTGCTGAGCCTCCGTTAAATAAGTGTGTGTGTATGTGTGTGTGTGTGTGTGTGTTGCCTTTCGAGTTCAATAGGGATCTGAATGCTGTCATGTGTTGTCACATGTCAGGGTCCTTCCCTTGATGGGCTGCAGCAGGTCATCTTAGGGAAGAAGGCAGTGCCACTTTGGAGCCAGATTCAGGGGTTACCATGGGTGCAGAGTGTTTGTGAACAGAGCATTATAGGATTTGTGTGTGTGTGTGTGTGTGTGTGTGTGTGTGTGTGTGTGTGTGTGTGTGAAATCGTGCTAGGGTTAATTGCCAATGAAATGATTTGGCTGTCTTGTGTCCCTGAGTGCTGGGATCACAGGTATGTACCACTATGCCTGGCCTGGCTGCCGTGTGTGTGTGTGTGTGTGTGTGTGTGTGTGTGTGTGTGTGTGTGTGTGTGTGTACTTGTTATTTGGTACTCAAGGAAGATGCAGTGGTCATCTGGGCTTTTCTATATTTCCTTACTCATCCTCACCAAATAGGACATCTTCCTATAAGCCGGTAGACTATGTGCTCCCATGTGGAAGGATTGTAGACAATATCCCTGGTGAAGGCAATCTAGGTAGGTCTTGCCTCAGGCTCCGCTGCTGGGAAACACCACTGACAGCCCACTGAGATGGACATTACTGAAGACTGGGAAGAACCATCCTGGGTCTGGAATTCATGAAATGGACCAGAGACTCCAGCCAGACGATTGTGTTTCTAATCAAACATTGATGGGAGGAGGGCTCCCAGGAAGAGACTGCCCTTGGGTGAGCGAGACAGATGCCGGCAGAGAGGGCGAAAGAAGGCTGCAGGTTTGGACGGAGCAGGAGCTCACGTGGATCAGGGAAAGGACCAGCCTCCAGTCCGGACCAGCATGCAGGCCAGAGACACCTAGGGACCCATCCCGTGGAACAGACGCTGAAAGGTTTACTCTTATTTCCCATTAACCTTTTCCCCTCTTGCGTAAGATAACTGGGTTGTATAATAAAGTCTAATTGTTAAAAAACAAAGCCAACACTCCCAGGTATGTGAGATGGCAGTTCTTTGTTGCTCTAAGTAGTTTTTTGTATTATAGGCAGGGTGGTCTGGAGGAGCCCTTGGGTACACTTTAAGATCTGTTGAGGGGGAGATTGGATCTACAAAGGCTCCAACGTTCCCTTTATAAATAGTACAAGTGACTTTCAGGTGTCCTGCATGAACTACTATAGGTAAAGGAGAACTCATTGGGACATCTATTGTCCACCAGGAGTCCATGTAGAAATATACTATCCGGGAGAAGGTGCATGACTGCTTTTAGAAGTGTTATCTCTGTTAAGTCATTCATTCTTTACATCCACACTATGAGGTCGGTAGGCGGGGAGTCAGCTGTGGACCCTCGAGCATTCATTCATAATAATTGCTTGCCTTCTATTTTCCAGACAAAACAGCATCTAAGCCAGGTAATGTGTTCGCTATCTTTATTTTATGAATATAGGCCTTGAGGTTACTAAAAGCCCAATAACTCACCCAAGGTAACAGATCTCATTAATGACCACACTAGGACCGATTATATGAAGCCAGAGACCAGGATGTGGTAGCTTTGGGCAACTGGTGAATGAGAAAAATGGGTGATTTTTTTTTTCCGAAAGAGCTCCCCAGTTGTGTCCCTAGCCAACATGGGGAGAGAGTGAAAATTCACCTGTCCAACGTTGCTCTGGAATCACCTCTGTGTGTAAAGCCTTAGTAGTTTGGGAGGTAGGGGTAACAGGTACCCAAGCTAGGGTCTGACCTTCATTGTCCAGGAAAACTTCCGAGGTAGGAGTAGAATGTGGAGAAGCAGCTCTCTGCTGGCTCTTGGCCACGTTTGTACCTAGGACTCTGTCTCCCTCTTGGCCGTGGCATGCAATTTCTGTGATACTGGGAAGACAGACCTGTGCCCTGGGGGAACATCAGGATGGGCCGTGAGATGGCTAGAAATATTTTCTCTCTTTTAAGTAAAAGTGGCATGTGAGGCCAGGGAAATGTGGTGCATCTTCTCAGGGTTTCATGGGGATAAAAATCGGTGACAGTTGCTTTTGAATTCACTCAGAGTTGTTCTGCAAGGTTGACTTTCTCCCCTGATCACACCACTTTTCTGTGAGCTTCGGAAACTCTGGTTGAAGTTTAATCTCGTCCTTCAAGCCGCTTCACTAAAGTGGGAGCCTGCTATTCCACAGACTCTCTTATTAGGAGAGGGAGGATTTAGAGCAGGCTTTTAGAATCATGTGAGTGACTTTTGAAGAAGCATTTTCTGGGATCCACTTGTCCCCAAAGTGTCTGCTATTTCATAACACCAGCCCAAGGTTATGGGGGAGAAGAAAAACCAAATTCAGGAGAGGAAATAGGCTGAGTGAGCAGGCCACATGTTAGGTTCCATCTAGTCAGCATGGAGGCCTGTCCTGGGCTCTATGCTCTCTTGGGGGGTCAGCCTTTCAACCAGTCTTGTCCTAGTTCCCCTACTGTTATTGTCTGTTCTCTGCATCAAGATAGTTGAAGTTGGAAAAGATGCCAAAGGGAAAAACATTTCATGATGAAAATGATATGAAATTCCAATTTTATTGTCAACAAAGTTTCCTTTACAAATTTGTTCATAGTTGCTTTTGTTCTCCAGTGGCAGTGGCAGATAGTTGCAACAGAGAATATACATCCCATAAAGCTGGACTTTATTTATTTATTTTTTCTCTTTCTGTCTGGGTTTTTAGATGTTTGCTGCTAACCTCTAAGTAAGACCTTTGCATCTCAACATCCAGGTCATGGGGCCAGGGATGTGGGTTCCCTGTGAGTGAGTTGGCAATGCAGAATCACTGGCCACTCTAGACCCACTGACTCAGAATTTGCCTGGTAATAAGATTCCTAGGTGCTGTGTCTGCAGAAAAAGCTTGAGAAACCTTTGCTAGCTGTCATTCTTTAGTTCTCAAGTCCATGCCAATTTTCCTCACCTTCTGGGTTCTTTCTTTCTTTCTTTTTCTGTAAATACAGGCTGTGGCAAACGATAAAAGATGGGGTAGTTTTTGGCTTCTTTGCTCTGGGCTCAGGAATGCCACTTCCTAGGAAGCTAGGAGGCTTCAGAATATTGTCCTATGCTGGGGTTAGGTAGCTGAGCAGAGCTGGTGGGCACAGCAGTGTGAGAGGAAATGCAGGTGAGCGGTCCCTGCCACCTTACCACACCCACCCACACAATTTGTGATGCACCTGAAAGGACGTGATCAACATCGTTAGCACAGAACCTCAAGTACGGCATCTTGCTGTAGGATAGAAAGTCAGTTCTTCAGGAGTTGAGAGGAGGTGGTGGTGTGGGCACAGAAGGGTGAGGCAGGTCCTTTAGAGGCTGTGAGACTCGGCATACGTATCCAGAGCTCAGGTGGAAACTAAGAGTGGGCCAAACTGTGGAGGGGTGGGAAAACCAAGCCATTGCTCATTTTTGCTCTGGAAGGAGAGTATGTTGACAATAAACAGATTTCCCCATTTGGAAACATTACGCACTCCTTACTGAGGACTTTGTTTAGTAAGATGCTTGGATTTATGGATTTGAACAACTCAATATGCCAACTGAGGCTAAAGGGACGTCTCTGTGAAGCTGAATTTGGCAGTGCCTTGCTCTTGACCTTTGACCTAAAGGAGCCACTATGAATGTCTCCACACTCTCAGCAAAAGTTGACTCTGGTTTTTCTGGGCTGTTTGTTTTCATCTTTAATTCACTCAGCTGCTTTTAGACAGACACACTGGGAGTCACGTTGACTGTCTTGTGTCTTTCCTGGGGAAACTTTGGCAGAGCCCGTAGCCAGATGCCACCCTGGGCTGTGTTATTCTGGGAGGGATATACTGAGCATTGGGGTTCATAGGACCTGAGTATTTGTGGAACCATTCTGGCTGATGTCTTTGGGCACCAGAAAATGTCTTCCTTACATACACCAGCTGTCCAGCTGTCTCAAAGGCTGGTAGAATCCCTGCCCTTAATGGGATATGCTACTGATCCTCTGTGCTTCTCTCCAAGGCACTGTCCTAAGGCTGGACCAGGAAAGCGCCTGATGGAGGGGAGATGGAAGGATACTCATGAAGTACCAAGATCAAAAGTGAGATTTAAAAGTTTATCTGTTGAAGGGCTCTAGTTTTAAAATAAGATATATACTGATGAAGTTCTTAGAACTAGAGTGTGAATAAGTTCCATACATACGGTACTGTCCATCTCATTTTCCTCATTGTAGCTTTTTTATCTACCTGGCCCTTAATTTCATACATTGCCCTTTCTCTCACTTTTCCTTTTGGGCAAGCAACATAACAATTTAGACATACCAACTCCATGCTTTTACTCTATCTCTGTGTAATATATATGTGTACGTGTGTGTGTACATGTATATATGTGTATACACAAATGCACATATATGTGTATTCACAAATTTGCTTTGATAATAATTATAAGAGAGAGTATGAAATCATACGATTATATGTGTTTCTTCACATCTTTCCCTTTGCTTAACTGCATATGATAGGCGTCTTCATTCAGCCAGTCCCTTAGTCTTAGTGTAATATTCTGTGGACTTACATTATCCAATCATTTCCATGTCATGGACATCCATGCTCTCATCTCTTGTCACTACAGACAGAACTGCAATACACACCTCCACACATTTGTGTTTACATCCTCGGGACTTTGCTTCTCTGGGATGCATTTTGTGAGCTGGAAATGCTGAGTTGAAAAAAGTTTGTGCTTTTTTTTTTTATTAATGGATGGACCTTAAAGATTGATTTATAAAACACTAAACAATTTATATGCCCCTTGGAGAATTAAGAGAGAACTCTTTCTTTAGCATTTCTTTGGTATAAATATTAGATTTTTCATTTTGCCTGTCTGAAGGGCATCAAGGGGGCCCAGTTGCAATTTTGTATTCAAGTATCTACCAGAGAGGTTGAGTATGTCCTTGGATGTTTATTGCTCAACACTTTCTAGCCTCTCCTTGGGCAACAGGATGTGTGTGTGTGTCATTTTCCATTGCATCTAACTAAGTCCTCTGTCCAGTGGAATGGGGTGAGAAAGATAAGCTCAAATCCATGTCCTGAGACAACTGCTCATGTAAAGAGCATATTCTTGTCTTTCTGCAAGATGAGTGCAAATAGTAATAGTCTAGGAATGGTGGGGCCGCACGACTGAAGGATCGCTGGTCCATAAACAACTAAAGGAGAAGAGCCTCCATTTTGACCAAATCTACTATATAAACAAGAACTTTTTTGATTTGAGATGCTGGGATCTACCTGTTAGCATGCACAGTTGTCCGTGGTAATTTGCCTTTTGTTCTTTCCAGTGATACTCAGTTTGTTGGTAAATGTACCATGTTCTGTGTTCTTCGGGTATTTAAATGTTATTTGTCTCACACACAGGATTCTCTAGTAAGTCTTTTAACGGTGCTGTCCATAATTCTAGCCATAGTTGTTTTACTCCTTTAGAAGGTTCCTGTAAGGACTTTATCATCCTAAAGATACTTGTGAAAGACTGATCACTGCTCCTTCCTTCGAAGTCTTTGACTCATTCCATTGTTGAGACCATTTCAAACTTCTAGAACTAAATGTCAAGTCTTCATTTCCAGAAAGCTTCCTCCCCCCCCACCCAAGTACTCCCCATTAATCATTTATATTTCTGACTTCCACTTCCTGCCTGTCTAGACTCAACTGTTCAAAATGGAAGGCACAGCACACTGATGTTGCAGACTTTCATCTCACCCACCCTGAGATTTCTGCTGAAATTCTTTTTGCAGGAGACAGGGTTTTCAGTTGCCTAAGCCTTATATCCTCTGAACCCTTCTTGTATTTCTGTAACTGTCTACAAATTGGGCAGGTAGATGACATCTGGCTTCGGTGTCTGGCAGTTGGTGGGTATTTTTTCATTGTCTCCCAAATCCAAGCCTTGCAGATGGCAGGGAAGCTCCGCGTGTAATTACACTGCTTAGTTTCTGTTTGCTCTGTAGGGTGTGTGTGAAGATTTCCTCTCATCTTTAGATGCTGGATGCATACCTTGATGCACACTTCCTTTCCTGTAGCTTCTGTACAGAGGCCAGTGCCATTTGCAGGCTCAGGCCTTTCTCTGCCCTAGAGAAAATGTCTACTTTTATTTGTTTAATTCTCATTGATTCCTTTTTTCCATCTCTCTTCCTCTCCCTGAGGTTACTGTTACCTGCAAGTTGGGTCTCTGGGGTCTATTCTCCCAATTTCTTTTTGCCCCCAATTTTTGTTTCTTTGTATTTTTGCTCTTTTGACTTTTTTTTTCTTGATCTTTGGAGCCACTAATTTAGGTCTCTACAGCAACCATCCTTTTCAGCAACTCATCTGCTGAGCTTTTGAGTTTGAAAATTATGATTTTTAGCCTCAGAAAGACTTTCTTGTGCTGCAATTGAATATCGTTAAGTGCTGTTATTATTTTTGTTTGAGTTGCCCTCTGCCTCCTCTGGAAGCTCTGTTTCATCAATGGCTTCCCCTTTTGAGTGTTTGGAGCGTTCTTCTCTCTGGCTTCGGGTGCCCTCTCTGAGATTTTTCTCTTTGTCCATATGCTCAAGCTTAAGACCAGCTGTTGGTTGCCCTGAGGTGAGACCCACAGACAGTAGATATGGCATTGTGGTCCTACCTACTGGACCTTTGGGGCAGGTTGCCTGTTCCCTTGGCCACCAAAAAGAATTTAGTTACCCTAACTCCCGGCTGGAGAAGAGTTAGCCTGCCTATTGGCTTTCCAGTTTTTCCTCCCAGCCTAGACAGGGTGTTCTCTCTTATGGTCACGCCAATTCAAGCTGCCTTTCTCCCAGGAACCGTCCATCCTGGCCTCTCTTCCCATTGTGTGTTACCTGCTGCTTTTCTCTAGGCTTCCCTCCCGATCCCACAGCATTCTTCTCCATCCAGCCCTATAGAACACGGGTTTCCTGCAGTCTCGCCATCCTTACGTACCTTCCCAGTGGAGCAGCCTGAGGGAACATGGAGCTCACATACACAATTCCAGTTGTCCTTATCGACACCTCGAAGCTACCATTGCCAGACTCGTCTCATTGATCTCTGAAATTTCAAAAGAGAATTTTCAGAAACTTCCAAGCCAATCAATTTCCCTCTTTCTCCTTCCCCCTCCCTCCCCCCTCTTGGATCTTGAAGCTGGTCCATTGCTTTCTGGGAAGAACAATTTGGAAGGCTTTTGATGCCTAGGCAGGAGCAAGAAGGCATGAGAAGACTCTATTTTATCCAGTGGCGATTGGACTGGGATACCAGAACCCAAACAACAGAAGGCCCTCTGTGGAGGAAGGAGGAATATGAAGAGGAAAACAAAACAAAACAAAACAAAACAAAAAACCAAAAACCAAAACCAATGCAGAGGGGAGAAGGCAGCCATGACACAAGTCACTCTTTTCTGAAGGGCTTTCCTGGTGGCCACAGGGTACCTCACGGCTTATTTAAAAATCTAAATTCAAATGGTAAAATTGAGGTCAGAGAGGTGGCTTGGTGGCTTAAAGCATGTGTCATACAAGATCTGGAGTTTAGATCCCCAGAACATATGTAGGGTGGGTACAGTAGCACACATCTGTAGTCCCAGCATTCCTGTGGTGAGATGGGAGGTGGAAATAGGAGAAGCCTTGGAAGCTCATAGGCCAGCCTGTCATATACAGTGGTGAGGAAAAAGACACACTGTCTCATGGAAGGCGAAACTCAAACAACAAGAACTGATATGTGAGGTTGTCCTCTGACCTCTGCACATGCACCATGGCATGTACACACCTACACTTCTCAGACATGGGTGTACACACACACACACACACACACACACACACACACACACACACACACACACAAACAGATGTGTAACTGGGGAAGATCAAACTGAGATTCATTGTGCACAGGGGAAAATGGCAAACACCAGATAAGGACACTTGTCAGGGAAGGAAAAGAAGAGTTTCAGGAAAGTACCTATTTACTTGCACCCGCTCCCTTCATTTTCAAAGGCCCATACAATGCACTTTACACTGTCAGTGGCTGATGAAGCCAGAAATCCCATAGGGATTGGTTCAAGGCTGAGCTCCTGTGCCGTTTGAAGTAGTTTGTTATAGTTTATTTTTTTGGTTTGATTGACTGCAGTTTGAAGTCAGAAGTAAAAAGCCACATGGGGCCTTGTAGGAAAGCCGTCCACTTTCAAAGCAGCCTGGAAAAGAAGCACTTAGTCCTTGTTGCCCTCGCTTGCTGTTAGTAAGGATTATGGTGGATTTCACAAATGTGTGGCAAGTAGTTACTGGATGTCCATCACTGCCTAGGGCATTGTGGGATACAAATGTAAGCTGTGAATGTGAGTGGTGCCCCCTGCCCTGGCACAAAGGGTAGTCATCCTGGGAAGCCGCTGTCCTGGTGTTTCAGGGCTTTGCTAATGCAGAACCCGTAGAGCTTGGCCCTTGATTTCCATAGGCCTGTGTTCTGCACGCAGGGTACACATAGGAAAGCATCCTCTGTTCCCATCCTACATGGTCCCCCTGGTACCTCAGAGTGGAAGCAGACCACCCGAGCCTGCGTTTGAGACTGGGCTTCCCAATCCTTTAGACCACTACCTCGGCTGGAATGTCACAGGGTGGAGGGACACTTTGTCTGACTCCAACATAGAAATGGCATATGTGAGGGAGATAAGACCAAGTCTTTAGTTGCCACCTTTTGCCTTAACACACTGGAGTCTGGGTGAGTCATACCTTTGTAAATCTGACCACTTGGAATTCTTTTTATATGATGTAATACAGGAGAGTTGATTTAAAAAGTCTTTTGCACAGTTAGTCTCTTCTGCTCAGAGGGGTTGGGGAGTGGGGGATGGGGGTGGGCGGGTAGAGGCAGTCAGTTTGACACAAACGCCCCCAAATTTTAGAACAGGTGGTTTTTCTGAGAACTAAGAGAAAATGTGGCAATTATCCTAGGGTTAGCAAGACTCCCGTAAGAGCCAACATGTGGTGCCAGCCTTGGCTTGTCTTCCTTGTGGCCATTCTGCTGGGAGGTCAGGGGGAAGGACACGGCGAGGGGCAGGGGAACCTAGTACCTGCCACCCCAACCCCGATAAAGCACAGCCCCCTTGCATGTGGTGCCAGGATGTATTCTCTGGTCTTTGTGCTTGCTATTTTTCCTGTGGTACTTTGGGTTCTGCCTGCCAGAGAGGAAAGATGGGTTTGCCTGTCTTTCTGTGACTTTAAAAATCCATGGGCTGTTTCATTTCCAGGATGCCTATTGTTTGCAGGACATTTTCTCACAATTACTTGCTGTCTATAAGTGGGACACATTTGGGCTTGTTTACCCTTGAATTGGATAGGGTGCCTAGTAACAGAGGCCGGGAGGAGTCTGCATGTGTCTGCCTTTATAGAAATACAAGAGTGTAAGGGTAAGGGAGGGAAATGGAAGGGACTGTTGTGGCTGCTTAGCTCCCTGGAATATTGCTTCTGGAAAAGGGCAGTGCAGAAATTAAACTGGTTTTCTTTGAAAGATGGGGCCCAAAGACAAGGAAAAGAATGGCTTTGCTTTTAACGATTTCAAATAGAATTGAGGCTGTTCCTGCGATTGTTGGAAGTAAAATTGGTTAGAAAATGATGTCAGTAGAAAGTGGGGACTGTGAACCAGGAAAATAAATGAGCTCTGAAATCACCTTCTATTTTATAAATATTGTTTCTGGAGCTGAGAAAATTGAGATAGATTATTCTTTTTTTTTTTTTTCTCTCTCTCTCTCTCCCAAGCCATGGGTGGAAGAAGCCCTGAGTATCCCATTTGGACCTTGTGAGGAGCATCTCATCTTGTCCTGGTGCGCTAAGTAGCTGTGTCTGCATTTAGACACACTCCATTTCCCTTTGAAGGACCACTATCAGCAGCAGCAATTACAAACACACCTCATAACACATTATTGAGACACTGCACGCAAATAAGCTGGAGAGATGTTTAATGATTGTAGCACATCACGTCCATTACAATCTGTCCTCTCTGCCATAGGATGGAGAGGCCGGCTCCTGTGTGAACGAATGTTTCTGTGCCTGCGTCTTTCTGTGTGTTCCCTTTCCCCTGCCTCTTAATTACACCCAGCTCAAGCTCAACCCGTTTCCACTTTCAAAGAAGGAGAAGGGCCATGGCTTCACTCCCCGACAGGCTCCTCTCAAGCTCGAGCGAGACTCCGCACCTTTGGATTTCTAAAAGCACTGGTGCTGTTAGCAGCCTGAATTCATCCGAGAACAAGGAATGATGCATTTTCTGACTCCATGGGTGGCAGCTTTTTGTTATCTGTTTCTTGTGGGGAGGCAAAAGGTGGGCCATTTAGAGAGATGTTATATAGGCGGTCACTTCCCACACTCTTTCATGCTCTGGTTTGGTTTTATAGGATGAGCTTGTCTTCAGTTCTCTCTGCCGTTGCCCATTGCTGTGGGTCTTGAGTGTATTTGGCCATAGCAACAGCTGCCTTCTAGGCCTGAGTGATGCAGTGGCGGACTGATAAAGCATTAGGTCTTCTCTTAGTGTGTTAGTGGAGTGGAAACAGGGATGAGATAACAGCTAGGCTTAGGAGGGGGTAATACGGTACCCTTTCTTCTTGCATGGGGGCTTTTGACTGTCTCATAACTACTTGCTGTATAAGTGGTCGTTACCATCGCTAGGCAGAGGGAGGTTACTTTCTCAAAAGTACTTGGCTGGCTAATGGCAGAATCTAGTGTCTTGGTCCATAGTGTAGTCTAAGCTCTTTGCAAGTGTAAGCTGTGCTGTGCTTGCTTCTGTGAAATACAGAGCTCAGTAGGGAGCAGGGAGCTGCCAGTAGAGATGCTGGGAGTCTGCTGGACCCCTCCATCCATGACAACCACCACAAAGCATGCAAGTGTTATATGCTTGTATAGTCTTCATATTCCAAGGACACCGGCTC
The DNA here is from genome assembly GCF_903995435.1 of Acomys russatus. Lineage (NCBI taxonomy): Eukaryota > Metazoa > Chordata > Mammalia > Rodentia > Muridae > Acomys > Acomys russatus. The sequence continues at coordinate 19,934,934 of NC_067137.1, forward strand.
CCTTCCACAGAGACTCATGAGAGAGGGCGTTCGGTTTCAAAGGATTGCTTTTAATCAAAGGGCATTCCCCCCCCCCTTTTATATTTTTTGTTTTGTTGTTGTTGTTGTTGTTGTTGTTGTTGAGGGGGAGCTGGTACTCAAGATTTCTACTAGCATTGCCTTTCTGATGTTCTGCTTTAACATCTTGAGTCTTCCCTGGTGAAGTAGCATAAAGGAGACAGGATAGACCTTTGTGCTTGCTTTTAGGTCAGGCAGAGATGTTTTTAGCTAGATGGAAGCCTGGCCGCCATTTGTGTAGTTGAGCCTGTGAGGTACCCGGACCCTTAACCTTAAGTCCCTTAGGGCTCACACTCCATTCATTATATTCTCTGGCAAGTGGTTTTCTTTTGAAGGAGTTTTGTTCCCATCTGTCACTTCTATTAGTAAAATCAATATTTGTGATTGGTGGAGTGAGGGTGGAATCCTGAGACCCTGGCAACTCAATGTTGCCCATCTATAGCTCAAAACTTCAGAGTTCACAGTGGGTCAGAGGCAGGAGGCTGCCTGGGTGTTTCCTGAATCACACTGTCTGGCTGAGTGAGCCTGTGTTTGCTCACAGCCAGGCAGATGGTGCCAGGCAGTGCATGTTCCTACTGCTACTTTAGCAGCCAGATAGAGGAATGAGGCAGGGGCGCTAGCAAATTGGAATTGTGTAGAATCTGCTCTGTCTTGGTGCACTGAGTGTGTGTTGCTAGGAAGGCTGTAAGACTCTGAGACAAGGCTCTAGACCTGATGAAGCTGCTGTCCCTGACCTGGTGATCTGCACAAGAGCTCGTCTCTCCAGCCTTGGTGGGAGGGGAGGGAAGGGAGTACTGGATGGGGTGTGTGTGTGTGTGTGTGTGTGTGTGTGTGTGTGTGTGTGTGTGTGTGTAAAACATGGTCCATGCAGCAAACAGTGCCAGGAGTTGCAGTGCTGGGAAACACTTTCAAACAGCAGAGAGTCACTTGGTCTCTTGTCTTTGTCTTCCACACTTTGCTTTGATGGTTTTAAAAGGAGCTGGTAAGAAGCTCAGCATTTTTCTTCCAGCCCATTCTGCGTAGGAAAACTGAGTCTCAGAGGAGACCAATTTAGGATGCGGTGAGTCAGTGGAACAGGCCAACAGGACTTCAGGAATGATGTGACTCTTGGCACAAAAGAACGCTTTTGCTTTCTCTTGGGTTTTGTTTCAAAAGCAACAGGAAAACAACAGTGAAGCCTCTAAGGGTCAATTTCAGTGGGATTAGAGGATCAAATAAGATCTTTGGAATCTGAAATAAAGGTGAGGGCTGGGTTTGAGACAGGCTATGTGGGAGAAGTAAGGAGATTTAGATAGGAAGGTGGTCATCAGGCCCAGGGGCAGGAATTGGGAGCAACTTCCTGCAGAGTGTGTGTTCTTCAGGTGTGGCTAACAGTTACATCCTAAAGACCCACAGTCCTGTACCTCATCTGCAAGCCATGTACAGGAACTAGCATGGACAGAACTGAGTAAAACCAGCTTCTGGGCCATTGCTTCTTAGAAGCAAAGGAGCCTCAAGGCTAGAAGGAATCATCTAGAAGAGGCCTGTTTTCAGGTAGCAATATCTGTGACAGCAGAAAGACAGCCCCTCCCCTTGTATCTTTCTTCCCACTCTGTTTCCTCCTCAACATGTTTGTTGAGGCACAATATATACAGCGAAGCACATGAATATTTCTCAGCTTGGTGAGCTTTTACGCATGTGTATAACCACCACTGCATCATGGTGTAGACTCTTCTACTGCCCCAGAAGCTTCCCTAGGTATTAGTCTCCAGGCATTAGCTTTCCCTATGAAAAAGGCTTTATTTAAAAAAATATGAAGGCTTCCCTCTTCCCTCCTCCCTCCTCCCATTATAGGAACTTTCTGCAAAGACATGGTCCAAGGAAACCTCCTTCATACAACAGCAAGTAATAAAAAATAAAATAAAATAATTGAGCCATTGGTAGAATAGACATAGTAGTGTTAAAGAGGAACCACCAGCAAGCACCACAAAAGTCATCTCTAAAATCAGGAAGGATCCTGAGGAAATGTTCTCAGGGAATAGGTATGACATGCAACCAAGTATCTCACAGTGAATTGAAAGAGCTCAATGAAGAAGTCGTTTCTGTGATAAAGGGCCACAGAATAGAAGCGCAGACTCCAGAAGGGAAGGCAAGAGGCAGTGAGATGTGAGCTGGCAGAACGCAGAATGAGAGGAGAGGAAAAAGGCAAATGTGTCTCAGCAGCCAAGATTCAGCTGTAAGGCTCTCGAGGGAAAACAGACACTAGAAAATACAGTGTGGAATGTGGCTGATGAAACTGAGAGAGGTGGATAACCATAGTGGAAAGTAGGGAAGCGCATAGAGCGACTAGAAAGGAAAGGACGGATACAGAAGATGGGAGGGGGGGAGGTGGGGGGGATGTCTAGCATAAACATGGTATTGATCCCTGGAGGCGGACATAAAATAATAGAATAGTACAAGGACTTAAGATGTTAATTGGGGGGCAGGACAGAGAGCTCAGCAGTTAAGAGGACTGGCTGCTCTTACAGAGGTCCTGAGTTCAATTCTCAGCAACCACATGGTGGCTCACAACCATCTGTAATGAGATCTGGTGCCCTCTTCTGCTGTGCAGGCGTACATACAGGTAGAACACTGCATAATAAATAAATAAATAAATCTTTTTTAAAAAATGAAAATTAAGAAAGCTTTCATGAAAACAAGGAGACTTAAACCTGAATGCCAAAGGCCATATATTTGGGTGCCAGGGAAGGTTACCTAGAATGCTTGGAAACTTTCAGAGATTACCTGAAGGGAGTAACCCTTGTAGGGCATCCTCTCCCCTTCTCCCCTGCTTGTAGAAGCAGGGTAGAGGTGTGAGTATAGCGGTGGCAGGTGAACAAGGGCACCAGAGGTCATGAGCGTCATGTTTGGGAAGAGATTTATACACACATAAAAAGAGAAGGCTAGGAATAATCTGGGATGTTATGTTAGAATCGGGAAACTCGGCATGCATGCACCTCCATGCATATGTTCCTAGTTCTTTCTACTGAGAAGGCCCAAGGAAGTGGAAGTCCAGGAGTGGTGAGGTCATGCTAAATGTTTTCGTTTTCTTTCTTTCTTAAAACATTTTTTTAAACTTATTTATTAAGTATACAGTGTTTTTACCTATATACACACCTGCATGCCAGAAGGGGGCACCAGATCTCATTATAAATGGTTATGAGTCACCATGTGGCTGCTGGGAATTGAACTCACAACCTTTGGAAGAACAGGCAGTGGTTTTAACCTCTGCGCCATCTCTCCAGCTCTGTTCTTGTTTTCTAAGCACTCCTATCCTATGCTACAGTGGCCAAGGGCTGAAGAGAAATAGCTGATTTAGGACATGTAGAAGAGATGGTCATCTTATACTGAAGTGTCAGAAGGTGCTTAAGAAAAGTCAGAATTGTTTCCAAGAGGCTTGGAGGAGTCCCCATGGGACAAACTGGATTGAGATGGTATTAAGGTAAATAAAAGTATCAGATAATGTCCTACTGACTAGAATAGACACCTGAGAGCTAGGTCTTGTGGGTGGCGAGCTCCTAAGGAAAGCATTTAACATCAATACAGAGTTAGCAAAGCTTCACACCAAAGTTACATTCAAATGTAAAAACATGCTACATGAACTAAATGGGGCAAAGAGACATCACTGGGGCAGCCGGGGCGGGGTCTGTGGACAGATGGGGGTCTGTGGGTCACGCCTTCTTTGATAGTTGCATGAGAGGAAAGTTCTTGGTTTTTGGTGGCATGCACTAGACAATTTGATGATAAAGGGAATCATGTAAAAAACAAAAAACAAACAACAACAACAACAACAAAAAAAAAAACCCAAACCAAAACAAAGCCCTCTTATTTGTACCCTTCTGTCAATTTGTGTATATGTCTCTCTCCCAAAATGGAAAAATATAGTTAAGTTTCACCATCTGGGAATCTGTGTGGAAGGAGTATAAGAGTTTGTACTTTTTCTTGCAATGAGCTTACTTCAGAATTAATAAAAGAATGCTGGAAAAGAACACTATATACCAAGAAAGAGTCCACTGGGAGCCAGGGCAGAGCGATGAGGTCTCACATGAGGAGAAAATATCATATTGTCCCCAGCTTCCTCTGCAGCAACAGTCAATGTCTAGAGGATAGTGAACAAAATCTACAAGACAAACAGAAGAGGTGCACGAGAAGCCATGATTGACGTCTGTCCTGACTGTCCTTAAAGTATAAAGACGATCTGGGGCATGCAGTAACTCAGGGGCCACTGTCTTCCCTAGCCTTCCTGAGTGCAGTAGGTAGAGGAGGAACGTCAGCCAGTGACAGAAGATGGAGAGTGAGTAGCCAGGGGTTTCCAACCCAAAGCAAGAGTAAAACAGAAAAGAGGGTGAGAACAACAGAGAAAAGAGAAAGTCAATATAAATGATGCCACCAGCAAATATCTCGAGGGGAGGCGGAGGAAGGAAGAGGAAGGCACTCTGAACGCCTCAGTCTATAATAATAGCAGGGGTCAGAAGACGGAACTGAGAGCCGGCAGGTGAAGTGAGTGGTCTAAGCATAATGATTTGAATGATAAACGGTGAAGCCTTGAGAAAGGTGATGTTATTGACTGAAACCAGGTGGTAGAAAAGAGGCCACCGTGTAGCTGGAGGCTGCGGTGCCTGCAGCCTGTACCATGGCTCACTGTCTCGTTTTCTGCACAGAACTACCCTTTGAGTAGCAGCTGTGTGCACCTCCATGTCTGGCTGTGTGGGGCGGAGGAAGAAGGCAAAACACACCAATTTGTATTTTGCCTGAACTGTGGAATTAATAAGCCATTGTCTAAAGACATAGGTTAGATTTCTTGTAGCTACGCATCTGAAGTCTAAAAGATTCCTTGAAAAAAAAATCACACAAGGCAATCATAGAAAGAAAATGGTGAAAGTGCCTAGAAAAAAATCTCTGAAGACATAACATGAACTGAGAGCCAGCACGAAGCCTTCTTGCCTTATTGTTAAATCATAGATGAGTTTAGCTCTCTTTAAAAGATTATCCAATTGGACCACAAATCAAAGCCCAAGTTTGTACTGTGTATTGACATATTCCTAAAGGAAAGTCACACATGAAGGCTGAAAACAAAAGGATGAATGAAAAAACACCTGATAAATGCTTAACGAGGTTGATACAAAATAAATGTAGACATAAGAAGTTGTCATGAGACAAAGTAGAATCCACCTGAAAATGCAGTCAAAAAGATAAAGGGCCTCTATAGCACTAAGGGGTACATTAGCAGTAACACTAAAGGGTACGTGCCATAGTGACGAAAATTAGCATGGCTGAAAACAACAGAAACCTAAGGAGACGCAAAAAGAAACAGATGAAAACATACTAGAAGTAGACCACTTTAGCCCACATGTATCCATCTCCAGATAACTGGACAAAAGATAAAAATCAATACTGAAGACCTAATTAACATAAGTAATAAAGGAGATCTTATGGGTAAATATCAAATCCTGTAGACTAAATGAAGAAAATATATCTTTCCAAGTCCCAGGAAGCATCCTCAAATATTGACCATCTATTAGGCAACAGAGATAACCTCAATAAATCCCCAAACGGAAGAGGAAATAGAGGCAATAGTCTCAGATTACACTGCAATTAAATTAGAAATTAATGCTAAATCAGAAAAAGCTACTGGACGGAAAGCAAAATCCAAGCACTACCAAATAAATATTCAGTGCATGGAGCAAGGAGGAAAATAAAAATGGAAATAGATTTTCTGCAAAATGATGATTATTAACCGCAGTAAATATCTGCATCGGCGTGATGTAACTAAAGTCTCAGAGGAAAACCCGCGGTTCTAAGTGTTTACATGAAGGAATGATAAGATGTGGATCAGCCTTCTGAGCCAAGGCGTTCTCACAGCGTAGAACAAAGCTCAGCAGAGGAAGAGCGGAAAGAAACAGAGAAAAGTGGGAATTAATGAGGCAGAAAACAGCACTTGCAATACATTTCAAAGCTGTCTGAGAGGAAAGACAATAGATAAGCTACTAGTTAACATAATCAATAAACGCGGGCGTGTGTGCAGATATATAAATAGAAATGACACGTGGGAACAAGGACGCAAGCAGGAAACTCCCAGAGTCGTGACACTGCTTTGTGGAGCACTAAGCTTTGGCGAACTGGGTTATTTTCTAAGAAAATTAGATGCATGTAAATGACACCAGGAGAGACTCCAGAGGGCAGAAACTTAAAATAAAAATTTCAAATGTATACATGTCTCTCCAAAGGAAATGAAAAAGCAACAATTCAGATCACTTTATATGGAACATTCTATCACACACTTCAAAGGAATAGACACCTCCCCCCTTTCCCTTTCTTGTTTTGTCTTTTCTTTTTGTTTTGTTGGGGGGTGGGGTGTTGCTTGGTTTTTGTCTTTTGAAACAGAGTCTCATGTAGCCACGGCTGGTATTGAACTCCTGTTCTTCTCTGTTCCCTTAGCAGAGAGATTACAGGTGTGCACCACCCTGCCCTGCTTCCAGTATGTGAACCCTGCAAGAGTGAAAGCATTAACAGTTACTAACACCTGCCAAAGTGAGCGTGAATAGAAAAGCAAGTGCCAGGTGGTGGCGGCACACACCTTTGACCTCAGCCCTCTAGAGGCAGGCATGTTTTACATGGTGAGTTCTAGGATGGCCAGGTCTACGTAGAGAAACCCTGGCTCATAAGCCGAAAGATGGAGTGGATGGGCGACGGGGGGGGGGGGGGGGGGAGTAAAAAAAAAAAAGAACACAAACAAAAAGTGACTCCACACACAAATATAAATTTAAAAAACGCACACGCACACGCGCACGCACACGCACAAAGCAGAACAAAAACAGTTGGTGGGTGTGGTGGCACACAGCTTTAATATCAGCACTCAGGAGGGCAGATCTTTCTGAGTTTGAGGCTAGCCTGGTCTACAAAGCAAGTTCCGGACAGATAGAGCTATGCAGAGAAACCCATGCTGTGATGTCTTCAGGCATGCTGAAGAAGCTTTTGAGGAAAGCCAATGATCTTACAGTACTCATGACCAAACCCAGGACTTAGTGCGTGCCAGCCACTGGCCTGCTCCTTAGGTCTTGTCATGTAGTCCAGGCTAACCCATACCCTCCAATTTCCTGCCCTTGTCTCTACCTCCTAAGTGCTGAGATCATAGGCATGTATAACCACACTAGATTTGATGATCAATTTTTTAATTAAGAAAATGCAATCAAGCAAACAGAAATAGCTAGTGTGTTTTAGTTAAGATACTTCTTCGGTTTAATGTGCTAAAAATATATCTATCTACACTAAAAGCCTGTATCATGCTTAATAAGAGCACAGTAAAGAAATTTTCAATAAAGTACAAGAACCTGCATTATTAATACTATTATTCATTTCTAAGCAGTGTTAATTACCAATGCAGTTAGACAAGAGAAAATAATTAGAAAAAGAACCAGGGTAGGTGTGGAGCAGGGTGGTTGTTACATGCAGATACCATGTTACATGCAGATACCATGCCTTCATGGTTAGAAAAGTCCCAGTCAATCAATACTACATACATTTCAAGTGAGGATCTGGAAGTAGCAATATGTGAAAATTCTAAGAATTTATAATCTTTCATATCTAGAGACATCAAGCAGAATAATATACTGCAGGAAAGCCCACTCCAAGTTCCAATAATTAATAAATACAGACTCAGATAATAACCAGCCTGGCAAAAGCACAGAAGACATATGACAGAACTTAAAAAGCAGCACAAAAGTTAGACACGGCAGCGCAGACCTTTAATCCCAACACTGGGAAGCAGAGGCAGGAGGATCTCTAAGACTTCAAGGTTACTTTGGTCTACATAGCAAGTTCTAGGCTAGTCAAAGCTATTCAGTGACACCCCATCTTCAAATGAACCCCAAACACCACAGAAGAACATAAAAGGAGCCCAGAGAAAACACAGCTTATGTTTGCAGATAATAAAATATCTTCATTTTTAGTTTTCATTATATTTATAAGTTAGCTTAAAGGTTCCCAGGAACATAAACATAACTATATATTTATTTGTAAATTGAAATGAAAGAAATTAAGAACATCCAGGAGATTTTGGAAGAAGAAAACACAGCATAGATGGATCGGCACTCTAATCAGCATTAGATATCATTACGGTAGCCCCTATTGAAACTGTGAGATACGCTATTGAAGGGAGCAGAACAGGTAACCCAGAAAGGGCCCAAGGACACATAATCATTCATTATTTGATAAATCTGGCATTAGAAATCACTGAAAGAAAATATTCAAACCTATACACTGCATACACCGGATAAAGTCCAAAATGAAATTAAGAACTTTGGATGGAGAAACCAAACCAGAGAAGTTCTAGAAGAAAACAGAGAAGACCCTTCTCACTCAAACTGAAATTGTAAGCCTCAAAGGGAGAAAAATCTAGACGAGAAATTGAGGAAAAAAATCATCTGAGTAACAAAAGGAATCTATATAAATAAACTAAAATTATAATTGGCAAAGGACTGATCATGTTAATAGATATGTTGGCTAGTTCTGTGTCAACTTGACACAAGCTTTTCGTCTTTGAGAAGGGAACCTTAACTAAGAAAGTGTCTCTATCAGATTGGGTTGTAGCCAAGTCTGTTGGGCATTTACATAATTAGTGGTTGAAGTGGGAGGGCCCAGCTCATTATGGGTGGGACCAACTCTGGGCTGGTGGTCTTGGGTTCTATAAGAAAGCAGGCTAAGCAAGCCATGAGGAGCAAGCTAGTAAGTAGCACCCCTCCATGGCCTCTGCATCAGCTCCTGCCTCCATGTTCCTGCCCTGCTTAAATTCCTGTCCTGACTTCCCTCTGAGATAAACAGTGATCTAGAAGCATAAGTCAAATAAATCTTTTTTTCCCCAAATTGCTTTTGGCATGGTGTTTCATCACAGGAATAGTAACCCTAACTAAGAGAATAGATAAAGATTTCCAAAGAGACAAAATGAAAAAAAAAAATCTGTGTGATAGTAATAACATTTTAAAAACTTTAATAAGAAAAAGAAAATATATAAAAAAGCAGGAAACTCACTGAAATAACATATGTACGATCATAAATGTGCTAATATATATATTAAATCTGCTTGTCAAATTAAAACTATGCAGAAGTATTATTATTTATAGATAATTTTATCTACCACACTGATTGATTAAACAAGATAACACAATGCTGTGCATACTATATATATGTTTTTATAAATATAATATTGGTACAATGTCATGTGTTGTTTGATTTCACTGAGAAGCTGACTTTGAAAGCTGGCTTTGAATAGCCAACATCAAATTAAATGGAGAGATACTCAAGGAAATTCCTCTAAAATCAGGGACCAGACAAGGCTGCCCACTTTTTTCATATCTCTTCAATATAGTTCTTGAAGTTCTAGCCAGAGCAATAAGACATCAAAGGAGATCAAGGGGATCCAAATGGGAAAGGAAGAAGTCAAATTATCCCTATTTGCAGATGATATGATAGTGTATATAAGTGACCCCCAAAATTCCACCAGAGAATTCCTACAGCTGATAAACACCTTCAGCAAATTGGCTTGATACAAAATTAACTCAAAGTCAGTAGCTTTCCTATATACAAATGACAAACACACAGAGGAAGAAAGTAGGAAAACTACACCCTCCACGATAGCCACAAGCAATATAAAATATCTAGGAGTAACTCTAACCAAGCAAGTGAAGGACTTGTTTGAAAAAACTTTAAATGTCTGAAGAAAGAGATTGAAGATGACATTAGAATATGGAGGGATCTCCCTTGTTCGTCTGCTACTTCCCACCGTCTGCTACTTCTCGCTATCTATCTACTTATATAAATGGAGGTGTGTGGGTGTGCAGAATTAGAATAAATATTTACGTTTATATCCACACACATAAGCAATTTGGGAAGATATACCACAATATGACAGTCGGTCGCCTTTGGGAGAGAGGCTGTGAACTGAGGAAGAGCAAGGATAGAAGAGCATGTCTATCATTTACCTGTTTAGAACATGTGATGTATCATCAATAGAATCCTCATATAATTACTAATTTTATTTATATTTCACGATGCATCTCCCTTACTGCACCCCCCCCCCCGCCGACCTATAAGAAGGCATGAAAGAGCTTCTGTTTCACCCATGTCATTTTTCCAAAGCCTTCCTTGTCCCCGATATGCCATGGAAGACAGAGGCAGAGCCCCTGGGAGCGCACAGCGAGTTTTTCCAGGTAAAAGTCAGCATCCTCTCGAATCACTAGCTTTTATTAGGCAGCAGAGGGTTTGTCTGCAGAATGGCAGTGCATTCGCTGAGTGTGCAGCTTGCACATCCCCGGGGACACAGGATGGATCTGGATCAAGCATTAGATGCTTGTTTTGCAGGTTTTTAAATAGAGACATACAATGTGATTGATACCAGCTTGAGGTTATTCAGTTCCCAATTGCATTATTCCGAGAAGCCCTGATCTTACAGAGCCCAGGACACACAGTGTTTGAGATGGAAGACATCATGGCGAACCAGGGTGAAGCTGCCTCATTTCACCAGCAAGGAAACCCTGTAGATCAGATAGACACTGGGCTAGATCGTGCCGAATTCATTTAAACTGAAGCTTTGAGCATCAATTCTGGACTCTTTGCTATCTGCCGTTTCCCCTATATGAAAATTCTTGGCCCAGTCATTCATCTGTGGACAAGATGACATTAGGGATGCTCAGCATTAGGAGTGTAACGGTCACCTGGGTGAGGCTGTGAACACAGGAAACGTGACCCAACCATCCTAATACAAAAGAATTAGATAATGCAACTGAATGGTCTAGATATAGTGTTGCTCCATTTGTAATGAAAACTAGTTTCTATTCTTTCATAGTCTGTCATAGACTCAAAGGTAGCTTGTTCTGTTTTTTGTTTTTGTTTTTTGTTTTTTGTTTTTCTCATTTATTTGATAGCTTCATGACAGTAAGACCTCCTCTGGCTTGTCTAGATATCTCTTATACAAATGTCATGTACACTAAGCTCAGAAAATACCCATGGAGATAGAGTCAACCCTCCAGCCTGGAAGTGCAGGGTAGGGGACAGAGCAAGCACATGGCTTATGAGTAGTGGAAGAGGTTTCTGCTAAGAAGACATTGATGTGTGGCACTGGATGCCAGTGGCTGAGAGTCAACAAATGTCCTCATGCACTTCCAAGCTTTCAGATAACTAGCCTGCCTGCCCACTGATCCTACCCTCTCCTGTTTTCTTCCTTCCTGGTTTTGAGATGAGGTCTCCCTTAGTAGCTGACCTTGAACTTGTCATCCTTCTGCCTCAGCATCCTTCCGCCTCAGGTGGAATTACCAGTGTGTGTTACCACAGCTGGCTTAGGTAAGCTACTTTTTTGTTCGATGGAAGATCTTACCACATTAGCTCTCCTGGAAGCCAGGAAGATGCTTCTATTGCTGTGATTTGTTGCCCAGTTTTGGCCAAGCAGTAGTGCTGGAGACCAACTTACACCATCTAGAAGTCATGAGACTGTCCCATGTCCTTTCCCAGCCAGAGACCCATGGCTATTTCTTCTGAGTTTAGAGCCAGAAATATGCTGATGGGTTCCCAGCAATCAGGAAGAAATACACTTTTCGAGGATACTTTTCAATGATATACAGCCAGCCTACTGTTTGGACAAGGATCTAGTGAGGTGTCCCAGGGTGCTGGGATCCCCACGCAGATCAAACTGTGATTTGGCTGGATGTGGTTGTGGTGATATTTAATATGTTGGGGCATTGTTTTTTCCTGTGTTGACATTTCCATGGTATTCAGGAAAGGGGTTTGTACAGGGCATGCTTTATTAGAAGACTTCAGGGGAGAATAGGGCTGTTACATTTTAATGGTGAGATCTTGGACAAATCATTTATCTGTCAAATTACACTTCCACAAAACAGAGATAAATAGAAACACATTCTCTGTGTATCTTTCAGGACTGATATGGGATCAAATGTGACAAAGCAAGGGCAAGGGCTTTGAAAGCTGTAACAAATAGGACCAAAATTAATCTCTTAATGAGTATTAAGCTTAACTCCACAAAATTATAAGGCTTAAAAATCTTCATAGACAAAGGCTCTCAATTTTAGAGGAGGAAACCAAAGTGATAAGAGCCTTGGCCAAGGTCGTATGCTTAGCAAGATAAGGAAACTGTTTCTTAGCTATTCTGAGAGAGATGCTACGTGTTAGGTGAAAAGGAAGCCACCCACCATCATCTGGTCACGTTCTAGGAGCCAGAAACTGTGAAGGAGGTCATTTGCCAGGAGGAAACTCCATCTTCCAGATGGAATTAAGTTGCTAGATAGCTGATCTTAAAATAAGGGGGATATCCTGAGTGATCCAGGCTAGTCTGTTGTGATCACAAGAGTCCTAAGTCAGAAGCAAGAGGCAGCAGAGGAGGTTGGAGATTTGATGGGACAAATTTTAGGCTCATTGTTTCTGGCTTTGGTGATGGTGATGGGTAGGAAGCCATAAGTCAAAGACAGGGGCAGGATGAGAGCCTTCCCTGCAGCCTCAGGAAGAACACGGCCTTTGGCCTGGCTTAGTGGGGCTCACTGTATTCATCTAGCCTTTGGATCTCTGCACCATTGTAAGCTATGATGCCTGTCATCATGGGTTGTAACAGTGAGATAGAATGAATATAGTAGCCATTTCCCAAATAGATATTAAGAGTAGGCACAGGTAGGTAAAGGATTCCTCAGTCACAAGTCTCTCAACTGCTCTGGGAACCCTTTACTAGGGGGAAAGTTCTCAAGAAATGCTCTTGAGACATAGCCTGGGAAAGATTAATATATTAAATAACTGGTCTTATAAACACACTTTTCCTGAAAAAAAAAAAAAAAAAAAAAAAAAAAAAAAGCTAGTCTGCATTCTCCCCACAGAGGCCAAAAACTTTAAATCTTTCATTGACCTGATTCCAAGAACTTGATATCTTTCATTGACCTGCTGTCATCATTTCTTGCCCCAGTGAACAGACAAGTAACATTTTAGGTCCGGGGAACATCCTAAGGAGAAGTAGAAAGAGAGGGACCAAGGCAGAGATCATTTCTATACACATGAGAATTGAGACTGGGTCACACACACTTCTTTGGAATGAGTTCCTTTCACTGAGCACCAGGATAGTAGGGAGTAGCACAGGGCGGACCACGAGGAGTCAGATACTCAGCCTACATCTCTTCAGAGCTGGGGCACACTTATGTGCACAATAGAAGCTCAGCTGAAATGACTCTAAGAGCTGCCTGGGGCCCTATGACCCTACAGTGTCTCTCTACCCCCTTTATACTCCTATTGTACTTGTGTGACTGGTAACCCTTTGACTTGATGCATCATTTGTACTCTGTGCTGCTGCTAGAGCACAGTGAGTTCATTAATTTTACTGCTCATGGGACCAGCGCCTGGTGATTCTTTTGTACAGACTCCTTCTCTTTTTGATTTTCATCTGGCTAGCCCCACGCTGTGACCCTGATCTGGTACATGGACCTATGTACTCATTGGCTAGATGAGCCACTGCCAGAAAGGATGACCTGGAGGACTGCCCATATCACTGAAGCAACGATGCAGATCTCAGTTCCTCCTATCCTATCTCCCACCCCAACCTGAAAGCCCCCTCTAGTGAATCTCCGCAGGTGCATTGATGCTGGACCAGAGACAGCTGATGTCTTCCAGTGTCAAGATCAACTTCATGTTCCTTGGGAGAATTTGTTTAAATGTTGTTCTTTCATTCTTCCCTTGAAAATAAGAAAGGAGAGAAGAAGCTGAGAGGCACCTGGTGAATGGGAAGAGTCTGGCACATGGGATAGACCGAATCAAGGGTGGCCCAAGGCCGTCTACTTGCTGCAGCAAAGAGAGTGATGGAGAACATCTGGCCACTTACTGCTCGTGTTCAATTTCTATGGTTCTGATCTTACAAACAGCTGTGGCCTCCCAGTGGGGCTGGGTTAAAAATGTATCTGGAGTAGATCTTACTGTTCCAGAACACACAAGTGACCTAAATTCGGTGGCTTTCCCATGAATTCATTCACATGCTTGAGTGAGCCCTGTCAAATCCTACTCAGGTTAGTGAGTAGGACTCAGAAGAGCCTAGCTGTGATGGCGTTTTTCCTTACAGGAAGCAGCACATCTGTGAAAATGTTTCTCAGTCCATTTGCATTCCACACCTGTGGAAGCTTCAGAAATAAAGTGATGTATACATGATAGATAATAAGAGGAAACGTAGGACTTGCCATTTGTTAACAGCGCTATTCATTACTCTTCCGTACAGCGTGGCATGATAGATCCCTGTTACCCACTTCCTAAAATGGAGGGAAATATGCTAACCCTGTATGTACACATGCCATGCTGTGTCCATGATCTCTGCTTGGGGGGTGCAGTCTCAGAATCACCAGACACCATTTCTTTTCTTTTTAACTGTAATTTTTAAATAATTTATTCAGATTATATCCTAACTGTTATCCCCTCACTTGTATCTTCCCATTCCCTCCTCCCTCACTCTTCTTTCCTATTCCCCTTCCCTAGGCCTGTGACAGGAGGGGATCTCCTCCCCTACCATATGGTCACAGCCTATCAGGTCTCATCTGGATAGCCTGCTTCCCCTCCCTCTGAGTGCCACTAGGACCCCCACAAGGGGAAGTGGTCAAATAGGGGGCACCAGAGTTCATGTCAGAGTCAGTCCTTGAAGCTATTCCACTCCTTGACATATACCTGAAAGATGCTCCACCACACAACAAGGACATTTGCTCTACTATGTTCATAGCAGCTTTATTTGTAATAGCCAGAATCCAGAAACAACCTAGATGTCCCTCAATGGAAGAATGGATAAAAACAAACTGTGGTACATTTACACTATGGAATACTACTAAGTTTTAAAAACAAGGAAATCTTGAAATGTGCAGGCGAATGGGTGGAACTAGAAATGATCATTCTGGGTGAGATATCCCAGACCCAGAAAGACATGATATATACTCACTTATAAGTGGACATTAGGCCAACATGGATGTCCTCTGAGAGTCCCTACTCAGTGAAAGATTGAAACAGATGCTGGAACTCACTGTTGGACCCCAGGTGAGAGTGGTATGGAAGGATGGGGAGACAGAAGGATCCAGACACCATTTCTAAGAGACTGAGACCTTCCATGAGGTAGGCTAGTAGAATCCTAGACTCCCAGGGTTGAAAGACATGAAAGCCAACATCAGCCTATCAAGATTTGTGCCCCTTCTTCCAAAATAAGATCGCCTAAAAGGCTCTGAGTTATAGGCAGGAGAATCCATCTCAAGCTAGCTAGATATTATTAGCACCATACTAGCAGCAGAGTTACTATAAATAGTATCGCAGAAGTACCTACATGATACTCTTTCATAGTAACCCTTAAACCCAAGCTTTATGAACAGTTTGGAGCTAGGGGCTACAAGGCTGGTGGCTGTCCAGAAGGAACCTTTCCCCATCTTGCACCTCTCTCTTTCACCATCTATCTATTTATCTATTTTTCCTTTTCTAGCATAGAATCTTCTTTGCTTCTCAGCCCGCTGCTGAGTGCCTCACTCCTCTGCTGGGCAGAAACATAATATAGCCAGCCACAAGCAGACCACCCTTGCCTCTCCCTGACTTCTCCTCAGGATCCTAGATAAAGAACCCCATCAGACAGAGCCCCAGACAGACAATATTCTTGGCCCAATGAACTGTGGTTGAGTCAGGTTGTACAAACATGGCATCCAGGAGCCTACCACTGGAGATGCTTATGAAGGTCTTGGCAAGATGTCTTTGCAAGGTCGTCTTCTAACTGGTTACTGGATCTCTGCTCTTATGCAGGGTACTTCCTTCCGTTGACTATACAGAATGGCAGGCAGCCCATGTCCTGTGACAGCTCAGGCGGCTGTGGGTTCAGACGAATGTTTAGTGCTAGGTTCATTTCTTGTAGCTGTGAGAGGTATCCTTGCCTCCCTTTATTACCATAACTCCGGATGATCACAGATGCCTTCTGGTTATCTGCCTGAGCGTTCTCCCTGTGATGGTTGAGTCTTGGCTCATTTACCAGTGCCTCTTGCACTTGATTCATGTTGCCTGCATCTCCTCAGTGTGTATTGAATGTTGGTCTCCACCACCACTGACTTCGTACTCTGGAACCCTAAATCCTAGTATGATAGCACTAGAGGGTGAGGCTTTTTTAGGTCCTCAGATCAGGAGGGTGGATCCCCTCACTAATGGGTTAGTGCCCTTCTGTATAAAGGCCAAGAGAGCGCCTTTGCCCTTCCTTCTTGTGAGGTTATAGCTGGAAGAGTATGGCTGTCTCTTAACCAGGAAGCCTGTGGCACCCAGAAGTATGACAAGTACATTTCTATTGCTTATAAACTACCTTCTTGGGCTATCCTGGCAAGGCAGCCCATGCAGACTAAGGAACTCTTTTTAAAGAGAGTGTGAAACAAGCAAGTGGTCTTGGGGCAACTGAAGAGATGATCTGTGTCAGAGATTGGCAATTTCTGTCCTTATTAAAGAACCAATTAGTAAACGGTTTTGGTTCCCTGGGCCATATGGTCTCTGTTACAGCTGCTTAGCTCTGCTGATACAGCACCAAAGCAGCCACAGTCGGTGTGTGAAAGAGTGAGCATGGCTGTGTTCCAATAAAGCTTTATTTATGGACACCCTAATTTGAATTTCATATAATTTTATGTGTCAAAACATTCATCTTTTTATTTTTTCCCAACCAATTAAAATGTTAAAAAAAAAAACCCGACCCCCCTCTGCTCATCTGTTGCATAAAAACAGGTGGTAGAGAGGACATGGACTTGGAGCCCATGGTTTGCCAAGCTCTTGTCTGTCTTTTGTAATTAAGGGCCCCGAGAACCTTCCATAGTCCACAGACATGAATTCCTTCTGCCAGGCCTGAGTATCTCTACGGCCGAAGGTGGAGGGCATCCTTCCCTTTCTGGGAGAGGAAAGGGGAGACACAAACTCTGGAGTACGAATACAACTTTGGGGGAGTTATACCATAGCCTTTAAAACTTAGGTCTGAATTAGCACAGACTTGTAAACGCTTTAAGAACACTTGCCAGTCTGCACAGCATGCATGCTTCAATTCCATCCTGACACCATTTGGACGTCGATGTTTTGACATTATCGTCATTGGTGGGAAGACCATTCCTGAAGGACGACAACCCCAGGCTCCACTGTTTGGCAAGAGCTGAGTTCTTCACAGATGGGTCAAATGTACTTCTGCCTGCCTACACTGTTTGAACCCAGGACCATTTACTGGGCATGTGCATGTAGCTAGCATTCTGCTGGAGAAGAAATGCAGGGAATAGGATGTAGCTTAGGGAACTTAGATGTCAGTGGGCGAAACACCCAAAGCCATGTGGTTTTTACTATAATGTGGGAGTATGGTTCTTCCAGGGGCTGGCTGAAGGGTCCTCATTCAGCTGGCCTCTCATGGGACACTTGGAGGAGGAGAAGGAGGAGGAGGAAGAGAAGGAGGAAGAGGAGGAGGAGGAGCAGGAGAAGGAGCAGGAGGAAACAGATTTGATAATTCTAGTGTCTGGAAATAATAGGGAACTGGAACAGTGTACCATAGTTCTCAAGGGGATGAGGAAGGAAGTAACCTCATCAGAGTTGTCTGCCTCCTGTGGCCCTGTTGCCAAGCAATATTTCTCTGGACCAGTCATGCTTCCTCCACTAAGAACTTTGACGAGTGTTAAAGATGGTAACCCAGGACCTTCTGAAACTATCAACTGAACCTGCAAAGTCCACTCAGCTGCCCTGCCTCAGGCTAGCAGGGCCCTTGAGAACAAGTTTGCTCTCTCAGCCATAACTGAGATCTGCAGCAGTGGCATACAGTGAAGACCCGGTTGCTTGTTATTTCTGGGACCCCTTGCATGAAATGTAGAATCACCTGTCAGACAGGGTGGATTTTCATTTCATTAAAAATAAAACAGAAAGCCCTTTGAGCAATGATGTTGAAGTAAATTTGGAGAGCAACCCTCCCCCCTTTCCAGGGAAGATGTCAGGATATCCAAGGCAGAATTGATGAAAGAATTTTTGAAGCAGTCAAGAAAATGGACTAAGCTTCAGGGAAGTTGGCATAAGAAGTGAGGAAAGAAAATAATCCCAGCCCCCGAAACATGTCTGTTCCCAGAAGCAGTAGTTCTGGTGGCTAACTTTTAAACAGCCTGTCTTGCTTGAATTGTTGTGGTCCAGGCTGGCTTTTCTGGAAGAGGAATCAGTGACAAGCAAACATCTTTTTCTTCTAGAGCCAGTTAATAAGTGACTATTAAATGTCCTCTGTGAAACCATCACCATGCCATTGTAGTGGGTGGAGAGAGGGGAGGTCCTAAAGAAGTGAATGACAAGCAAATGACTACCTTGTCTCTCAAACTAAAGTCAAGGGGGAAGGGTCAGACAAGAGCACTGATTAAAAGCAGGCCCAGGAGGAGGTGACATGCTGTCGGGAAAGGGAGGCACCCTGCTACAGTAGAGTAGGCCTGGGAGGCTTTCTGGGAGGAGAGCTTAGAATTTAGATCAGTGGAGAAAATTAGAAAGACATTTAAGGAAAGGCAAACAGCAGGCAACGAGACACCCCCTCACCACTACTAACGACGACAGTCTCCATTGAGGAACTTTATTGTCCTTGTTCATTGAGAAATTTGAGCGTATCCGAGCTAAGCTACTCATCTTTCCTCCACCAAACCCATATATTTCTCACATCCACATCCAACTTTCTTTCCTTTTGATTATAATGGAGTTAGTACCTCTTCTCTTACCAACACTAATCTCTCACTTCTCACCAGAACTTCGTCTTTATTTTTGATGGTGGTTGTTCATGGTCACTGCCCTCCCGAATCTGTTTCCTCTCCTCTAGGCATCAGAATCCTTTCTTTTCTTTTTTTTTTTAAGTGCATCATTCTTATTTATATAAGAATATACCCTAATATCACTTATCCTAAGGCGACTCTACCTAGTAGCAAACCTACTCTTGTCTTAGTCCCCTGTAGTCATAATGATGCTTCATAAAAATAACCACAATGGTGTATGACAAACGTTTGTGTGCTAATTTTGTGTTTGTTGTAGATTTATGCATATTCTAGGGTTCCACATATCTAAGTGGCACCCCAGTTATAGGTTGTGAATGTTGCTTATCATCCTTCATCCAGAGGCTGCACAAAGTCTATTCTCATAGGGAAAGGCATGACAAGGAAGGTACAAGCTTAGTCAGTCCATTTCAAGCCCCTGTTCTGTGCATATCTGCACTCCCACTAAGCCTTGTTGAGTCTCTGAGTCAAGCCCAGCATTCAGAGGCAGGAAATAGAGGCCACCTGTGGGACTTGAAGAGCGAGTCCTTGCTGAATAATGATCAGCTTGTCTTCCAGCTGTGTCACTCTTCTCCCTTTCTCTAGGCAGCCACATTCCAGAAATGATGCCTTCACATGCTGTTCCCAGCTCATCTTTGGTCCTTCATCTCATTCCTGAGCTCCACGCCAACAGCCACACCTAGGCTTCTCTTTTCATCCCTCTTAGTCTTTTTGGACTGCTCTGATAGAATGCCACAGATCATGGGGTTTATATATAGACACAACAAAAGCGCATTTCTTGTGGGGGTTGACACTTGGGGAGCTTAAGATCAAGATAATAGTATGTTTAGTATTTGGTGAGGGCCCACTTCTAGGTTCCTGCTATCTCACTATAGCGTCAAGTGGTAGAAGACTGGAAAAAGACTCTCTGGGGTTCCTTTTATAAAGATACTGATCCCCTTCGAGAGGGCTCCTAATATCCTTTTCAAGTCCCCACCTTCTAATGCCATTACTCTGAGAGTTAGGTTCCAATATAAACTGTAACAGCAGGGAATGAGGGGCAAGAGGAGGTACATGCTAGCAATACCAGCACTTGGTCCAGTGAGAGGATGATTGCTCAGAAGGGAAAGGCTAGCCTGGGCTATATAGTGAGTTTCAGGCCTTAATGCAGTACAGAGTGATTTCACTGCTGCGAAACAAATGATTTGGGGGACACAAATGAAATCTATGGCAATTATTGTCAGAATAGTGGACACAGATCTGCTCTTATCTTCTCTACTCTCAGGAGCAGCTGCTTCCTGCTCAGGTCAATTCCTTTCTCTTCTGGGTTTTATGATGGCACCACCAGGCCCAGCTTGTCTGTGGCTCCTAATCTTTTGCCTTGTTTTTCATGGACCCTAGCTCAGTGGTGATGTTTCTAAGGACTTGGTCTAGAGGTTCCTCTCTTCCTTTTTTTTTTTTTTTCTTGATTCCCCTCTCCCCAGTTTGGAGCTTCTCTATGCTGATGACTCCGGAGTGCATCTCTGATGCACAGTTATCTCTGAATTTCACCCTCTGTCCACTTGGATGCTACATACAGCTCTCAGACTTGAGATGACCCAATGGAGCTGCTGCTCTCTCTGTGGCAGTTTACCCTCTTTACATCCACAGCCATAAGCTCTTTAAACAGACCATGCTGGCCCTGCCTCAGAACTTTGGGGAGGTTGTTGCTGCCCAGAAAGTGCCCATCCACAACTATTTTTTCATGACTGGTGCCTTGCAATCTTTCAGATTGTGTGATCAGATATCACTAACCCAGACAAGCCTTCCTTGACTATTCTTCCTAATGGAGACCAAATACTACCTCATTATTTTTTATGCCAGTCTTAGGTTTCTACCAGTTACCAGAAATCATCACTATTTTATTCTTTTGGATTTTACTTGTCTCCCCAGCTCTGCTTCCTAGCACATTCTCTGTAAATCTTGGTTGAATGAAAGACACTGAAAGGCCTCTGAGGGTTGTCTGCAGGGTGTGGACTTGCTAGCTTGTATCTAAAAGTCCACAAGCACCAGCCATTACTTGGAAAGAACCAAACAGTAAACCTCACTCATATGTTAACTAATCTGTCTTTTTCTTGTGGTGGTGGGGACTCACCCTAGGGCCTTGTGTAGGCAAGGCGATCTCTCTTCCACTGAGCTTCATCCTTGGTCCCCACTGGTCTTCTTTTATCCCCACAAGGACATGGTCTAAAACCTCAAGTGGATGCATGAAATCTTGCTTAGTACCAAACCCTTCCATAGTCTGCTTTTTTTCCCTATGCACATACTTATCTCAAGTTTAATTTATATATTGTATAAGGGATTAACAACTTGCTACTGATCTTAGCAACCTCATTGTATGATTGTTTTTTCTTTTCTTTCATGCCAACCACTTTTATATTTGCACTTAAAGGAAAACGGTCCCTCTGCCTCCATCCCAGGCTTCTCCGTAGTGTTTTTGAGTTGCCAGAATTGATGCTTTTTATTTCAAGTCCATTATTAATTGAATAAAATAATTACTTGGAACATAGTCATGGCAATACTAGGACAGCAGATTGCATACTATGATGGCTCCTTGTTGCCTAATAGAGCGACAACATATATGACGTGGCTGTTCTGGACAAAGGAATGAATCATATCGTGTGTGTGTGTATGTGTGCGTGTGTGTGTGTGTGTGTATGCACGTGTGCAGCAGAAGAGCACACAATATAAAACACATAAATTGTTTCTCTCTGAAAGCTTCCATTTACTGTTTTCGCTGCGATCACATACCTGATAAAAAGCATGTTGAAGGAGGAAGAGTTTCTTTTGGTTTAGAGTTCAAGAAAAACAAAGTCCACCATGGCAGGGAATGGCATGGAGCCAGTAGCCCGAGGTATCTGCATTGTCTCCTCAGTCCAATACAGATAGCAAGCTCCAAAAATCTCAAGGCCTTCCCCCAGGGACCTACTTCCTCCAGTGAGGCTCCAACTCCAAGAGGTTCTACAAGCTTCCAAAACAGCCCTGGCTGGCTGGCTGCCTATAGCGGGATGTTTGATCCAATGAGCCTAGAGGATACCGTTCACATTCCGACTACAGCTGACTGGGCTGAGACCGCTGAAGCCACAAGTAAGGCAAGAACTACTGTGTTAACGCCTTCTGTGTAATGCTGTTAAGTAGAAAAGGTCCAGCTGAAGACACTGCTAAATTCAGAGTGCCTTTTCCTCTTCAATGTGGTGTATAACAAATACACTTAGAAGAAACTGCTGACATCACCCTATCATTATGGCTGCAAAAGCTGAGATTCAGAGGGGTAAAGACTCCGTCAAGGCCACATTCTTCATCTCTAGAAAGGCTCTGGGAGATAGGAAGGAAAGGTCAGGGCATTAGGGAGCTAGATGACATGGTGATATACAGCCTGGCCATGAAGGTCCTGCAGGGAACTGCTTGGGAAGGTGGTCCCGGGCTGTGGCCTTGGGCTACTTTTCATGATTTAAAGGTTATGACTCTTTTTAATTTTTAATTTATTTTTGTTTTTCAAGACAGGGCTTCTCTGTGTAGCCTTGGCTGTCCTGGACTCACTTTGTAGACCAGGCCGGCCTTGAACTCACAGAGATGCCCCTGCCTCTACCTCCCTCAGTGCTGGGATTTCAGGAGTGCACCACCATGCCCTGCTAAGGCTGTGACTCTTCAAAGGTAGAGGCAGGCTGAAGACTTCAGAGCTGAGTCTGGGGGGAGAAAAAGGTGTGGCCAGTAGAAGAGGGTGGTGTGGTCCCTGTGTAAAGGTCCTGCAGTAAAGAAAGACCTCATGGCCAGGTGGACTTGATAGAACAAATGCCACACATGGGCTGGACATGAGTGTTTCAGGCAGTGGAGTGTTGCAGTGAGCTTCCTCCAGGGGTACGGGACAGGTAGGGGCAGGTAGGGACAGACAGCATCACAGAGGCAGCTGAGCTTGGGGTGGAACTATAGTGTTTCTGGATCCTGAGGTAGTGAGTAGATCGGTGTCCAGGCTGGGGTACCACAGGAGATGACGTCTCTGCTTTAACCCATGTGGCTTCTGTCGCTGCAGCCGAGGATCTTTTACTTCTTGACGTGAGGTCGATCACTCCTCCCACTGTTCCTGGAGAGTTTGAAGTCCCTGGAGGTTATTCTTGAGTACCCACTCCTTACTTTAGAGCCCACTTTACTCTCTTGCTAGCCCTCACGTATCTGATGACCTTTCTCATCAAAATGTTGAGGAGGTCATAGATTGCTTTTGTAGATGCTTAAGAGACAAGAGAGGAAGGAGTGGAGACCTGCAGTCAGATTCCTGGTTAGGTAAATTTAGTCTGAGATGCTTACATGGCATCAGGTATGTGTGTGAGTGTGTGTGGGTGTGTGCAGGTCCTCTCTGTATGCCTATAGTTCTGGCCAGTGAGCAGTTGTTGATTTGAATTGTGTGTCCATATCCTCTGGGTGGCTAGCTGATGGAGGGCTCTTCTCAGACCCCCAGTCTTCCTGCTTCTGCTTTCAGTCAGGGCCCACTCCCACCCCATGTTCTGATTCCTGTTTCTGTGGTTCCATGCTTTCCCATTGGGGGCTCACAGACAACACACTGACCTCTAAGTCTTATCTCAAAGGGCTCATCACCTCTCTCAGCCTCAGTTCCTCTTCAGTAAAATGGAAGGGAGCAATGCATAGTTCCTGGCTTTCTGTTGTGGATCAAATGAGCACCAAGTGTAAGAAAGTGCCTCTCCTGGGGCTGGGCCCAGAACTCAGGCTATATGAATTGCCCAAGGTTGAAATTCTGGAGGGAGTAGATGAGCCTAGAGAAATGACCTCTGAATCCAGGGGTCTTTCTCCTCTATTCTGACATTTGTGAGTGACCTCTAGACATCACATGTCCTAAATCTCCAACCCCCTGATCCCCCAGGCTTGCACCAAGGTTTTGGAGAGTCCTCTTTACTTTTTCTAATTTAGGCTTCTCCAGCAGTAGGTGATGTAAGCACCAAGGTCATATGACTGACTGTCCTGTTTTCAGATGATCTATGAGAGATGGGCATATCCTGGCCTTGGGACCAGTGCCAGCCCATGAGCCATGCTTTTGGATAGTAACTCTTAACCAGAGACCTCACATTTCCAGGGAAGTGGCAGGGCTGATCCCAGTTGAATCAGATTCTGTGCATGTAGCTGGAGGGCCCACCCTGTGCCAGGCTTACAGTAGTTACTGGGCAGAGGTGAGAAACAGGGGAAGAGGATGAGACCATCAGAGCCCCAAGAAGCCTAGACCCAGCAGACCAACCTGCCTTACTATTGTCCTACTGCCATCTGTTTCCTTTAACTGGATCTGACAGCAGGAAATGATCAGACTGGGCAGCTCGTTAAGGATCATCGATTGACTACATTTCTATCATCAGGTGCCTTGAAGGGAAAAGCCAGGCCCTGGTGTCCATAGAAGAGTGCTTAGTTTTACCTCCAGGGAGATGTGGTGCCTGGCTGCCTGCATCTCTGGCCACTGATGCCATGGTTGAAAGCACAGCGGCCTGCCTACATATTCCACCCAACCCCATGCCATGGTCAGCCTGCAAATGGGTCGGATGGAATAGGTAGTCATCTCAGTATATCTGTCCTTTCCCAGGTTTATCACTGAATATCCTGAATCCTAGAAAACGCTGGGAAAACTGAGAAGTTAGTTACCTATCACCATCATCCCTGTCACCAGTCACTGCTGCTACCATGCTCATCATCACCATCATCACCAGCACCATTACCATAACCACTGCCACCATCATCACCATCATCGCCATCACCACCGCTACCATCATCACAACCACCATCGTCATCACCATCACCACTCTGCCACCATCATCTCTCCTCCTCCTTTTTGTCCCCTTTATATTTTCTATATGCCGAGATGTTGGTCATACACTAAGTCTTCATGAAGTAGACCATACCCTCTAGGAAGCTGAGGCAGGAAGGTCAAGGTTACAATTCATTCACACTACCAGCCCTTCTATTATTGTATTTCCCCGACATCCAACTTATGATTAAGCCTTAGGCTAGCTCTCCGCTAAGACTTCCCTAATCCTCTGATCCTGGAAGTTGGTTTCCTTCAAGCCTCTACTTTGTTCTAGTCTTTGGCCGTTAGCACCATCTGGGACTGCGACTCTTGGACTGTCAGAACTTCTGATGATTTAGGCCAGCCTTGTTCTTCACATCTCTCAGGCCAATCTTCTTCAGGAACTTGGAGCATTGTGTTTAAGCTCCTACAGCAGGCAGGCCTTGAAAACATCTCTCTGACTCCCATGAGACCTCAGTGACCCCTGTGTGCCACTTGTCATCCAGTGCCCATCTTGTGGTACATTCCACATTGAACAGCAGGCATCCCTTTTCCCCACTGTTGGGACTGTCTGCAAATATCCTTTCCACACAGGTCCTTGTCTGGTCCTAGGTCCTGGCATCCTTGAGACTGCTGATTAATTATAGATGATGCTTAGCTGATTTTTACCAGGATGGTCTGCCATTGGCCTCAAGGTTTTAGAAGTCTTTGCTCCTTGCCCTATTAACATGACATAGGGTGTATACAACCTTTTAAATATCAGTTTGAGCATCCCATATCTGGGAAGACAGACCACTGAGAATACCATCTTGTACTCCAAAGGCATTTATAAGTGACTTTTGGATAGGGTGGGCTCGATTAAAATCAAATTGATTCAAATCATGACGTGAATCACTAGTCAGGAAGAGTCGATTAAATCAATACTTTCCCTTCAAAAATGCATTCATTTTTGATGCAATTTTAATGTGCAGGCCTCCCAGCTCTGACAGAGATAGATGTGGCTCTCATTTTCAGAAGTTACATAGCATGCATTTTTAAGCTGTGATTTATTTTGACATTTTCTTGAATCATTCTTGCAGCCACGTCTGAGTTTTGAGTGATGACTTGGTTATTTTATTTACCAAAGCTAATCAAACAAATGTGTATAATTTCCCTCAACAAAATAAGCATGTGCACTTTCGAATGTTTAACTATTCTTTGCTGTAAATGTAAAAAATGTGTTTTTGCTGAGATAAATTAGGCCGTTTCAGACAGATCCAACCCCAAATACCTGTACCAGTACATTTTGGAAGTTAACCCAGTCTTTACCATCGTACCACGCTTGTTTACACGTTAGGAAGGAGAAAGAGGCTTTTCTATATGTGTTCCCAAACTATATTTAAGTGTAGTCTGAACTGCAGTCTTTGCTGGAAAACACGCTCTTCTATGTAAGAAGTAGTGGCTACTTTCATGGGACATGCCCCTTGGGCTAGTGAGCATATACCATTTGACTCTTTCTGCTTCTGGGTTAACTCACTCATTATGATAATTTATATTTCAATCCATTTGTCCACAAATTTGGGACAGAGGGGAGGACATCCTATTGGGACTCTAGGTGAGAGAAGCATGGGAGAATGGGGAGAAGGATCCAGAGGGTCCTAGAAACCTATAAGAACATTATGACGGGTGGATCTGGGCCCAGAGGTCCTGCTCAAACTAAGGCACCAGCCAAGGATAATATGTGCAGTAAACTTTGAACCCCTACCCAGATCTAGCCAATGGACAGGACATTCTCCACAGTTGAGTGGAGAGTGGGGTCTAACTTTCACTTGTACTCTGGTGCCCCATATTTGACCATGTCCCCTGGATGGGGAGGCCTGGTGGCACTCAGAGGAAGGATAGCAGGTTACCAAGAAGAGACTTGATACCCTATGAGCATATACAGGGGGAGGAGGTCCCCTTTAGTCACAGTCATAGGAAAGGGGACTAAGGGGCAAATGGGAGGGAGGGAAGAATGGAAGAATACAAGGGATGGGATAACAATTTAGATGTAATATGAATAAATTAATAAAATCTATTTTAAAAAGAAATAGTGGCTACAGTTGTACACATGACGTCCCTCTGAATCACTGTTGTGAGTCCTTGTGTTTGTCCGCTGCCAACTTCAGGTCTGACCTTCCTCCTGCCTCAGTCACCTCCTGTGATTAAGTAAGCCTTACCGCATCTGAAACAAGATTTCCTTCCCTGTGTCAGTTGGATGTTATTTTCAGAAGATGTTTTTTACATCAGCCTCCAACATTTGGAACCAGAGAGAATCTTAATGCCACTGAAGGGCATCTGCCCCTCAGCCTCAGGATGTTGGAAGGAGCTCGTGTGTCTCAAGAGACCTGGTGAGTATATGTGGGCTTGGGGATGTGCCTGGTGCTGTGTCTAACCCCGTGACCTCCTCATTCAGGGCATACCAGCATCTATTCTCCATCTACTCGGTTAGCAAAAGCTTGTGTCTTACAGGATAAAAGAAGTGAACCTGCCTTTGATCCCACCCTTTCATATGCCTTTAAGCCATCAGTTCTCAACATGGGGATTGTGATCTCTTGGGTCAGATATCCTGAATATCAAATATTTACCTTATGATTCATAATATAGCGAAATTACAGCTATGAGGTAGCAATTAGACTAATTTTATGATTGGGGCTAAGCACAACACAAGGAACTGTATTAAAGGGTCTCAGCATTAGGAAGGTTGAGGACCACTGCTCTAAGCAAATAGGACCCTAATCTAGTTGGAGAGAACACAGGCATAGTCTAGTCTTGTCTTCAAATGAACTGTTTAACATTAAAAATGAAGTGGCCTACGTGAGTCTCAAAGCTAGGCAGGGGACCACATCATCTGAGACACCCAGAATGGGAGGTTTATCACAAACATTCCTGGATTGAATAATTTCGCCTACTGTTCATTTACAGCCTACCTTTGCTGGACTCACTGAGAGGCGCTCCAAATGCAGTGGAGTGGACACTGCATGGTTCTCGGGCAGGGATGGTGGAGGTAGAGAATAAACCGAGACTTCCCAGTTAAATTTGAATTTCAAACAATGAATCAGTGTAAATATATCCCCTGGGTGGCTTAGCCTGCACTTATGCTGTACATTTATTAATTATGTATGTATCTGAAATTTTTGGCAAGGCGTCCAGCAGTTTATCCGACAATCCTATTGGCTCAGTTATTCAGGCTAATGTGTTTTGTTTTCCATGCAACCCTAAAATGCTGAGTACCCGTCCATTTCACTCCCTTCAGTTAATCCTTTCACTATATCATCTGCTTTTCTGTGTTCTAGTCTCAAAAAACCAAAAAAAAAAAAAAAAAAACCCAAAAAAACAAACAAACAAAAAAAAAACCCAACAACAACAACATCTTTTTGACCAGCTCTACTTGATGGCATGTACTGTTCTCATTATCACGTGCCCTTATATAAATGTCTCTGTGTAGTTGTCCAGACACTTGCATGGCTCATGCCTGCTTAAGCCAACTTGGACAGATACCAGGTCTCAAGAGCCTAGCAAAACCCAGGATCTCTGGAGGATGGAGCGGTACCCTGCTGTGGTCTCCTCTGCATACAGAAGAGGATGTGATATCTGGATCTACCAGAGGTCATAACGGTGATTGGGCTGTGTGTGGTACTGAGGCGTTTTTGTGGCTTAAGGAGCCCAGCGGATACACTTGGCTGGCTGTGGGAGGCCTCACCCAGAAGTCATCTCCCTTCATACATGGGTTTCCAACAGAATGACAGACAATCTCACCGTGTCTGTCTATTCCCAGTTGGCTTACGCAGGCATGAGCCATGCAAGTGTCAGGATGACCACACAAAGAGATGCAAGGTCACGTGGTAATGAAAACAGCCCATGGCAGAAAATCAGAACTGCTCAAAGCTCTTGGCTCAAACAAGCTGCTACCCCAAAGGAGTAGCCGGCTAAGCCAAATGACAGAGCATGCATTTCCATGTTTTATTTTTTTCTCCCCCAGAATTAAGAATAACTTTAGGCTTGTGTCTGTATTGCTCCTCTCATTCTAAGTCCCATTCAAGCATCTCAAGCTTATCTGCTTCTCTTCAGGCCCCGGAGCAGCAGTGGGCTGAGGGGAGGCCAATCAGCATGTTCTTCAATGGTCCTGATTTGCGGTCCTGCCATCCAGTGCCTGCCTGCCTCTGGCCTGCATCCCTTTGTCCCCTGCCTCCATCACAGAAACCTCTGCAATCTTTGATGTCCCTCTCCAACCTGGGCTCTCGCCAGGGTGTCAGGCTTTGAAAGGTTTTCTTGCTGCACCCCGGTGAGCAGTTTAGCCTCCAAGGCCTGAGGGTTCCCTGTTGTTGTACTCCCACAGGGCTCTCCCCCAAGAAAGTTGCTATCAGCTGGCTCAGTGCCCAGGGCAAGTGAGACTGATGAGTCAGGTCCAGCGGTTGGGCAGAGAAATCTTTAGGGACTGTGCGTGCCAAGGACTGCTTTCATGAGAAGCTCAGAGCTCAATCCTTTATTGTAAGGCCACTGGCATGGCTTTAACTCTGAGCACAATTTCCTGGTAACCTTTAAAACAATGGGGTTTTCTTATCAATCTGTGTTCCTTTAATAAGGGGAAGGCTGATTAAGATGGGGGCGGGCATGACTAGGTGAGTTTAGGATTGTCTACCATTATCAAGCCTAATTACCATTTCCCAAACCTTTCTGGAACTCTGAGAGTCATCCAGGAAGATCATTACCATTCGCGTTTCTTCTTTCTAATGAGCCTGAACTTTCCCTGCCACAGCTTAAGCCTGATACTCTTCAGCTGTTGTCCCTACTGACTAATGAATGTAATTGGTCCCGGGCTTTTTTCCAGCCTCCTGCTTTTAGACCCAGGTCTGTCTCTACTGAAGGCAGTCTTTTCTCAAGATCACCCTGCCCCTTCGCTTCCCTGCTGCATTCACACCCCTTTCTCCTGCCTCCTAGCTGTTTTCTTCCCTGGCTCCACCCTCTTGTTGAGCCTTATCCCAGCTCAACATGGCTCAGTTTGTAACCTGGGGCCGGTTTCCCCTGCATACACTATGCGGTGAATCTTGATTGGGTGCCTCTGCACAATTGTCCATTAGCCTTGCCTTTAACTGAGAAGCTATACACATGCACAGCGGAGAATAAATAGAAAAGAGATGCAGCTAGCCTTGCTAATGATGGGGTGAAACCCAAAGGTAATGCGATTGAGTGAGAAATGTGTGTATTTTGCTGGTGCCCAGGGAAAAGGCTGTTTAATTAGAGATGAGTAAGGAGACAAGTCAAGATTTCTGGAGACGTTGAAAAGAGACTTCTGGGCATTTTCAATGTCATTATCAGATGATTTAACTGTTTATTATTTTAAATTTGAATTTCCAACTTGGGTTTTCATTTGATAAAGGAACCTTTCCACCTTGGAGGTTTAACAGCAATGGAGATGGAAAGCAATGTCTCAGGGAGAGGAGAAAATAATTTACTGTGATAACAGAAAGGAAAAGGAGGGCAGAGACTACTGAGGGAGACTAATGACAAAGCAGAGAAACTTCTCAGGATGGCAGAAACCAACTTGAGGCAGATCAAAATGGGAGAACAGAGGCTTGAAAGAAGCAAGTGAGAGATGGTTACCTCGTAATTCAGATAAGGCCTCTTAAACTCAGATCACCATGGGGTCACCTAGTTTTATGACCTTAAACATCTTACCCGAAGAACCCTTGGTGCCTGTTTTACTCATCTGTAGAATGGGTGAAATAATGCTACCACTTACATAGTGAGAATCACACGCAATGATATCGTAATGGCAGCACGTTTTCTGCAATCTAGTGAACAGAAGCTGTAATTATTATGGGATTTTTATTTTCTAAGAAGGTGTAAATAGTAAGCCTAATCATTATTCTTCCCTCAGACCTGCTTCAGTTCCAGCTACTATCACAAGGGAATAGTATAGCGTTGTGCAAAATTCTTCATGCACCTAGAATACTTGAAAGCTTAAAGTGTTTTTGTTTGTTTGTTTGTTTGTTTATTTCGTTGTGATTTTTAGGGACGGGGTTCCTCTGTGTAGCCGTGGCTGTCCTGGAATTCTCTCTGTAAACCAGGTTAGCCTTGAACTCATAGAGATCTGCCAGCCTCTGCCTCCCCAAGTACTGGGATTCTAGGTGAGCTCCACCACGCAGGGCTGGAGCCTTACCTCCTGGTTCATATCGGCTAATCTTAGTTTACACCTGTTGCCCCAGAGCAAGGCTTCTTTTTATATTTAAAAGTTTTCCTGTTTGTCTGATGAGTTGTGTAGTTCTTTAACTAGTAAAATGGTGTTATTCCATTATTTATCCTTTCTAGGTTTTTAAAAAACCATCTATGTGTCTATATGTTTGTGGACATGTGACATGTATGGGTGTGTATACATGACACCTTTTATTCCCTTTCCATTGGCAACAGCGATTCAACAGTTCTCAACTCTGGATGTTGGTGACCTCTACCTATAGAAGCCATGTTGATTGGGCTTGTCCCCTGTAGATGTACTTGTCTCTAATAGGGAATGGATTTCCTGTAATGGCAGGCTGAGAGAATAGAAGAGTGGGGGACAAAATCCATGGAAAAGAGGCATTTCTGAGGTGTGGTGCTGTGGCTGGAGGGTGGCTAGGCATCCTTGCCTGTTACTTAACCTCACGTTGTCTGGGTCAATCACAGACCTTCTGAGTTCTGTTTTTTCCTATACAGAAAATGTGGCTAATAAGATGGACCTCGAGGGTTGGCTGGAAGGATCACATTGCAGAAGTTCAGGAAAGACCATCTCAAGTCAGGATCAGTGTTTGCTGATTACAGCAAACTGAGGGTGTGTGAGAAACAGCAGGTGTAGGTAGAGACTTGCCCTGAACCTTCTTATGCCTGAGCATGGCTCCTCTAGAGCAAACCCAACTGTCAAGCCAATTTTCTGCAGGATGTTTTCCATATGGGAGCTCAGCAGTGGTATGGGAGAGGAGACTAGACTTGACGCACGACCAAGGTAGGATGTTTGCCTGCACCCTCCCCTCTCCCCTGTGTAGATAATTTCTAAATCTGTCCGGTTTGGGGGTATCTTCTCCTTTTCCTTCATATGGTAGCTGTGCACAGGATGCATTTGTATGCCTCTTCTTGGGTGAACCTGTCTGCTGTCAGCTTATTTCTTATACTCGGCCCTCAAAGGCGGAGCAGTTGTTTCCCCCACACTTTCAGGAGACACCTGACTATAATGAATGGTCAACAAGAGGAGAATCACTGAACAGGGCAGCTCTCTAAGAAGGCGTGTGCAGTACCACATCTGTGCTCCCTGCTACCAATCATCTTCTTGGCCCTTCCAACTGTTCTTTGTACACAGTGTGTTCCAGTGCTGTGGGTGACTCGGGTTCGCTCTAGTTAAGACCACTATAGATAGTCAGTAGATGAGCGGGGCCTTGTAGTCAAGAAGTACTTATTGAAGTAAGTGTCAAGCATCAGGCTAGGCTTAGAGGATGCTGTGCTGCACAATTTTAAAGTGCATCCAATCTGCAGCCCCTGGCAGCCTGTGAAAAATGATAGCTATGAATGTGGACCAATACCAAATCATAAACTTGCTTAAACTATCATGAGATATTTTGGAGAAGGGCATCTTTAGTTTGAAATTCAGTCATTATTTCTCAATGATGATGACCTGTGTAGTTGATTTTATCATGTTATGGTATCCAAAGTTTGGACACTGGTTGCAAGGAGCTCAGTTGCTGTATCTCCAGGACATAGGGGTTGCTGACATGGTCCTCTATAGATATTTTCTCTCTAACTCATGCTTATGCATTTAGAACCTGTCATAAAGCAGAATGGAAAAAGTTTCCCTACCCCCAACCTTCCAGTGCTGGGAGTGGAGTGAACTGAGGGCCCAGTGCACTCCAGGCAAGCACAGTACCACCGAGATACATCTACAACCCTAAAGTGGGTCTTCTTACTGTGGGCTCTGGGCTTCTGCCAGCCTTGAAGTGAAGTCATGTTATTCAAATGGAATATTTGTGATTCAATAATCAATTCAATAACAAAAGGAAAAGAAGCTCCCTGCCAGTCTTGACAGAGTAAATCGTCCTGAAAGCAGATGAGCAACAGCTCCTAATAGCTCTTGTAAACACACTGTCACTCCCAGGGCTGGGCCCTGGCCAGCAGATGCTCTCCTGACTCCTCACTGCTTCTGGGAAGTGCCTAATATCCAGCTGTGACATGCATTCTGCATCAGTCAAGAGATACTTTTCAGACCTCTAGTCTCCAGGACCCAGAGATCATTTCTGATTGTTTCCGGCTCACTCCACAAACCTTTTAGGAGGCTTCCAGGTAGCTGGAGGCTCAAAGCTGTATGAGGCACATTTGCATGTGGAAGATGTACAGGGGATGGTCAAGGGAGGAGGGTCCCTGATGTGTGCAGGGTTTGACATGTGATATGGTCAGTGTTTCCTGTGTCTTCCCCCTGTTAAGCTCCATTCAGCGGTAAGGAAGCTAAGGTATGCAGAACAATGACTTTTTTCAAGGTCACGCAGCTGAGAGTTGGATCCAGGGCTGACCCTGCACAGTAGGACCACTTACAAATCTCTTTCATGGCCTGCATGCAGATGTGAGGACCCACGCCAGGAGCCCTGAAGCCCAGCACAGTAGTGCATGTCTGACATCCAACATTTCTGTGGCAAGACGGGGAGTGGAGACAGAAGAAAGCTGGAGGATCATCTAGCCTGGTTGTAGGAAGTTGCAACCAACAAAGAGACCCTGTCTCAAACATGGCAGGGAGGCAGAATCTGAGAGTCAAGGTAGTCCTCAGGCCTTGAAAAGTGCGCCTCCGCACTTGCTACCTTCTCCCCTGTCTCCCAGCCATATACATCATATATCTCCACCCGCACCCCACACATAGGTACGTTTCAACAACGCAACAACAGCAACACAACAGCAGCAACAGCTTCTGTACACTTTATATTCTCCAGTGAGCTTCCACCCTCCCTCTATTTCTCTTTCATATCGGGGTCATTCCTCATGCCCACTGACCTCTTCCAGAACCCCCGACTCAGGCAGCTGGTGCCAATGTAAAACTATGTCCTGAGAACTTGCACCTAAATAGAATGCCAATGGAATAGAAGGACCTTCCAGGAACAAAGCACAGGGCCTTGCCTGGCAGTGGAGAGCCTTACTGAAGCTTCTGTCATCTCTCTCCTGTAGTTAAACTGATGTCTCTCTCTTCTTTTGCCCACCAGAGGCCCATGAGCCTTTAAAATGTGAATCAGACCAAACCCACTCTCAACCTTACAGTGGCATAGTCCTCTTCAGGCCTCTAGGACCAAGCATGAGCTGGCACCTCCCTCTCTCTCTTCTTTCCTCCCCCCTCCCTGCCCACCCGCTCCGATTTCATCTCTTCCTGGTCTTCCTTTCAGTCTGTCTACTCCAGCCCCATGGGATTTGAATTCATAGCTCATCCCCTCTCCCCAGGGAACTGTAAATGTGGGTCCTAAATTTATCTTATTTAGAAGTTCCTTCCCTTGTGTTAACCCAAGGGTTGCTGTCCCTTGTTTCTCTAGTCCTCAAAACTGCTCTTGCTTCATAGTGGAGGCCCTTTATCCACCTCTGTGCTAGAACACAAGCTCCATGAAGGCCAAGTCATTGCGGAGTTAATGCACCATGGCATATGCCCTGCCACCCTGCCCCCCATCCCTCACCCTGTCTAGAGCAATTCCTACATGTAGTTGGCGTACAACGAAAGGTATCTTTATTTAAAGGACATCCTTACGAATACCATGTTTGGAGCCCATGAAAATTTCCAGGAATGACGTCAAGTTGCTCATGTCATCTGGACCTCATGAAAATCCTGTGGAGGGAGCCCTATTGGTATTTCTATTTTACATAGATTGGATACACCTCTTAGCTACTGTCACAAGGCTGGTCAGTATTGGAGCTGTTTCGATCCGGTTCAGAAGCCTTCTAATCCTCTTCCTGCATGACCAGTCACTGCCATCACTCCAGCAAGGAGGAGGAGGAGGAGGGTTTGCTTGGCTTATCCTCTTTTGGACTCTGGTATTTTGCAGATATTAGATGTTTCTTTGCCTGTGTTATCTTCTATATTCAGAGTGCAGCTGTTTAAAAGCCAATGTGTTATGTATGGAGAGAAGAGTGTAGGAACAGAATGCAGACAGACAATTAACAAACCCAACACAGAGCAGAGAGGCTAGGTGTGGTCACACCAGGAGCAGCACTAGGCTTGGAGTCTGCTGGCTTGTGACACTGGTTAGGCACACCGCTACACAGTGTCCTACCACACATCTTCCCTTATTGTCCCCCTAGCTAAGGGGATGTAGGGGAAGAGGAAATTCACTGTGCTAAGGGATCTTATTGAAGGACTGTTTGTGTTGTTGTCTTGAGACCAAATGTTTTATAAACCTCCTTCACTCCAAGTGTCCTGGTATGTAAGACCAATGGGGCAGGGGCTGAGGAAGGATGACATTCCTAAGTGGATCAGAGTAAGGCTTGTGAGGGAAGAAGGGCAGAGGGTGAATGACACGGCATGGGCAGGACCAGAGGGAGGTAAGAACAGAGAGAAAGCCATCAAGAGGGTAAAGCAAAAGGAAAAGGAGTCAGGGAGAAAAGACAT